>NC_064616.1:290275068-290588763 GCF_023898315.1 Schistocerca nitens | reverse complement strand
ACATTCTTCACACTAAACAGCACAAGACATGTAACTCACTAGAATCATGAAAATATATTATGTAAGGACTTTCATTTGTTGATAGATTTATTTATTTTCCATACTTTGCATTTGGTCGTTTAAATTTTTGGGGTGTTATACCGGACATGAAATCATAATACGTAACAAGTCAAATTTTTATTGCAAAAAAAGGGTTTAATAGGACTGTAAATGGTTATAAACTTGAATCTGCCCATCAATTCACCTAGACCGTCAAAACCTCTTTGAATTTCTTTCTTGCTGAAACCTGCTGCTCGTTGCAAAATCGTCGGTTCAGCTGTTCTCAGCACTAAGTCTTCATATCGTTCCATAAAATCATAGTAAAGCTCGTTACATGCTTTCATTTTTGAGTTATTGGACCGATGATTTATTTTCTATCGAAGAGTGAAAATGGAAAACCTTTAGAGTTCTCTTTTTTCACAAAACTTATTTTCGTGCTGTTGTGTTCCCAACACTCTGTTATATATACCTAGACTTGATCCAGGTGCCAAACCACGACGAAATTCTTTGAAATGTGCGCTATTAGTTGGTGCATAGTCTTGGTTCCAAGCTGCCCTTTCCTCTGGAGCTCGAAAATCGGAAAGATCTGAGAAGTGATTTTTGTTGACTGCAGCTCTAATAATGAAAAGCCTAAAGCTGTATTTCTGTACTTGTATTGTCACAAATAAAATGTACTGCCTCAGTATTAATGGAACTTGGAACAAAAACTTTCTTCCTTATATTCTGTCGAAAACTGACATTTTGAGATCGTCTCTGTGCACAAAATACTGCTTTATTCTTGCAAAGAAGAAAAAAGCAACCAGTCAGATAATAATAATTCTATTTATTTGCACAATCAGCGTCGTTACATGTTTCATACCGGCAGGTTACAAGTCTGGTCACGTTTATATTACATTCGTTGCTGTTTACATCAGCAATTGCAAGCCCCAATAACTAATGTAAACAGTAAATGTAATATAAACATGAACAATCGTCTGAAGATCAACCTGGCTGTTCGAAACCGATTTAAACGGTGTTCGTGAAAATAAATTAACAGTAGCTGCTTCGTGTTGTCTTCTTTGCAAGAATCAGCTTGTGAAGTCCTCCTACTGGCGCTTAGAACCCCTCAGTTCCCTGGTATGGCCGTTACAACTTTATTAATGAAGTGTTTATATTCTAAGATTTCTCATTATTTTGTGTGGTGATGCAATAAGTAGCATTTCTGTCGTACCAGAAAGCCTCCTCAGTTTTTGGATACAGATCAGTTACGTACGATCAGAGATAAACTGGTTTCTCATTCTCCTGCCTAATGTTAGATTTGGCATCTAGAACGTTTTCCCTTTCCACTCTTCAACTGCTATGCCTATTTACACACTACATTTAAGACCTGACCTTTACTCAAAGGCATAAGCTGACTAACAAAATTTTTAACAGGATCGTACAATACTGTTTTCTATTCATGACTGAATTTTCTCAGAAAAACTTATTGTTTCATGAAACAAGATTCACGGTCACCTTTTTGTTTCCCTGTAAAGCTTTAAGTCTATTATTTAATGTACTTCTTGGTACTCAATATTTCTCAGTCGAGCCCCTCATTGTCATGTCAAGAAATCTGACTTATTCTACGGCTTCCTTTCTATTATTTTGATCGTGATTATGTCTTGATTTCTCAGTCTATGCCTGTTTAAAAAAAAAACCTGCAAAAATTTAAACTTTTCTGCGATCTGTTTTGTCTGATACAACCTTAAATTGTGTTTCGTCCTTTCGTCCGAGACGTAACGTATGGCTATTCCAATTGTTATAACTCAGGCTAGAAATTGTCACAGGCTGCAATATAGATAATATAATCAGTTGTATCCAAAGATCCAATAAAGTGTAATATTATTTGCAAGTAAAACACAACACGCGAAAGTCACATTCGTGCAACAAAAAACTGAGTAGGAACAGATAATTTGTTGCCACTCCGAAACGCCCAGTTGTTTTGATTCAGAATCACGTAAATGGCCTTGATCCTCCATAGTTCACACTGCGGTGCTGCCTCAAGTGCCGTCACTTGGACCAGTGTTTAGAAACAAGTCTTGTCCAAATCAGGCACCTTTGCGATACTATCCATACTTGCTCTGCAGGAACTAGATCTCAGCTGCCTCATCTGACAGGAACATGACATGTTCAGCCCACATCTCCGTAACACGAAAAATAAGACATGTGCAAGTTTGAACTCGTCAACAAGTCACAACATGTCTGAGAACTTGCTGGCTAACCAGATGTTCACATCTTTGTGCAGCTACCCCTCATGTTATCATGTCATGACATTACTTCCAGTTATGCCTCCTAAATTTAAAATGAGTCTTGACTCATTTCAGAGCTTGCTGGGTAAGCATACATACACATCTGAGCACACTCCCCCTGACATCACACACGTGCGGTACCCCTCTTACCCCTCCCGCTCTTTCCTCTCTTTGCGCGGCACGTATATCAGGTTCTACATCTACATCGATACTCTGCAAATCACGTTAAGTAGCCTTCACATTTCTCTATTATTCCAATCTCGTATAGCGTGTGGAAAGAACGAACACCTATATCTTCCCGTACGAGCTCTGTTTCCCTTACTTTATCGTGGTGATCGTTTCTCCCTATGTAGGTCGGTGTCAACAAAATATTTTCGCATTCGGAGGAGAAAGTTGGTGAGAAGATTCCGTCGCGACGAAAAACGCCTTTGTTTTGATGATGCCCAGACCAAATCCTGTACCATCTCAGTGACACTCGCTCCCATATTTCGCGATAATACAAAACGTGCTGCCCTCCTTTGACCTTTTTCAATGTACTCCGTCAGTCCTATATGGTAAGGATCCCACACCAGGCAGCAGTATTCTAAAAGAGGACGGAGAAGCGTAGTGTAGGCAGTCTCCTTAATAGATCTGTTACGTTTTCCATGTGTCCTGCCAATAAAACGCAGTCTTTGGTTAGCCTTCCTCACAACATTTTCTATGTGTTCCTTCCAATTTAAGTCGTTCGTAATTATAATTCCTAGGTATACAGTTGAATTTACGGCGTTTAGATTTGACTGATTTATCGTGTGACAGAAGTTTAACAAATTTCTTTTAGCACTCATGTGGATGACCTCACACTTTCCGTTATTTAGGGTCAACTGCCAATTTTCACACCATTCAGATATCTTTTCTAAATCGTTTTGAAATTTGTTTTGATGTTATGATAACTTTATTAGTCGATAAAAGGCAGCATCATCTGCAAACAACCTAAGACGGCTGCTCAGATTCTCTCCTAAATCGTATATATAGAAAAGGAACAGCAAAGGGCCTATAACACTACCTTGGGGAACTCCAGAAATCACTTCTGTTTTACTCGATGACTTTCCGTCAATTACTACGAACTGTGATCTCTCTGACAAGAAGTTACAAATCCAGTCACATAACTGAGACGATATTCCATAAGCACGCAATTTCACTACAAGCCGCTTGTGTGGTACAGTGTGAAAAGCCTTCCGGAAATCCAGGAATACGGAATCGATCTGAAATATCTTGTCAGTCGCACCCAACACTTCATGTGAATAAAGAGCTAGTTGCGTTTCACAAGAACGATGTTTTATAAACCCATGTTGACTGTGTGTCAATAGATAGTTTTCTTCGATGTAATTCATAATGTTTGAACACAATATATGTTCTAGAACCCTGCTGCATATAGACGTAAATGCTATGGGCCTGTAATGAAGTTGATTACTCCTAGTATATCTCTTGAATACTGGTGTGACCTGTGCAACTTTCTAGTCTTTGGGTACGGATCTTTCGTCGATCGAACGGTTGTATATGATTGTTAAGTATGGAGATAATGCATCAGCGTAGTCTGAAAGGATCCTAATTGGTATACAGTCTGGACCAGAAGACTTGCTTTTATTAAGTGATTTAAGTTGCTTCACTACTCCGAGGATATCTACTTCTACGTTAGTCATGTTGGCAGCTGTTCTTGATTCGAATTCTGGAATATTTACTTCGTCTTCTTTTGTGAAGGCATTTCGGAAGGTTGTGTTTAGTAACTCTGCTTGGCAGCACTGTCTTAGATAGTATCCCCATTGCTATCGCTTAGAGAAGGCACTGATTACTCTTACCGCTAACGTATTTTCTGCCAGGTTTCGAGACAACGTTTCGTTGTGGAAACTGTTATAAGCATCTCGCATTGAAGTCAGCGCTAAATTTCGAGCTTCTGTAAAAGATCGCCAATCTTGGGGATTTTGCATCTTTTTAAATTTGACATGTCTGTTTCGTTGTTTCTGCAACAGTGTTCTGATCCGTGGTGCTTTTAGATGGGGGATAGCTGAGATCCAGTAGCTGATAACCAGGTTCAGATTATGGCACACGCACTGTCAGCTTCTGGTGTTATAATAATATTTGAGATCCAATAGGTGACACCCACTGTTAGATTCTGGCACACACAGACACACACACACACACACACACACACACACACACACACACGCACACACACACACACACACACACACACACATTGTCAGCTTCTGGTGTTAATATACTGTTTCAGCTCTGAATGTCTATTTGTTTGTTTTCAACTGTCAGCTTGCCTGATTAGCACATTATTTTGTTCAAATTTTTCAATTTTCCGAGTGTAGCTAGACATGGGGAAAGGAAAGGAGATCCTTAAGCAGGAAGAAAATCAAATACTTCGATATTTAGTAGCTGTAGTGGGACTAGTTGTCGCTGAAAGTGCGGCACAAAGACTAAAGTACTATTGTCAACAGGTTCACTTTAACCTGCAAGTTCGTTCAATAGTACCTATAAGTGACACATGCGTGTTTTGATAAATAATACCGAAAATTTATTCATTTCTTTAAAGTGGGTACAATCATTGAGGTTTTGTCGTCAACAAGTGGACTTTGACATGTAAGTCAGATCACTAGTGCAATATGTGTTTTGTTATGTTACAGATATAATCTTCACGTAACCTGATTAATAATACAGACAATTTTATTTTGGTGTAAGGACAGAATTTTCGTAGCTCGAACTTTTCTCAGCATAGAACCACAGTCTAATATACACAGTCGCGACACTCTCGCTGATTTTTGTTATACACCGCGACAACAGTGCCCCAAGCGGTGGAGAAGCTACGCTGCTGAATACGGTATCTAGTAAATGTAAACAGTATCGTTTATATTCATTTTTAACATGGCTTTTACGAAAGGCAGTGTATGTAGCGCAATCAATTGCAGTAGTAATAGGACGATGACACCACATTTGTCATTCTTCAGGTTTACTAAGGACCCTGAGAGGTATGAAACATCACATTAGAGCGCTCTTTACTTACGATTTTTTTCTAAACTGTATTGAATTACTGAATTTGTTTTTCTTTTTTAGGACAAGAAATGGTTAATAAATAGTAGAGGACAGCACCTGCTCCAAAAGCATGTCCTTTATTTGCACAATAACGTGAAGTTTTGTGCGTTACATTTCGAGTCAAACCAGTTCATGAGCGCGGAAAAGAAGACATTGGTATGGAATGCAGTTCCTACGTAATTTGACGTGCCGAGTAAACCACAACTACTGACGATGAAGAGAAAATTGCCATACAAACATGAAAGTGTTACTGCAAAAACAATAAAACTGTCTCCTGACACAGAAGAAACAGCTACCATAAGTGTTACTACACGAGAGACATATATAAAATCACTAACAACGGAATATGCTTAGATTACGTGAAATTATTCGGTTGTTGGAAAAACGTGTGAAATGTAAAAACGTGCAAATCATTAAACCTCGTACAAAATTACTACGTGACAAGGAAAGTGCCCATCGTAAGAATAAACTCCAACCACAACGTCACAGAACACATGTACAAAAGGACAAGCTCATTTTAAAAAGGATTGGTTCCAAGTACTTGAAAAAAGATGCTCTCGATTTATTGATAAGCCAAATCAGTATACCATTGAATGGAAAACGTAGTGCGTAATCGAAAAGGAAACCTTCCGTCGTCGCATCTGAGTCACAAAAAGTCTGAAACCAAGTCATGGAATAAATATTTCGTAAACATCTGGTATCACCTATAATTTATTTAATCCAAAAGCAGATACTCGTAAAATTAGATATCAACAAGTAATAATCTTACTCTATCAGTAAATTGTGATAAACTGCCACAGCTGAATCCCTCTATTCAGTAGTTGGGGTAGTGTTAACAACAACGCTGTCCCTGCCATGTCTTCCAAGGCTTCATGAAAGAAGCACTGTGGAATCAATTGACGTTGTAGGAGCACTACAACCCCAGCAAATCTTGGAGAGGTGTCGCTGACAGTCCAGTGATAGCGGATCACCACTAATTCCGAATTCTTCCAGTATCATGCTCCGAAATGTAGTTCAATCGACAGAATACGAGATTACGTGGAAACAGCAGTATATGGTGCAGACAGACAGCTGAGATCAGTGAGTGCTGTTGGATATGGATCGCCGGCTAACAGCGAGTTGCACCTAATGTACTACTCTTTAAGACGTTAAAGAAACGTCAGGTTGCCAAGGATTCATGCAACACACACTGCAATGACTGTGTCCGATATTCTTGGATCCTCAGTTAAGCAATTTAATTCGACTTCGGTTGGAGCGGGGTTCAAATTACTGTAGATCATCCAGAGTTAAGTTTCGCCTGGTTTCCCTAAACCTACTTATATACTCGTAAATATAACTATATCTTAACAGCCCAGACACGAAACAACATTCACCACAAACCTTCACAGTCAGGTACACGAAACAGCTCCAGTAAAGACAGAAATTTCATACTTCCCGAAGGAAAAATGCCCAAAAGCTCTGAATAAATAAACCTTTTCTAATACTGGTGACTAAACCTATACGTGACTTCCCTGTCCATAATGTCACACGATATTTACATTCTTTATGCAATACGCCTATACTTGCATATAAGCAATACCATGACGGCGTACTGCATGTCCCATTTTTCTGTGATTCGATTACTAGTAAAGTATTCCTTCACAGAGCCCATATAAGGGAAATTATTGGGTGAAATGTCAAGACCATTATGAGGGTGGGGGTCCCATACCTCCCACCTGAGGTGCAATGATTCACATTGTCCGTTGGTTGAGTACGAACTAGCAAGCAGTGGTCTTCATCTGATCGGAACGTGGAAAAAGCAATTTGATGGGCGGACATTTAGAACGTTTCATGAAGTTTGTAGGTCCTTGGCACCGCGATTAGTTTTGTAACGGTCGATACCTTGGTGTACTATTCCACGACGTAGTATGGCCTCAAGACACCCAAACTGAAGAAAAATTCCTTTCTCAGTTCACTCCCGTTGTACGTCATTCTGATCAGTCATCGACATAAATTTGGGCACACAGACATTAAATAAGTGAATTGCTTATAAGTGACTTACCTGTGAGGGTAGGGGTGCTGCGAGGGACTGCTGAGATTCGAAGTAAGACACTGTAGCGGTTTTGAGGACTCTGTCACTTTCCACCATCAACTCTTGCCCCTGCTGTAGAATTTCATTCTTGGTCCTTTGTAGTTGCTGGTAGCATTCATTCGCTTCAGCGACGCTGGCCCTGCAGCTCGCGTTTGCCTCGTACATCTGCTCAACAGATACCAGTGCGTTAATAACATAGTAGTGTACTTCACTTCTAGGCGTTAGCCCATTAAAATACCTGTGTTTGCGACATGTGCCTACAATCTCATCGTTCAGTAGTCAAATCGGCTTACACTTTAATTCGTCAACTGCTTCCATGATATGGCTTCCAATAAGCAGTCTGCCTCTTCAGTACTTAAGAGATGGCTGATTTGAAAGGAGTTATGGGTTAGAGAGACTTGTAGGATCCAGCAGAACCGAGTTACGACGTTTGAATATCTAGACGCAGCGCTACAAAATGATATGAAGGAGAACACGCGCAAAATCAGTTATATGGAAGACCAATAAACAACTTGGATTTATTCGAAATATTAAGTAAATACATAATGCAGCTGCAGAGGAGACCAAGAAGAAGTTGAAGTCTAAGATCGTGGAACTGTAACTGGGAACAGCAAAACACTTTAAGGTCATGGCCGAGTTTTAATATGGCGCATCCTGACAGTTTCTATCAATGTACAATATACCTCCACTGCATGCCAACATCTACATTAGGCAGCGATGGCTACAACGTGTACGAAGTTATATTAGAATCCAACCATGTCTTCTGCATGCTTCACTTCTTTTTGTTAGGCAGAGCATATGCAGTATGATGCATTTTACTGGATAACGCATCACTGTGGGTGGAAGCGGTTTTAGTATCAGCGCCAAGTTATCTCTGCTCGTAACACAGCTAACTGTTGACAGCACTGGAATATGTGGCGGCTTCTCATGTTTCAATAAACATCAGCTTCTGTACAAGGTGCGACACTGGTCATAAAGTTTTAGTTACCACCTACAACCATGAACTTCAGTAGTGATGTCAGTCCTTCTCTATGCATTCACCCTTCAGTTTCAAAGATTTTTCCTAATTATGGATAACTTGCTAGCAACGTTGGTTGTAGTAGTCAGAATTTTTGCTGTACAGGAAACGTTTCACTTCTAGAATCGCCAATTTTCCCCCTGGATATACGTGCCATGCAATGGTTTGTTCATCGAAGGTAACTCAAAGAAGTCACTAAATGCTGCGTGAAGAGAATACAAGAGTTGGACTCTGGGGAGGTGAGACAATAGGCCGGCCGAAGTGGCCGCGCGGTTCTGGCGCTGCAGTCTGGAGCCGCGAGACCGCTACGGTCGCAGGTTCGAATCCTGCCTCGGGCATGGATGTGTGTGATGTCCTTAGGTTAGTTAGGTTTAACTAGTTCTAAGTTCTAGGGGACTAATGACCTCAGCAGTTGAGTCCCATAGTGCTCAGAGCCATTTGAACCAACCATTTTGAGACAATATTTAATTGCGCCAAGAATCAAGAATCAGTGTCCTTGTACCTGTGTCCAGTGCAGAATTGGCTTGTGTGTTGCCGTGCAGCACAGTTATCATGTAGGAAAACTTCCCGCAACACTTCGTCTTGGTAGCCTTCTGTAAGCTCTTATGCCTCTGTGATAGTTTCCCCCTTAAAAGTATAAAATGTTTACACCACAACATCAGAGCGTAAAAGAAATACTCAGCATCACCTTCCCTACTGACGGTTTGGGTTGCGATGCCCATGGTGCAGAAATATGTGTAACATTTGGATTCAGCTCATTTTCACGAGAGCTGCTCATACGCTTAACCACCTCCTCCCCATGCGCAATGGAGAAATGAACGCTAACAGAATGAATAAAATTGTAGGTGAAGAGTGAAAAGGGCTGCACACATGCTATAATTTTATAAAGTTACTAATCAGTCTTTAAATCAATCGTTACACAAAAATAGTCACTAAATGAAATTTATCAACTCACTCCTAATGATAAATAAATTACGTATCGCAAAGAGATTTATTTAATCTAATTAACATGTAAATATGAGATTCACTGACCAATGCTGAACCGTTAATTTTTACTTTCAAATTCTTTTCTTAAAGAATTTAATTTATTTACTAGCTATTCATCAAGAACATTAACACTTTTAATCACACTAGGTGAGTGTGGAAGTAGTTGCCAGGAGGTAACTGATGGAAAATAAAATTACCTTTAACAAATGTCCCCTGATGCAGTTACTCTCATAATTCTTGATATTGTCAAACTAACTAACGAAAAATCGTAAAATATTCCAGTATAATCCTCGATGAACACTCTTTCTTGTGTTAACAGAGTCTTACAGCATGCAAGAAGCCGCTATCCAAGTACAGGTACTTCGAAACTTCAGGAATATATTTCCATCTAACATCAAAACTATTTCAGTCAGCTGGCCGGAGTGTCCGAGCGGTTCTAGGCGCTACAGTCTGGAACCGCGCGACCGCTACGATCGCAGGTTCAAATCCTGTCTCGGGCATGGATGTGTGTGATGTCCTTAGGTTAGTTAGGTTTAAGTAGTTCTAACTTCTAGGGGACTGATGACCTCAGAAGTTAAGTCCCATAGTGCTCAGAGCCATTTGAACCATATTTCAGTCATTCCCTGCGGATTCGCTAACACTGTTACGCGGTTCAGCACGGTACAAGTATTGAAAATTAGAGACGACTAGAGTAAAATGCTCACTTTACGTAGATACGACTAGAATAGCGATCTGTCTTTCAGACTCCGTGTTTCTCTGTCAGTTTCTCAATTTGTGATCGCCTCAAAAGCATTCATCACTGATTAAATACTTACCACATTCCCATAATTGCAATAACAGGGTCTGATATGCCCAACGTCTTTATATCTGTACGTAGCTCTCAATCATTCCGTGTCTCCCTCTCCACATTAGCTATACATTAGGGGACAAACTACCTGGTAACCTGTTCAAATAACTTACGGGTTTGCTGCCGGGTGACGTCGTCGAACACAGCCGATATTTCGACAGGAGCACACCCTGCCATTCTCAAGGCAGAAATGCAAGGAAGAAAAAATGTGAAAGCAAATTTAATACCTCCGTTCACAGAGGAGAAACAAGGAATACACCACACACAGAACAAGTGTCAACACAACCAAAGATAACCAACATCAGAAATATCGATAGTTACTATTAATCAACAGGTGAGGTAGCACTAATTCTGTCCCTCTGTCCTCACCTGTTGATTAATAGTAACTATCGATATTTCTGATGCTGGTTATCTTTGGTTGTGTTGACACTTGTTCTGTGTGTGGTGTCTTCCTTGTTTCTCCTCTGTGAACCGAGGTATTAAATTTGCTTTCACATTTTTTCTTCCTTGCATTTCTGCCTTGAGAATGGCAGGGTGTGCTCCTGTCGAAATATCGGCGATGTTCGACAACGTCACCCGGCAGCAAACCCGTACGTTATTTGAACATTCAGTTCGCCGGGAAAAGTTAAGGTCTTACCTGGTAACCTGTTTGTGTTCCGAAACCACGATACATTCAAGAGGGAACTAAATCGTTTACTCGTATGATTGGAGTAATTTCCTTCTCAGTATATTCCAGCTGCCTTCTGCCTGCTTCCTCCAGGTTCTCTGTGCCATTATAATACCTATCTCTGCGCAGTGGCTAGTACACTGGACTCTCATTCGGGAGGACGACGGTTCAACCCCGCGTCCGGCCATCCTGATTTTTTTCGTGATTTCCCTAAATCGCTCCAGGCAAATGCTGGGATGGTTATGGTTCCTTTGAAAGGGCACTGCCGACTTCCTTCTCCGTCATTCCCTAATCCGATGAGACCGATGACCTGGCTGTCTGGTCATCCCCCCCCCCCCCCCCCCCCCCCCCCCCCGGGAACCCAAACACCAATACCTCTCTTAGGTTCTCTCATAATCTGTGTCAAGCCGTTGGCAAGAGCTATGCTTTTACCGATTGTGCCAGATGCAGTCGGGAAGCGTCTATGGAAACTGTATTGTTACAGTCGATAACAGTGCTCTGATAACATGCTTCAAAGAATAAACTGTCTTGAACAGTCAAATGTGATTAATGCTGCACCCGTGATATTCGCTTCGGCAACTATCGGACCTTGCGCTTATATTTATGATTTATTTCAGTTTCATACTGTGTAGTGCTTATGTACCTCAGTTGAATGCGATATTTCGTGGCAGAAAAGATGAGCCAGCTCACCTTTAATAGATGTATTAGATCTTTCAGCAATAACAGAATTCTTATTAAGCCAAAGAGGTACAAACGCAAAATTTCTTTAACATATTTCCAGTTTCACGGAAAACGTAAACTCCGTCCAGAGGCCCTAGTGGGACCATCGGTACGGACTGATCGTCATGTCATCCTCCATCATGGCGTCATTGGATGCAGTATGGAGGAGCGTGGGGTCAGGACACCGCTCTCCCGGCCGTTGTCTGTTTTCTTGACCTGGAGCCGCTGAACCCCTGTCCAGTCCTCCCTCCAAGGACACATCCTGGTGGTTCCGGGAACCGAACCTGGGACTTAAGAATGGCAGTCATCCCCACTGACCACTCAGCTACGGAAGCGGACATTTGAAGTTTCACTGGTGACTAAAAAGAAGTGAAGCACCAGAACTGACAGTGGTGATGATGTCATTTACTCGTATTATACAGAAAGCCTTTCTGCAAAAGCAACTAAGATATCGCACTATTCCACGCATCGTGACGCGTAAGTCACCATAGAAGCTCAGAATTACCAATGAATCTTTATTTTAAGACTGATAGGCGACAGAGGGTGAATTTAAGCGTGCGATATCTATGGATGGCCGCCAATGTATACGAACAAGAAAGACAGACATACAAAATTAACATTTATGGACCATGTTTATTTCAGATCATTCAAAGTATGTCATGTTTTATATACACTGACGGAGATGGAAAGTTATATACAATGAACAGCTTTACCGAACTGTATCAAACTCATACTCCAGTATTTATATGCCTGTGGGATACGTTGCCGGCCAAGTGGCCGAGCGGTTCTAGGCGCTACAGTCTGGAACCGCGCTACCGCTACGGTCGCGGTTTCGAATCCTGCCTCGGGCATGGCTGTGTGTGATGTCCTTAGGTTAGTTCGGTTTAAGTAGTTCTAAGTTCTAGGGGACTCATGACCTCAGAAGTTAAGTCCCATAGCGCTCAGAGCCATTTGAACCATTTTGTGGGATATGTTGATTATAATTTCATCCTTGCACAAGAATATTTTCAGTACACAAAGGAGCCAACCCAGCAGCTGAGGAATGAGGTGAGAACATCGTCGCTATCAAGTGGGTCTAATGTTACTGGAACTACTCAGAAGGAGTTTAGAACACAATGTTCCCACATAATGTGTTCGTGTTGCTATCGGATTTTGAGAAAGATTGAATGATTGGCCCGAGAGGAACGTGCGAACATCGTACTGAGAGCTGCCTCGAAACAAGTGTGGCAGGAAGAATAGGCCGAATTGATTAAAAATATATTTGGCATGTTTTAAGGAAATAATATATGTGACGCCGCTGAAGCTGGGGATGTGTCCGGTACTAATCCTGCAATAGAATAAATAAAGCCCGCATCTCGTGGTCGTGCGGTAGCGTTCTCGCTTCCCACGCCCGGGTTCCCGGGTTCGATTCCCGGCGGGGTCAGGGATTTTCTCTGCCTCGTGATGGCTGGGTGTTGTGTGCTGTCCTTAGGTTAGTTAGGTTTAAGTAGTTCTAAGTTCTAGGGGACTTATGACCACAGCAGTTGAGTCCCATGGTGCTCAGAGCCAATAAATAAAGAACATTCTTTGAATACTTAACTCAGCATACAGATAATAACGTAGCATATTTCTACTCCTTGCATAGCACCACACGAACAAACAGTCAAATTTAAAATATGGTTTTGAAGAACCTAGTCACGCCTGGCAGCTGGCCCTCATCATAAGTGAATGCAATGTAGACGAAAAGGCGCCGCATCATTTGACAACACAATCGACGATTAGTCAGTGGAAGCAATCACAACTTTCAAGTAATTAGGAGTATCTCTCCAGAGCGACCAGATAAGTCTAGTTGGGGGGAAACCATATGCCGAACTAAGAATTATTGAAAGAACGACAGGAAAGTGTAATTTGCCCACGAAGCTGCTCTGCAGTCTAATAGCACACAAACATTCGAAATTTGTTTACACTGAAAACGAATAAAATAATATGACTAAAGGACGTTTCCTTTGGATGATATTATTATAAAAATCACAGATGGGAATGGTATGATTCGTGCAACAATGTATATCATGATGCTGTTTGTGGTCAGTCGCTGGAGCTTATCTCACAATAAGCGCTTGAGGGTAGGAAAGGAGGGTGCAGGGATGTCTGCGAGTTGGGGGATGTCGTTCAACAGGGAAGTATTTGACCGCTGAGTGAGAGTTTCTTAGCATTTCTGGTTTTCATCTGCAACAATGAAACAGTTATGAATCATAAGTGAGAAAAACCCAGTCTAGTCCAATTGTGTAGAGTGTAAGCTGGACACGGCTGTAAATCAGTGGGTCAGGGATTTTCTCTGCCTCGTGATGACTGCGTGTCGTGTGATGTCCTTAGGTTTAAGTTCTTCTAAGTTCTAGGGGACTAATGACCATAGCTGTTAAGTCCCGTAGTGCTCAGAGCCATTTGAACAATTTTTGTCGATCTGTGAGAACTGAGAACTTCAGAATTGCACGCAGTTTGAATGAGCAGCAAAAGAAAAGTAGAGAAACCTTTAACGTCCCGTCGGCGACGGTCTCATTAGAGATGTAGCACAAGCTCGAATTGGGCAGGAGAGGCGAAGAAGTCGACCGTATCTTTTTCGAAATAAGCATCCCCATATTTGCTTTAAGGGATTTAGGGAAACCACAGAGTAAATAACGTTCTGACTATCGATATTCATTACGTATTAACAATATTACAACATTATAAACTTATTATTTTTCCGTGTAGAACACCAAAGCGTAGATCTATCGTGCACTGAGACCATGTCCGAGCAGTTTTAAGAGAGAAACTGATCTCCAAGTTCCAAATTTCTTCAAATACTCTGCATTCCTTACACCGAGCGAGGTAGCGCCCTCATTAGCATACTGGACTCGCATTCGCGAGGTCTACGATTCAGACAATGTCCGACCATCCTGACTGAGGTCCTCCGTGATTTCCTAAGCCCCTTACGGCAAGTGTTGGGATGGTTCCTTTCAAAGACCATGGTCGATTTCTTTATCCATCCCTCTTTCATTAGAGGTTGTACTCCGTCTCTAATTACCTTCATGTTGATGGGACGTTAAACAGTAATCTTCACTCCTTTTTTTATTTTTGCTCTCTTAACAGGAAGGAATACGTCGCAAAAATTACAATTTATTACTGTTACCTTTTCGGTACGTTCCACAAATATAAGTTTACACAACATTGGTCCGTGATTTTTCGTAAGTGGCCTAATTAGGATACTTACCAATTTTGAATTCCTTAACTTGTCTAATTTTTCCATGGATATTATTTACGACAGTTTTTGTGTGCGGTGTTTCTTAATGCAGGGTGAAAGTATGCAGAACTGTTAAAGATTAAAAAATAACACCGTGTTTACTTACTTATACGTTTCTCATTGTTGTCCTTCGATGGGAGGAAATATTGTATAGTCTGACTGCGTTCATATTTTTTCTACAGTTTGCTCCTTACATTCGTAGTTTTAAGTATGTGGACTTCGGAGACACTGTCTCAGTTACAACTCATTTCATTGTTCATGTCAGCTACGGAAAAAAGATAGCCCTTCAGATCCAAAGAACTGGCTGCAGAAAACAGCTGAGAAATATTTAGCAGCAATAACGCGCTACTTGTGAATAAGCATTTCCATCCACTGCAGCAAAAGACGAATGAAACTGTGGACAAAGTAATCGCTGTGAAACGCAGATCTTGCCTACATAGGCACCGTACAGCAGTCTGATGTAAAGCCTTTTTCACACAAGCGAATTTCTTGTGTCAGTCGACCACTCGGGTAAAGTGAGTCTACTGCAGCGACTTTGGCGTTTAATTCCTGTAGTAAGACACATTTATGAAGTGATCAGATCGCATTTTTGACAAGGAGATCCCCACTTGGTATTGTTCGGCCACCTAGTGCGTCGATGATGAAATGATGATTAGAATATCACAACACCCAGTCCCCGGGCGGATAAAATCTCCGAGCCGCCCCGGAATAGAACCTGAGACCCATATCTGTGTTTACACGTCAGCGCCAAAATTGCGTTTGTTGTGAGTGCTGTCTGCTACGCAGTTCGGCGCCAGAATAGTGACAATGAGGTCCCTGCCCTTCTTACGAAAAGTCAAAATATAGTAAAAACATTCAGGAACTATGGGTTTATTAAGACACAAAGCAAAATTTATAATGAGTTTTCTTTACAGAGGTTATATAGAAATTTCTCCTCACAGCTAAGAATATAAGTAATAGAGAAAGGGTCAAAAACGGTGAAATTAGAGTTTAATGTCCGGTCGATAGCGAGATCATTAGAGACGGAGCACAGGCTCGGATTGAGAAAGAATGGGGAAGGAAATCGGCCGTGTCCTTTCCGAAGGAACTCTCACGGCATTTGTTGTGAGCGATTTAGGAAAATCACGGCAAATCTAAATGTGGATGGCCGGACAGCTGACCCGTCGTCCTCCCGAATACGAGCCCAGTGAGCTCACCATGCGCCATCTCACTCGTTGAGAAAGTGTCGCCACACATTTCAAAACATCAATATTTATTTGCTTCAGAAAATATACATAACAAAGCCATCTAACAATAGTTAGGGGACAGCACTTTTTGTATTTTAATTTATCCTTTGTATATTTTTTCATTTTTAACCGCTAAATAACATACAAAACGATTTCTGTCCTTGGAAAGCGTTGACCTTTTCGCTGTTGAATTCATTTTCATTTTAAAAATTAATATATAAACGTTCTTCTTTCTCCAATATATTTCTTGATCACATGTTGTATACCATAAGTAACATTTTTCTATGAGATATTTGGTCTCTCTTATGGGAGAACACTGATGAGAACAATATAAAGTCCCGTGAAATGTTTACACAGAAGCACAAAAACAAATCAAACAATAAAATAAATATTAAGACGACACAATATCCATTTCTGTAACATGAGTGAGCAAGGAGAGAATTGGTTAACTACTTGACGTAAGCAGACAATGCCTCTGTCCCTTGTTTGTGCGCATACGCAGACTTCAGCATACTCAGGATCTTAGAACTGTACCCTCGGCAGAGACAGCTAATCCTTGACGTCACCGAAACAAATGCGAGTTGACTGATGACTAATTTACACGCTAGCATTTGACGCGCGCTCACCTAGAGGAACAGATTCGGACACGAAATTCGCTCGTGTGATACAGGCTTACAGCACTACGACGAAGGTAGCCGCGTGGTGTCGAGCGCTCCTAGGAAAAGAAGCACACTTGTCAGCATTATACACAAGCTTTCTCATGTTTCTACTTTATTTCTCTTCCGTTTTCTCTTTTCTTTTGCTATATTTTTCCTATTCTTTCTGAGTGTTTCGTAGAACAACAATCTTTTGATGGAGAATTTATTATTCCCCTTAACCAGTGCCATGCTTTCTGTAGGCATGCCATTACCGTCAGTTGACAGACGAGTTGTGTTGACAGGGCTGACGTAACGGTACTAATACAATTGGTATAAGTAATTCCAGTATCGCTATCACTGTTATTATTATTATAATTATTATATCATCAGTTCTCTGTCCTATATACATAGGAGCAGTCACACAGGAGAGTCATAGTACCACGTGAAATAGTTTTCGTGGCACAGTCTGATTTTAAATACCCTTCTATTTGCTATTCATTTAGCTACTCCGAAGATGACCTGCAGTTACGAGCAAAGAAGCAGGAAAGTAGAGGCAGAGATTTAATCTGAGAATATCTGTAATCCAAGGCGGTGGGCTTAGAATGAAACCATTTCACTACTAAAATAGTTATAAATATTAAAACTATAGAAGAACCACGAAATTTTAATTACTTCGGGCATGACGTATGTTACTGCGAGACAACTGATTTTACCAGTAGAAGAAGTATATTTCAATGAACGTGTCGTACACTTACCAGGGCATTAAAGGAAATGCACGGAAATAAATATAAATAAAGTTCTAGAAGTGATGACAGTCCAGACTCTTTTAGCCTCTGCTGTATTTACAAAATAACTATCGAACGAATAACAGCAAATGGAAACGTATCTCTACAATTTGGAGGTGTATCACCTGACGTGAATACGATGTGGAACTGCATCTGGTGTAGGTTTAATCCTTTTGATCCGAATCGCTGAATGAGTATAATTTACAAAAGTATGTCTCGAAATCAGTCGTAAATAGTTGTTTAGCTATTTCGAACCAAATTTTCACCTCTAGGTCATACAGTTCCTTAGTGGGATATAAAATGACATCAGAACAACGGGGCAGATGGTTCTACGAGCACTTTATTTACTATAAGGAATTCTACGTGGGCGTCTTGCTCCTCATAATCTTCTTCTGAAGATTCTCTTGGTAGTCGTATTTTATCTACATTCCATAATTTACCTGGTTAAAAATATATGTTTTCTGAATGCTCCAGATATTGTGGCTTGAACAGTCAATTCGGTGGAAGACATTTACTCTGCTGCAAACATATGGCTTGCATGCCTATCCAATAGAAGTGAGCTAGCCACAGTCAGCTGAATAGAAAACAAGTCTACGCCAATTAAAAGCAAAAAGTACAGTCAAGAAAACACTGAAATCTGTTGTGAAAAAGTAGCAACTTTAAGTGATATGTAACAGAATTTTCAGTGCCAGAGTTTATTTTACTCTTGGTGTGTGTGGCTACCTTCGACACTTCGTGTTTATACCGAAAGAAAAACAGTCTACATATTACGGCTAGTTTCTGTAGTTTATTTATCCGCATCAGACGCTTTTCGTTCTTTTTCAACAAAGCATCGTCAGTGATGTTTCGGTTCTTCTCAGTGTTTATTATCGATACGTCCATATCTGTTTCCCTGTAGACAGCTTCCGGCCCATCGTTGTGGTTTTCTTCTCGTGGAGCAGGACGTATGACCTTTGCTGTTCACAGGATGAGAAAATGTTGCGCAATCAGTAATCAAGTTTATTGCTCTTACGTAGATAGTAAATCAGTATTTTTATATTTGGTATTGTGACCACAATACGAATAAATGAAATGTGGTACTATAAACTGACCTTTCTTTCCGTCTTCTGACTTTGGATGTTAAAGTCAGAAGCTATTTACTTTCCATACACTCACAACTAATTGGACCTGACCTGTGAGACTATCGAGATTCAAATACAACTCTTCGTACAAAATAGTTGTTAACTCTCATGAGGCATATCAAGGAATAAGCATCTAAAGTGCCAGGCGTGAAAACCGCAACACTAGGAACGACAGCAAATAACGAAAGTTTACGTGTTATGCGCAGACAATAGAATAGAAAGAATATATTATGAAATTTTTAGTTGATGTGGGAGTGCAAAGGTGATAAACTTAGTACACATAGCTGCTAACTCTGATAGCACCAATGGCTTCACCGCAGTTGGGCATGGAGTCGAACTGAGTTTGGATGACAGATCGGGTACGTCATTCCATGCTGCTTCAATTCTATTCCAGCACTCATTAACCGTACTGGCTGGCTTGTAATGGCGCACCAGTCTCTTGGCAACCTTCCTGCCTCTGTCGAATACCGACACATAGTGGTAGACGTTTCTCCTTCTCACACGGGGCACAACCCGATATCCTCACATACAATCAACATCCAAACGTCATTTGTGAATGAGAAACCATTGGGTGAAAGATATGGAAAATTTGCTCCTCAGGGCAACAGTCGAACGCCTTCTGTATTGAAACAGGTGATGATAACACGCAAAACATAACGACTTAATGTTATTTTGCCGAATGTTAACGGCAAGCAACGAAGAAGGGTACAGTCACTGGCCTTAAATCGTCAGAAAAGTAGCGGCTGCTATCCAGATACAGTCGTGTTGTAATTACAGTAGCACTCCTTAAAATTACGCCAGGTACTGGCTACGCATGGAAATGACGAAGGAAATCTGGCAACGTTCGTTCTCCTCGGAGTTTCCACATACAGATACGTCCATTGTGCCATGTAGTCAGCAGCGGGATTCATATTAAAAGACGGCATGCTGCCACTCCTTTGCCCAGTGTAGTCGATGCGCTTCTCTCAGCTGCCGCAACAATGGTCGCCATAATGGCAGGCGGTGGTTCTCCAGAAGTCGTCCCACTGTCCGTGTGTATTACTAGTCTCGCTGCAAACAAATCCATTCCCTGACTCGCGGTATGTGACGTGGCAGTACGATCCCGTACTGCCAAGCGAACAATATGTCTGTGTACGCTAGTAGCGAGGGGGACTGACATTCTGTATTGTGCTGAACATGGCGATCTGGAACCCATCGTCCCCATACGTACAAGACAGCCCTGGGATCCTGACCAACTTGAACAGCAATATAGCGGAACGATACACTGCAGTCTCGATAGGTCACGATAATGGAAGATCTTTCTTCTCCTTAGGCAACGAGCTCCTCACAAGAAAAACAGTATTCAAATGCGATTTGTAAATGTCAACTTTATTTACAAAAAGACCGCAAATGTCGTTACTCCCACCTAATTTGTATGGTTGTGCTCAAGCGCGAATCATTTGCATGTCCAAGCATGTAGTAGATTTCATACCAGTATGAAGCATGTCGCAAACCCCCTTCCTAGTGTTGCAATTTTCATGGACGCAAGAAACTTAATGTTTAAAGCTGTCTAGAGCCAGTAATATGAGACACTGTTTCAACAGGGGAGCGGCCGAAATACTGGTACACATTACTAACCGCTATTCTTACTTAAAAGTTGATGAATAGTACGAAGTGGTAAAATTTATTGGCTGCATTTGAAGAGTTATATTCCATCAGAAGAGTGCTCGTCAGTGTTTTGTAAGGAATCCACACATATTAGAAAAATATATGTATGTATGTGTACAGGGTGGTCAGAAACAGACTGAAAAGCTTGTAAGGGTGTTACAGAATAAGTTGTAGTGAGAAACAATTGTTAAGAAGGAATTTCGAAACGTTGCACTATTTCCGAGTTAATCAATATTGATGTTAGCCAATCAGGCCATTGCGCGTACAAATTCAAGTGGCCCACCAGATACAATTAGTGTCTGTTGTTCTCATAGCGTAGATGGTAGCGCACCAGACTGTTCAGCATTTGGCTCGAGTTCCATCCTTATTACCGTCCCATGTCCAATTTTTGTATCGCTCTCATCTCTGGTTTTACGGAATCAAATGAAGAACACGTTCGACGATGCCTTCTCTGGAGGGACACTTGAACTTGAGCGAGCAACAATCTGATTGGCTTACTTCAATGCCAATTAACTCGGAAAAGGCACAGCGTATCAAAACTTTTTCTTAACAATTATTTCGGAGCACGACCTACCCTGCAACATTCTTACAAGCTTTTCAGACTTTTTATGGCCACCGATTATATATGTGTATATACTGACGAAAAAAAACGCAACATCAAGAAGGAGTTGTGCAACATAAACGAATGTTGGTAGGAATTTTTCCACATCTGAAAGATGGTGTCAGTAGGGGGGCAACAACGATGCAGCCCCACATTCCATTGTTGTCAGATGTATCCAAGATGGCGGCCGTGACGTCACAGACAAACCCCGTGTGATGTCATCCAAGATGACGGCCGTGACGGCACAGGCACACCCCCAGTGACGTCAATCAAGATGGCCAATTTTGGCGGGAAGTTTGAATATTTCCCGGAAGAAGGTCAATTGGGCTACCTCCACTAACCTAACCCCCCTCCCCACCCCAGAAAATGGCGGGAAGTTCAAATTCCATCATGATAATGCGTTACACCTAGGACCATGTGGCACTACCGAGAAGGAAGACCATCGTTTCGGCGTATGTATCTGGCGCACTGTAATGCAGCAGATGAGCAGCAGTTGGCACCACAGTGACAAAACGCAATGTTACAAATCAAATACTTCAAGAGCAGCTCCGAGCCAGATGCCCTGTAGCGTGCATTCCACTGATCCCAAACCACCGCCATTTGAAACTATCGTGGTGTCAAGCGAGAGCTCATTGGTGGGCAGGGTGGAGGTCTGTTGTGTTTTCTGATCAAAACTGGTTCTGATTTCAAAATGGTTCAGTATATGGCTCTAAGAACTATGGGACTTAACATCTGAGGTCATCAGTCCCCTAGAACTCAGAACTACTTAAACCTAACTAACCTAAGGACATCACACACATTCATGCCCGAGGCAGGATTCGAACCTGCGACCGTTGCGGTCGCGCGGTTCCAGACTGAAGCGTCTAGAACCGCTCGGCTACACTGGCCGGCTAAAACTGTACTGACTCAGTGCCACTGATGACCGTGTGCTGGTTCGAAGGAGACCAGTTAAGGGCCGGTTACCAACCTGTCTGCGTGCTAGACATACTGGACCTACACCTGGAGTTATGGTCTAGGGTGCGATTTCGCATGACAGTTGGAGCACTCTCGTGGTTATCCCATGCACACTGACTGCAAATTTTATGCTAGTCTGGTGATTCGACCTGTTGTGCTTTCATTTATGAAAGCGTCCCAGGGGGTGTTTCCCAGGATGTTAACGCTCGCTCACATATCGTTGTAACCCAACATGCTCTACAGAGTGCCGACATGTTGACGTGGCCTGCTCAATCACGAGATCTGTCTCCAATCGAGCACATATGGGACATCATCGGACGACATCTTCAGCGCCAGCCACAAAAAACCGACCAAGTGCAGCAGACATGGAACTCCATCCTACAAACTGTCATCCAGGACGTGTACAACACAATCGTTGCATGTTTGCATTCATCGTTCTTGCGTTTACACCTGTTGTTAAAGTATCAGCATTTCTCATTTTCAATGGCTTATCTCGAGCTTACATTAGCCTGTGATCATGCAATGTTAATCACTTATATACATCACCTAGACAAATATATTCCAGAAATTTAGTTTCTCTACGTTCATTATATTTTGATGCTTCGACTTTCTTTTCCGTCAGCGTATGTGTGTACACAGAGGTGACGTAAGTCGTGGGATAGCTCCTAATATCGTGTCGGATATCCTTTTGCCCATCATAGTGCAGCAGATCGCCATGGAAGGCGCTCAAAAAGTCGTTGGAAGTCCCCTGCAGAAATAATGAGCAATCCGGCCTCTACAGTCGTCCATAATTATGAACGTGTTTCCGGTGCAGGTTTTTGTGCACGAAGTCACCTCTTGTTCTATAGGATACGTGTATGGCGACCTGTGTGGCCAAATCATTTTCTCGAATTGTCCAGAACGTTGTTAAAACCAATTGCTAACAATTGTGGCCCAGTGGCATGGCTAACTGTCATGCATAAAAATTCCACCGTTGGTTGGGAAAATGAAGCCCATGAATCGCGGCAAATGGTCTCCAAATAACCGAACACAATCATCCCCGGTCAATGAGCCGTTCAGTTGGACCACCATTCCTCACCACTATCGAGCCACCACCAGCTCACACAGCCCCTTATTGACAACTTGGATCCATGACTTTGTGGGGACTGCGCCACTCTTGTTCCTCACCACCAGCTCTTACCAACTCAGATCGGAACTCATTAGACGACGCCAATCATCTATGGTCCAACCGATATGGTCACGAGCCAGTGGGAGGCGCTACAGGCTATCTCGTCCTGTTAACAAAGGCACTTAGGTCAGTCATCTGCTGCCATAGCCTATTAACGCCAAATTTCTCCTCTCTGTCCTAACAGATACGTTCGTCGTACGTCCCATATTGATTTCTGCGGTTATTTCACGCAGCGTTGCTTGTATGTCAGAGCTGACAACTCCACGCAAACGCTGCTGCTCTCATCATTAAGTTAATGCCGTCGGCCACTGTGTTGTCCATGGTGACAATTAATGCCCCGAAATTTGGTATTCTCAGCACACTCTTGATACTGTGGATCTCGGAATAGTGAATTCCCTAACGATTACCGAAACGGAATGTCCCAAGCATGTAACTCCAACTAAAATTCCGATTTCAAAGTCTGTTAAGTCCCTTGGTACGGCCACAATCAGGTCGGGAATCTTCTCACATGAATCTTCTGAGTACAAATGGCAGCTCCGCCAGTGCATTGTCCTCTTATACCTTATGTACGCGATACTAATCGCTATCCCATGACTTTTTGCCACCTCAGTGTACGTATGCACGTTCCACATCTCCTCATAAACCACTGGACTGATTTCAGCCAATCGTCGTACACATATCACTTACTACCGGAAAGAATCGCTATGGGCGTAAGAACCACCTACATATGAAAGGGTTGGGGTGGAGGTGAAAAATACTCTTGTAATTCAGCCTTAACTCATCCTGTATTTGAGAAAGAAAGCACTTAGGGCTTCCAAAAAACTTCATACACTACTGGCCATGAAAATTGGGACACCAAGAAGAAATGCAGATGATAAACGGGTATTCATTGGACAAATATATTATCCTAGAACTGACATCTCATTATATTTTCACTCAATTTGGGTGCATAAATCCTGAGAAATCAGTACCCAGAACAACCACCTCTGGCCGTAATAACGGCCTTGATACGCCTGGGCATTGAGTCAAACAGAGCTAGGATGGCGTGTACAGGTACAACTGTCCATGCAACTTCAACACGATACCACAGTTCATCAAGAGTAGTGACTGGCGTATTGTGACGAACCAGTTGCTCGGCCACCATTGACCAGACGCTTTCAATTGGTGGCAGATCTGGAGAGGGGCTGTCCAGGGCAGCAGTCGAATATTTTCTGTATCCCGTACAGGACCTGCAACATGCGGTCGTGCATTATCCTGCTGAAATGTAGAGTTTCGCAGGGATCGAATGAAAGATAGAGCCACAGGTCGTAACACATTTGAAATGTAACGTCCACTGTTCAAAGTGCCGTCAATGCTAACAAAAGATGACCGAGACGTGTAACCAACGGCACCCCATACCATCACGCCGGGTGATAAGGCAGTATGGCGATGACGAATACACGCTTACAATGTGCGTTCACCGCGATGTCGCCAAACACGGATGCGGCCATCATAATCCTGTAAACAGAAACTGGATTCATCCGAAAAAATGACGTTTTGCCATTCGTGCACCCAGGTTCGTCGTTGACTACACCATCGCAGGCGCTCCTGTCTGTGATGCAGCGTCAAGGGTAACCGCAGCCATGGTCTCTGAGCTGATAATCCATGCAGCTGCAAACGTCGTCGAACTGTTCGTGCAGATAGTTGTTGTCTTGCAAACGTCCCCATCTGTTGACTCAGGGATCGAGACGTGGCTGCACGATCCGTTACAGTCATGTGGATAAGATGCCTGTCATCTCGACTGCTAGTGATACGAGGCCGTTGGGATCCAGCACGGCGTTCGGTATTACCCTCCTGAACCCACCGATTCCATATTCTGCTAGCAGTCATTGGATCTCAACCAACGCGAGCAACAATGTCGGGATACGATAAACCGCAATCGCAATAGGCTACCACCCGACCTTTATCAAAGTCGGAAACGTGATGGTACGCATTTCTCCTCCTTAGACGAGGCATCACAACAACGTTTCACCAGGCAACGCCGGTCAACTGCTGTTTGTGTAAGAGAAATCGGTTGTAAACTTTCGTCATGTCAGCACGTTGTAGGTGTCGCCACCGGCGCCAACCTTGTGTGAATGCTCTGGAAAGCTAATCATTTGCATATCACATCATCTGCTTCCCGTCGGTTAAATTTCGCGTCTGTAGCACGTCATCTTCGTGGTGTAGCAATTTTAATGGCCTGTAGTGTACATAATTTCAATCTTTACGAAACTTATTCTCGCTCACAGCCCCATAAAAAGGTGAAAGCAGAAAAGTTTATAGCTTACTACATTTTAGCTGTTCATGCAGGAAAACTGCCGCATCAGGCATGTCGTTTTATTTTTTACTTCTTTACTACTAACTGTATGCGCTACACGTTTTGCGGGCAGTATTCACATATACCATTGAATGTACCTGCAAAACTACGAGGGTTTACTTAAAAGTCTTGCATCCGAAGTTTTTATTCTGTTCTCAATATCGGTCGACGATCCCGTTTTGCTTATGCAAGTTGCAAACTACTGCCACTGGAGGGTTCCGAATTTTAGCGTGTAAAATGGCAGTGTGTAAAGTAATTATGTCGGTTCGTGAGAAACAGCGAGCTGTAATCGAATTTCTAACCGCAGAAAACGTGTCTCCAATTGAGATACGCAGAAGAATGAAAGCTGTGTATGGTGATGATTGTATCGACATCAGCAATGTACGACGTTGTATTCTTTGTGCTCATAATGATGTAAACGGTGGTGCTAACCTCAACGAGTGTGACGGGTCAAGTAGTGGACGCCTGCATACAGTAGTGGTGGCTACGGCGTGCCAAAATTCACACGTGCAAGGTCTGCCGGCGGCGGGCGGGCCGAGGCTGGCAATGCCTCGGCTCTGCTTGTTGCTTCCAGATAGTACCCGGTACAGCGCAACATTTCATTTCGTGTTGCTGTGTGCCATTTTCCGTTCGTCATAACTCTCTTTAGTTTCGGAAAATCGTGGTGTCAGCACTGCTTACTCTTGGCTATTTGTTCGTCATATGAAGGACGTTCACAGCTCCTGTGGATGTTCGCACAAAAAAAAGCAGTCTGGCGATCTATCGTCACAAACCTTTAAAAATTAGATGGAATGACAGAAGACAGTTGTGAGAATTTTCTATACATATTAAGTAGTCGCATAAGAGACGGGTAGTCCATATTTGCTATCAAACGACATTACAATACCATACACAACGAATTTAAAGATTTAGTAACAATGAAAGAGTAAAAAATTATTACGACGGACAGACGGGAGCCGGCTGGAGTGCCCGAGCGGTTCTAGGCGCTACAGTGTGGAACCGCGCGACCGCTACTGTAGCAGGTTCGAATCCTGCCTCGGGCATGGATGTGTGTGCTGTCCTTAGGTTAGTTAGGTTTATGTAGTTCTAAGTTCTAGGGGACTGATAACCACAGCAGTTAAGTCCCATAGTACTCAGAGCAATTTGAACCAACTTTTTTGACAGACGGGATTCATTGTTCTGTACATAAAGAAGCACTTTGTGCTAAATTTGCTGGTATGGAGCAGGTGGAGAAATTAGTGGTACGAATGGTAAAATTTCTGAAGTGGCATGCATTATTCCACTTTTAATTCCAGCAGTTTTCGAAGAAACTGAAAGAAGAGTATGGAGACTTTATGTTGTTCTTGTTGTGGTCTTCAGTCCGGAGACTGGTTTGATGAAGCTCTCCATGCTACTCTATCCTGTGCAAGCTTCTTCATCTCCCAGTACCTACTGCAACCTACATCCTTCTGAATCTGCTTAGTGTATTCATCTCTTGGTCTCCCTCTATGATTTTTACCCTCCACGCTGCCCACCAAAGCTAAATTGGTGATCCGTTGATGCCTCAGACCATGTCCTACCAACCGCTCCCTTCTTCTAGTCAAGTTGTGCCACAAACTTCTCTTCTCCCCAATCCTATTCAATACCTCCTCATTAGTTATGTGATCTACCCATCTAATCTACAACATTCTTCTGTAGCACCACATTTCGAAAGCTTCTATTCTCCTCCTGTCCAAACTATTTATCGTCCATGTTTCACTTCCATACATGGCTACACTCCATACAAATACTTTCAGGAACGACTTCCTGACACTTAACTCTATACTCGAAGTTAACAAATTTCTCTTCTTCAGAAACGCTTTCCTTGCCATTGCCAGTCTACATTTTATATCCTCTCTACTTCGACCATCATCAGTTATTTTGCTCCCCAAATAGTAAAACTCCTTTACTACTTTAAGTGTCTCATTTCCTAATCAAATTTCCTCAGCATCACCCGACTTAATTCGACTACATTCCATTACCCTCGATTTGTTTTTGTTGATGCTCATCTTATATCCTCCTTTCAAGACACTGTCCATTCCGTTCAACTGCTGTTCCAAGTCCTTTGCTGTCTCTGACAGTATTACAATGTCATCGGCGAACCTCAGAGTTTTTATTTCTTCTCCATGGATTTTAATACCTACTCCGAATTTTTCTTTTGTTTCCTTTACTGCTTGCTCAATATACAGATTGAATAACATGGGAGAGAGGCTACAACCCTGTCTCACTCCCTTCCCAACCACAGCTTCCCTTTCGTGCCCCTCGACTCTTATAACTGCCATCTGGTTTCTGTACAAATTGTAAATAGCCTATCGCTCCCTGTATTTTACCGCTGCCACCTTCAGAATTGGACAGAGAGTATTCCAGTCAACATTGTCAAAAGCTTTCTCTAAGTCTACAAATGCTAGAAATGTAGGTTTGCCTTTTCTTAATCTAGCTTCTAAAATAAGTCGTAGGGTCAGTATTGCCTCACGTGTTCCAGTATTTCTACGGAATCCAAACTGATCTTCCCCAAGGTCGGCTTCTACTAGTTTTTCCATTCGTCTGTAGAGAATTGGCGCAAGTATTTTGCAGCCGTGACTTATTAAACTGATAGTTCGGTAATTTTCGCATCTGTCAGCACGTGCTTTCTTTGGGATTGGAATTATTATATTCTTCTTGAAGTCTGAGGGTATTTCGCCGGTCTCATATATCTTGCTCACCAGATGGTAGAGTTTTGTCAGGACTGTCTCTCCCAAGGCTGTCAGTAGTTCTAATGGAATGTTGTCTACTCCCGGGGCCTTGTTTCGACTCAGGTCTTTCAGTGCTCTGTCAAACTCATCACGCAGTATCATATCTCCCATCTTTATATAATACCTCAAAGTGCGTTGTTTAAGTCAAGGGACATGCCAAGAATGATTTTTCGATTTAAAACTCGTTATTATTGACGGTATGAAGTAAAAATGAGTATAGGAATGAAAATTATAACATTCGGAATGAATTGCAGACCTCGCATTAAAATTCGAATGAACTTGACTGCACACTGCAAGATGAGAAACAATTGGTCTGGTGGGTACGCATTTAAAAAGAAACTCGCGTTGTAGGAGGAACACATTCTGACAAATATAGTCCAGTTTCCTACGCTCACAGGCGTTAAATAATGCGAGATTTGATGAATTTATTGTGGCCTGGAAATAATTACAAGGATAGTTTCCTAAACGCTTTGAGGACACTCATATCCTTACATCTGTGTTTGAACTCTTTTTCCCAGACCGTGTACCGTTTCAGTTGAAAGCACCCCTGTGAATGTTAAGATGTAACTGACTGATCTGAAGGGTAATTTCTGTTTTAAATACAAATTCCTTTAATGTTAAAATTGCCCAGTACGTCTACATTACTTTCATCAGGTAGTTTCCACGTCTTCATTACGATATTGCTAAGGCGCCAATATATTTCGACTAATATACGAGTGCGAAAGACTTTTTTTCAGTTATGAAACTAAATAAGTGAAGATTACGTGTCAACTTGAGAGAGAAAATCTTTGAAATTGTCTACGTCTGTCAGTATGCTGACAGTTTGTAACAGAAAAAAATTATTTGTTTTCAGGGAGCTGCTATACTGAAAAGGCGGCCGCTGTGGCCGAGCGGTTCTAGGCGCTTTAGTCCGGAACTGCTCTGTTGCTACGGTCGCAGGTTCGAATCCTGCCTCGGGCATGGATGTGTGTGAAGTCCTTAGGTTAGTTAGGTTTAAGTAGTTCTAAGTCTAGGGGACTGAAGTCCCATAGTTCTTAAAGCCATATACTGAAAATTTGGTTTGTTTTTGATCTATATCGTTGAGAAATGTGAAATATAAAACCAAGTCGTACAAAGTGTGACTGCATTACTATTTAAATCTGGAGCGTTCGTAGCTTCCCCGTCCTAACGCTGAGAGAGCGTGGTGTGGCAGTGAGGGAAAAGTGCCATCCAGACTGAGCGCTACGGCCCTTGTGCCAGGGCACGATTCGCAGGTCGAATTGTTGGCCACCTCTGGTATACAGCATCTAACGACACTCATCTGTATCGGGATGATGAATTCATCAGAGAAAATCGTCGGATAACACAGACAAAGCTCTCTGGTAAGTGTAGCATACCATACCACAAAAGCGTGTACAAGGCATCATTGCGCAACTGCTATACAGAAATTGTGGGCACGATTGGTGCCCCGAATGCTCGCTCCTGACATGAAGCTGAGGAGGATGGACATGTGTGAATAATTTCTTTTTGTAGAATGAAATTTTCACTCTACAGCGGAGTGTGCGCTGATATGAAACTTCCTGGCAGATTAAAACTGTGTGCCGGACCGAGACTCGAACTCGGGACCTTTGCCTTTCGCGGGCAAGTGCTCTACCAACTGAGCTACTCAAGCATGACTCACGCCCCGTCCTCACAGCTTTAATTCCGCCAGTACCTCGCCTCCTACCTTCCAAACTTCACAGAAGCTCTCCTGCTAACCTTGCAAAATAGTTCAAATGGCTCTGAGCACTATGGGACTTAACATCTGTGGTCATCAGTCCGCTAGATCTTAGAACTACTTAAACCTAACTAACCTAAGGACATCACACACATTCATGCGCGGATCCGGACTGAGCGCCTAGAGAACCTTGCAGATTTAGCACTCCTGGAAGAAAGGATATTGCGGAGACATGGCTTAGCCACAGCCTGGGGGTGGTTTCTAGAGTGAAAGTGCTAGTTCTGCAAGGTTCGTAGGAGAGCTTCTGTGAAGTTTGGAGGGTAGGAGGCGAGGTACTGGCGGAATTAAAGCTGTGAGGACGGGGCGTGAGTCGTGCTTGGGTAGCTCAGTTGGTAGAGCACTTGCACGCGAAAGGCAAAGTTCAAGAGTTCGAGTCTCGGTCCGGCACACAGTTTTACTCTGCCAGGAAGTTTCAATTTTTTTTTGCTTTGAGCAGGAAGATTATGGGTTCCCTAACATCTTTGCGACAGGTGATGAAGGCTGGGTTCACCATTCTGGACCTGAAAAGAAGAGAGCATCAATTGAGTTACGCCACATAGGAGCGCCGACAGCAAAAGTTCAAGAGCGTGCCATCAACAGGCAAAGTCATACTAAACAGTATTTCGGAATGTTCAGGGTGTGGTGCATTTGGAATTCATGCCTGGAGTCACCACCATAAAGTCTGAAAGGTACTACGATAGCCTCAGAAAACTGAGAGCACGAATTCGAAGAGTTCGTCCACATTTGGAGCATCTTCTCTTTCAGCATGACAATACCAGACCACATAAGAGCGCTTTTACAACAATCTGACGCCTTGGATCCACTACCACCGATCACCCTCCTTACAGTCACGACAATGCTTCATCCGATTTTCATCTGTTTCCAAAACTTAAAGATCAGTGGGACTTCAATTTCATAGTGATTAAGCTGTGCAAACAGGGATGAGACTGGGGCTTCGTCAGCAAAGTCAAACATCTTACGATGATTGTATCAACAAATCGGTCGCTAGTTGGAAGAAATGTGTTCGTCGCCAGGTTAACTATGTTGAGAAATGTATACGTAAACACGAAGAATAAAGTTGTAGAATGTTAATGAAGTTCCTTTCATTTAAAAACCTATCAGAATTTTCACACAAAAAATTCGGAGGCATTACTTTTCGTCACACCGACGCATATCATTGTACGACACATAGTTCACGAGATATGACGTCACAAGCATTGCGCTGCGTGAAAATGAAACTGCAAGCCTAAATTCGCTGGAGACACAGGCGAAATATGTGTACAAATGCTGTGATATTTGTTAAATATATGAGAAATGTGCGTACACGGGCAAACCTATGGGTATAAAGTTCCGCCTAATCCCGTGGAATAATGTCAACCAGATTTGATACACATGTTACCTACTATCTGGAAAGAAACACAGTGGGGGTCAGAACCAGCGACCACCTAATGGGGTTTCAAATGGAAGCCCCAATTTTATTTCATATTCGGATTCTACGCGAATAAATACGTACGGTTTATTTGAACCATTGTTTCCCTATCGTGACAGGCATTTAGTTGTCTCAAGTTAATACAAATACCCTGAATAGTAAAGTCTAGCGGCACATCAGAAGAGGAAGGGCTTATGCAAGAAGGTATGGAGGATGGCTTTCCGTGTCGAGAGACAGCGGGACAAAAACGAAGAAGAAGCGGTGCAGTAGTGGTACTGAAGAGATGATTACTCAAAAGTTGTTTTTATTGTTAGATAGGTGTGACATATCTCATGGGGGGGGGGGGGGGGGCTGTGAAATAATAGCAGCAATAGCAGAGGCGTTAGTGCTTGACGTATAGATTGGTTAAGTACAAGAGTAATAGTATTCGTCAGACAGGAGTTCCGACAAGTAACTGATCCGATAAAAAATATATACGGTAATTTCGATTCATAGGGAGTTGTAACGTACTGTAATGGGAAATTTAATGCCAGTATATGACGTACTGCTACTGAAAATGTAGAAAGGACAGAATTTGTTCTATTTTTCAGAATGGAGAGAGTTGATTGTTGCCCCTCAGGTTGAAAATAGTTTGAGAATTGCTCAGGCAAAAACTGGAACAGTGAGCAACGGGAAAATTCAGGCCATGTGTACTGACGCAATCGTAGCAAATAATAGTCGTCTTAAGGGACTCTAAGCTTTGCTAGAGAAATTATTAAAAAGCGTCCTTCTGTATTTAGCATGTCGCCACCATATTGTAGGAGATATTATAAAAGCGAATTATAGTTACAAACCGGGCACGAAAACTTGTCCTCGGCCAAATATTTTAAAAAAATTCCAGACTGACTGATTTAAGCACGACAAAACAAAAAATTCTGGCAAGAGGACGAAAGTAATAAACACGATTGTGTTGACAGGTATGTAGAGACAAAATTCAATCTAACACAGTTGATTGCAACAAATATTGATTTTTTCTTCTTCAACTCTATTTTAAAGAGGTTTGCAATAGATATAGAATTTTTTAACAGTGATCTCAATGTCTCACGTGCAAATGAAAATGCACTATCAAACGTATTCGGACACCCCTATGTAATGCGGAATCGATTTCTAGATTTTCAAACAACTTCCGGGAATTCCGCCAAGTAACACTTTCAGCGACCGCCGATATTTCGGCGGGAGAACACCCCGCCATTTTCAAGGCAAACTGCAACGGACAGGCGGCGTACATGTTAATTTAAAACCTCGGTTCTCGGACTGAGGCAGGAAAGATTACACACACACTGAACACTAGTGCCACCAAAGACGGCCAAAGTCAGAGCTAACGATAGTGAGACTATGAATTCGCAGGTGAGGTAACATTGACTCTGTCCCTCTGTTTTTGTGACAAGGGAGAGAGCCGGATTCCAAACAGAGTTTAAACAGAAACCTCCATCCCTTTTAACGAGGTTGCTCGCTAATTTAATCTCAACTGCCTTCCTAATAACACTGTCCCAATAGCTGGACGTGCATGCCAATACCAATATCTCGGTGTTATTATATAACATGGGGTGATCAGTATCCAAGCATTGTTCGGCAATAGCAGATCTACATGGCTGCTGTAATCGTGTGCGCCGTTTATGCTCAGTACATCAGTCCTCCACGGTCCTGATAGTTTGACCAATATATGCCATGCCGCAACTACAAGGAATACGATATACACCAGCCTTACGCATTCCAAGATCATCCTTAACGGAACTCAAAAGTGCTCTAATTTTAGCTGGAGGTCGGAAAACACATTTCACATCGTATTTCCATAAAACACGACCGACCTTGTTGGACGTGTTTCCTACGTAAGGCAACAAGGCAAGTAGACTTAGGTGCTGACTCAGAATTACCATCACTCACGCGATGTACAGTTGGTCGATAGCGCAACGCACGTTCAATCTGTCTATCACTATAAACATTTTGACGAAATGTAACTTCAAGATGGGACAGCTCAGCTGGCAACGTGTCAGCGTCAGAAACGACATGTGCCCTGTGTACCAAGGTACGAAGTACCCCTTCACGCTGAGCCGGATGGTGACAACTATTAGCCTGTAAGTGCAAGTCGGTGTGAGTACGTTTCCTGTAGACTGCATGTCCCAATGATCCATCATCCTTCCTCCTAACCAACACGTCAAGAAAGGGAAGGCAACCATTCTCTTCCACCTCCATCGTAAAACGAATGTTCGGGTGGATCGAGTTCAGATGTTCTAGAAAGACATCAAATTCTCCCTACCATGAGGCCAAACAACGAAGGTATCGTCAACGTATCTAAAGAAACAGGCGGGTTCCAGAGGCGCCAACTCCAATGCACGTTCCTCGAAGTCTTCCATTTCTAGATGTCACGACAGGCGGACTCGCCGGTATAAAAGGAGGCGAGGATTATTGTTCCGTCAGTAGAGAAGCAGCAACAGCTGAACTGTTCGGTCAGGCTAAAGTATTGAATTTGATCGTCGTGTAGTCACCGGATGTTTCCAGTGGTGCGGCCAAGCGGTTCTAGGCGCTTCAGTCTGGAACCGCGCGACCGCTACGGTCGCAGGTTCGAATCCTGCCTCGGGCATGGACGTGTGTGCTGTAATTAGGTTAGTTAGGTTTAAGGAGTTCTAAGTCTAGGGGACTGATGACCTCAGATGTTGGGTCCCATTGTGCTTAGAGCCATTTGAACCATCAGCCAGTGGTGCGACGGCTACGCCTCGCCGACAGCACCTCTCACCACTCAGTCCAGCCAGTGCACGCCGCGCAACACAGACCGCTCGGCGGCTGCCGGCCGGACACACGTGAAAGCTATTCGCCTTGCTCAACAGAGGGCGGCAGCCACATACCGGCCATGGAGAGCCTGTATAGGGAGAGAATGGCCAACCGGACGATACGACGGCCATTTTTCTGCCAAACTGCGGGCTGGACTTTTAAATGGCCAGTAGTAGAGTAGTGGAGTACACACTCACCGAATCAAAAGCACAAGACAATATGGCGAAGTCATTCGTTAAATGCCTTTCTTTACAGCTATAATATACTCATAGTATCCTACTACGTACAGCACGGCAAAATTTGATACAATGTCTGTAAAATTATTCGTTACTTGCATTTATCTCGTTTAAAGTTCGTTTACTAGACATATTGGAATGAAAGTAACGTAAATAAAAAAATATAGTGTATAGCATTTGTCTTGTATCGGAAGTGCATAACGCTAAAGATTTAACATACCTGTATTACGTCAGATGAATGAAAGTCGTAGTCAGTTGTTTACTTGTGACATGGAAAAAGTGGCTCAAACGGTTCAAATGGCTCTGAGCACTATGCGACTTAACTTCTGAGGTCATCAGTCGCCTAGAACGTAGAACTAATTAAACCTAACTAACCTATGGACATCCATGCCCGAGGCAGGATTCGAACCTGCGACCGTAGCGGTCGCTCGACTCCAGACTGTAGCGCCTAGGACCGCACGGCCACTCCGGCCGGCACATGCAAAAAGTGTGAGACGTATTAGTACTTCTTGTCACGTCTTCAATATATAGTAGATAACAAACGAAAAAGATTACAAAAATCAGGTAATGTTAAATGTAAGCTACTGTAATAACGACCAAATATAACAAGAAAACTACCGTATCCCTTCTACCCCACAGTAAGTAGGCCTATTAAAAACTGTCTTCAAGAGTACCTACAATTATTTACTACGAATAATGTTTCACCAACCACGACAAAATGAAGACAGAAATCTGGGAAACTTCCTGCCCTAACAGCATTAATGAAATAGTTATAAAACTACAATCAGATTACCTGGAATTACTAACAGTGGCCTAGAAATCAAATGACACTCGTGGAAATCTTCAATACAGTACTCTTAAAAAAAATACCCTTATGGCACTGAAGGACGTAATTATGACGTCTGCAGCTTAGCAAAGTTCTTACATATTAGATACACAACCTATTTTAATTTTGCGTTTATAAGAATAATGTGTTATAATAATTTCCACACAGCCAATTTACAGGTCTGTTTTCAAATTTAACTATGTATATTGCAAGTTGTTTTATATGTAGTAAAAAGCAAAAATGACTTCCTTCGCATAGATAAGAGTACTTGGTTGGTTTCCACAAGGCTCCTGTTTGATTTATGTCAGCCCTGTTGACTGCGACTGCCCCCACTGCTTTCGTTTTTCTTCATTGCGTGGAAATGTTAACATGAGAAATCCACCTCGCCTTTATTGGAACAACCAAATGCAGCACAACCTGGCATCGTTTACGAACGTCTGCAGAACGAATTACAGATGTCAAAAACAATACTGTACAGTTACTAACGTGCTTACTTCAAACATGTAGGCCTACCGACTTCGTCACAAAACGCTTCATTATTTCAACTCGTATTTAAGATCGCAAACGCTAATTACGTACTAAAAACGATATGCAACTAAATCGAGCATGCATGCACAACGCATAACAAGTCTCTCAATAATTCAAATACCTTTTAATCGTCTCCAAAAGTCATCTGAACTTCAATTAAACTCAAAAGCATGGAGAACATAGGAAGCGCGAGAGACGTTTGGCGCCATTTTTCTGCCAAAAATAATCAACCAGTCATGGGCAACTTCACCTATGGCCACTCTCTCTGTATACAGGCTCTCTAACCGGCCATAGAGAGCCTCTATACAGAGAGAGTGGTCATAGGTGAAGTTGCCCATGATTGGTTGATTAGCTTTGGCGCCATTTTTCTGCCAAAACTCTCTCGCGCTCCGTATGTTCGCCGTGGTTTTGAGTTGAATTGAAGTTCAGAGGACTTTTGGAAACAATTAAAATGTATTTGAATTAGTGAGAGACTTGTTATGCGTTGTGCATGCATGTTAGATTTAGTTGTATATCGTTTTTAGTATGTAATTAGCGTTTGCGTGCATACTGGTAGCATCACAAGCTTTTCTGAAGACAATATCTGACAGTCCTTGCTGGAGACGGAAAGTTCCTGTAATCGTTGTGCCATGCTCATTCGACTTTATAGCGTCAAACTTTATTTCGTTCCGAATCAGAAAACTAGGCATTATTTTGGTTTCAGTATTATTGGCTGACTGTTGACGCAGGTAAGTTGTAAGCACGTTTTCCGCAGTTGTCGTGGTTGCTGAAACATTATTCGTAGTAAATAATTGAAAGTACTCTTGAAGACAGTTTTTAATAGGCCTACTTACTGTGGGGTAGAAGGGATACGGTAGTTTCCTTGTTACATTTGGTCTTTATTACAGTAGCCTACATTTAACATTACCTGATTTTTGTAATCTTTTTCATTTGTTATCTACGAGAATGAAAGTCGTAAGCAGTTGTTTACTTGTGACATCCAAAATGTTTGAAGACGTGACAAGAAGTACTAATAGGTCTCACACTTTTTGCATGTCACAAGTAAACAACTGCCTACGACTTTCATTCATCTGACGTAATACAGGTATGTTAAATCTTTAGCGTTATGCACTTCCGATACAAGACAAATGCTATACACAATTTTTTTTTATTTAAGTTACTTTCATTCCAATATGTCTAGTAAACGAACTTTAAATGACATAAATGCAAGTAACGAATAATTTTTACAGCCACTGTATCAAATTTTCCTGTGCTGTACGTAGTAGGCCACTATGAGTATATTATAGCTGTAAAGAAAGGCATTTAACGAATGATTTCGCCATATTGTCTTGTGCTTTTGATTCGGTGAGTGAGTACTCCACTACTCCACTACTGGCCATTCAAAAGTCCCGCCCGCAGTTTGGCAGAAAAATGGCCGCCGTATCGTCCTGTTGGCCACTCACTCCCTATATAGGCTCTCTAACCGGCCTGCGCATCACGCGCGTGCATCATCTGGAGGCGTGTGCATGACGCACTACTTGCTGCCACTGAGGATACAATAGCAACCAGTCAGAAATATAGTATCGCTGCACTACTGTGGCTCTCGCGACCACTCTCGCCCTTACAGCAAGGGCTGGAGTTCCTTAAATCACAGTGACTGCATCGCTAGAAGCCACTCTTCTAGATTTGAAATCTGTTAGTCAAAACTTCTCTGTTATCGCATAGGACTGTCACCGCCGCCGCGACACCCATCGTTAGCAGTGTTCACAAAATCTTCGTGCGAGAGGGCAGCTTCCTCTGTCGCGGACCGACGCTACCTCCATCGCCGGATTGCTGTACGACGAACAAGGCTGCAGAATGAGCACATCTCCCGGAACTGCTGCCACAACAAATACAGCTGCAATCTACACAACACCGCCTGCTACCTGGACAACAACGTGGACGACAACTACCTGTCGAAAGTCCGCAGGACCTTCTAACAACACTCAGCACCACCGCCCAGGACACAGCACCGTCACCATCATTGCCAGGTCTCACAGCAAAAGCCACGTAAACGCCAGCAACATCATCAGCCACAGCATCGTCAGCAACAGCAGCAGCCACTCACTCACCAGGTGCAGCCACAACAGCGGAAGCCACATCATCTCCAGCAACAGCCCAAGACTGCCAGCCACACCACTAGCTGTGACGCATACACCGATAGCAGCAAGTAAACATTTCCTACCCCCAGTCATCCCACAACCATCCTTCCACACGCAGTCTAAAACTATCACTAAAACTAACAAATGGCCGAGTACCATTGATCGTCAGGGTGAAACTAAAGGGATCCAGTTCACTCTCCCAGACGTTGACGACATGCATGCTGAGATAATCCCAGAACAGCAACACTTAGTATTGTCCTCTTCCATTTTACTCATCAGACGTGACACCAAATTTCACATTCCAAAGACTTTCCTAACTCAGATTCAGTGCCACATACCAGCAATGTAAAACCAGCAACGTATCCCTATTACACTGCTGGCATTCCCAAACTTCCACCCACAGCATACCACCTGCAATGTACTGACGACACCGCCTACCTAGACTCTCATCACACGCTTCGAATCTGCCATGCCCCTCCAACTTCAAGAAAATCCGCAGAAAAGCCAATCCATCATCTTCGGTGGCACCACTCGGCCTATCAGCCGTCCAGATTTCCATCTCTCCATCTGCAATCAATCCATCCTTCTGACTAACACGGTGAAGCACTCAGGATTAACTCCCGCAGGAAATTAACATGGAATGCACATCTCATTACCATCCAACACAACGCACGTAACCGATTAAACCTACTGAAACTACTAATTGGCTGCACCTGGGGTTTACATCCTTCTACCATTATCCTCACCTATAAATCCCGCATCCTTCACATCCTAACCCATGCTAACACTGCCTGTATCTCAGCCTCGCCTAAATTCTATAAATCCCTTGAAATCCTGAAAAGACATGCATTCCGCCTTGACTTCTGCATCTGCCTACCTACCCCAACTCACATTCTGTTCCAACGCATCCATTTTCCACGCCTTCTTCTCTTCCTAGAGGTCCTTCGGATCTGATACATTAAACCCAAAACCTAGTCCCAGCACCCAATTTCTCATCCGCTAATCACCAATCCAAGTAATCTTCGTGGTCTCTACACCCATATTCCACCTTCTATGCGCCTCCATGCCTTATCCATCTTATCCCGCCGAAATTTTAATCAAACATCCCTCCTCAACGATGAAATGCGTCCCTAGATATAGCCCTCTTTCCAACCCTAGTCACCATGCTCCACCTAATACCATCATCCAATTTTCTCCCCCCCCCCCCCCCCCTCCGGCTCCTTTATCCACCTTGCTGACTTCTAGTCGCTACCTGCAGTTCTACAGCGCCCCATAGTCATACTCATCATCGCACTTTCGTCATGACAATTTTTTCAAGTGTCGTCTAGCATCACCTTAGACAAAGCCATCATTCACCTTCATCAGGGTCTATACTTCAACTGTAATATAAAATCGTCAACGAGTTTCAAAAAACATAAATATTTTCCACCTATGTGTATCTTACAAACCCTCGTTTATTATCACCTGTTTTTATGTGAAAATCGTTAATATCGCGCACCTGTGTATTTTTTACAAAATCGTTTGTTACTTTCATCTTTTATGTATTTTAACCATATTTAAATATAGCTTCGTAACCTTTGACTGAACAGCGGTTTCATCCGCTGCCAGATTGCCCCCGTTGTGGGGATACAAATAACAATAAAGAAAGAAAAACTCTTACCGGCGTCAGTCAGATTTGAGCCCTGACAGTGTTTATTGGCGAGTAAGTGCACGTCGTTCGTAACAGTCACGAGTTCTGCTCAGCGCTGCTAGTCGTAGTGTCTGAGTAGACGTTGATTCGCCGTTTCCTTCTAGGTTGCTGTTGTTTTTCGCAACTATCCCGGACTAACTGGGATTTATGGACCATAGGAGTTAGGCTGATTGCTGGCTGCGGCCGTGGTTGCGTCAATCAGGCCTGGGCTAATCATGTATAGGGCCAAGGATAGGAATCTGTGGCTAGGCGAATCTTCCGCAGCCCCTCTACGTGGCGGTGTGACACCTGAAGATCTACGGCTAACCTGGCATGCTGCTGGAGGCGCCGATACTGACGCCACTCAATGCTCTAAGGACCAAATGCACCCTGCCTCCTGCCTCAAATCACCAGTAGCGTCTGCCAATGATAACGATTCACGAGAGCCTAGTCCTCAGCCCCGCGTGTGGGACCAACTACTATGTTATGTAAGAACTAAAGACTGGTGCAACCAACCACTATTTGGACGCACCACCGAGTGCTGCTTCGTCTACACCATCTCACTGGCCCAGTGGGCCGATTGGCGACTCTGCCCCTGTCGGTTTCCCCATGGCTAAACATCCAAACGGTCTTCCACTTGTGTCCATTGCAATAGCAGTGGCACAGGTTCGGATGCATCTTTACCGGGGGAAGCCGCACCTGTTGGTGCCATGGACCAGGAAATGAGTGTGCCTCCCAATCCCACGTCTCAGAATACAGTGTCAGTCATACGAAAGAAGGACAAGATACCTTCTATTGCGGTGTACAATCCCATGTATTACATTAAACTGAATACTGGAATGCGACGCCTCATTAAAGGCCAGTTACCGGTAGTTTACCAGAAGGAACATGTCAGATAAATGCTTGACATGAAAGAAAACAACCTCACAGTCCTTCACTTTCTGAGAAGTCAAGTGTAATGAATTACTACACTCGTCAGGCTTCTGGCGACAGAAAAACAAAAACTGTAATGTAACAAATCAAATGGCCCTGAGCACTATGGACTTAACATCTGAGGTCATCAGTCCTCTAGAACTTAGAACTACTTAAACCTAACTAAACTAAGGACATCACACACATCCATGCCCGAGGTAGGATTCGAACCTGCGACCGTAGCGGTCGCGCGGTTCCAGACTGAAGCGCCTAGAACCGCTCGGCCACTTCGTCCGGCTGTAATGTAACATCTCCCACCACAAGTTACAGTTTATGACATCACCGTTGAACTGCTCTGTCTCAACTACATGGATTCTTTGGTCCACCAGTACAACAAAAGAGACCCTGAGACATGGAAGTATCTCCCTATACCAATCCATATTGTCTCCCTTAAAAGGGGAGAAGATGTTGAACATGTCTACCAAATCAGGTATCTCCTGTGCACCAAGATGTGTGCTGAATCTTACAAATGCTGGGATGGACCATCCATGTGGTGTAGGTGTAAATTTTTGTAAGTAGAGGTAATTACTGATCACTGCCATTGTGGTAAGTCGAGTGTGCCAGTACGCATGTATCAGAGGACTGCCAACTCCCAGCATCAGAAAAACTCACTTGCACCAGATGCTTGAGCACTTCTCGCGACCTCTACCACCAGGCCTCCTGGAGGAGTCTTCCTCTATACAAGAAGGTGAAGAAGTCTGCCTGCACTCTGAAAGAAACCAAGGACGAATTGTCCACCCCCACCACCATGGAACTGCACCTATTCAACCATCTTACAGGTCCAACCTGACGAGTATCCAACTGCAGATGCTCAGACACATAACACATCTGTGGCACAAGACCCCTCCAGCTCAGTCCCCTCCGACCATCTTTGCTGCTGTGGCTTGGTCTCCTCCTGCTCATACATCTCTTGTGATGAATGCCAATGCTCACCAAACAGAAAAGCCATCTGCAGCCTCCTCACAGCCACCTGTTGAAGAGTCATAACCCTCCACAGCAACACCTTCTCCTCCTTTCACAACACCTACTTCTCTACTCCTCCTCGCTGAATGGTCAGGCAGCCCACCCAGGATATCCCTCCAATGATGGAGACAGATGCTCCGTTTTGGGATGACATGCAAGAAAATTTCATCTCTCTATTCATGCAGTTCAACATCAAGGCAGTCGTTCATGAAACAGCTCAGCAGACCCATCGATTGGAGGACAGGCTCACAAAGGACATCACGCTTGATGAAGGGCTGAGCCACATTTTGTTCTAATGGCAAGTCACTTACCACACAGCCACCAGTTCGCTAGGAATCTAGTTACCTGAATTTTTCATTCCAATGGCATTAAACAGATGAAGATTGGATTGAGCACCTTCAGCTATGACTACCATGTGGTTATTTTACTTGTTACAGAAACACACCTCAAACTGGAGAACGATGTTTGTCTACACAGTATGGACTGCCATTGCACTAACCGCTTCCATCGCCGAGATGGGGGCACAGAGGACAATGTTCCTTTTTAACATTTATGTTAATGATACGCCAGTTGTAAAACACTGCCACCTGGAGCAATACGCCGACTCTGCAGCGCCCTATACGACCAGCCGCAACACTTGCTAAATCATTACGCACGTGGGTGCCACAGCACTGGCGTCCCGCAAACAAGATTGCCCTAAATGCACTCCTCCACAATTAAGAGGGATTCCAACCACTGGAAGAGATCGAGGACACAACTGTCACTGTCTCTACCTGCCCTGGAGCAATCACTTTTGCTGTGGTGTATTTGAGGCCTAACAGTCACTTCTCGAAGCAGACCCCCGCTGACTGACATCGTTTCACAGACTCATCATTGGGGCAGATCTTAATGTCAAGCATCCGGCTTGCATTCTTGGATCGCCAATCCCAAAGGCAGACTCCTCCTCAGATGGAGGAGGGAGGGGTACTCTGGCAGTGACCGTCTGTGTCCCCCAAACTCCAACCATTATACCAGTCCACTTCAACTGCCAGCCAGACATTCTCGATGTGGCCATCGCCAAGAACAGAAAGACGTCCACCTTTCTCTTCCACAGTTAGTTGGAACCGACTGTTGTCTGAGGCACTCCACATTGAGGAAGAGCCATCCCATCTGCACATTGTATGGCTTAACTTATGATGTGCTCCATGTAGTGGAAACTCTGGCCGATACATTTGAAGCCCAGAATCAACTTCTCGTCCAACATCTCATGCCTGACGAACTCTAAGATTAACATGATATTCTGATAGAAGCTGCCACTCTCAGAAACAGACCACCTCTTGCTGCCCCTCACCTTCTGCCCTCAACTTGTGTGCAATGGATCCTCTAGTGGAAGCATGTGCAGTCGGCTCCTGGATTGGACGGCATCTTAATCGATCACCTTCGTCACTTCTGTGCAAACCTCTGGTCTTATTCACCAGAATTCTGAAATGCTGTCTTACGATTGGCCTTTTTCCTGGAAAATGGAAGGAAGCAAAACTCATAGCAATCCCCAAACCATCGAAGGATCCAATGGTCCCTACAAGCAACGGGCCCAGCAGCCTCTTGAATACCACGACGAAGATCCTGGAATCTTTCTTCCTCTACCACATTTCCCAGCCTCTGACGGTCTCTGGGATAATCCGCCCAGAACCATTCGAATTCTCTTCACACCTGTTAGCCGAGTACACGTTCTCAGAATCACGGCTTTAACATCACCTTGTTGACAGCAGCAGTTTTCCAGCACCTGTAAAATGCCTACAACAAGATTTGGCAAGACAATCTCGTATATAAAATTCTGACGCATATTACCATCCCAGAAATCTATGTTAAGATTGTGAATGGTTTTTCTCTGCGATAGGACCCTCCTGGTTATCCAGCGAGGAGAACGCCCCAGCATACGACACATGAGCCCTCAGGGCTCTGTGTTTTCTCCCATCTTTTTTTAACATTTATGTTAATGAAATGTCAATCATACCAACTGCCACGTGGTGCAATCCGCCGACGATACGGCGCTCTATATGACCAGCCGCAACACTGGCCAGCTCATGAGGTGGGTGGAAGCAACGTTCACTTGGTGTCTCTCAAACAACTTTTCCCTCAATGCCGCCAAAGCTAAGACTGTGTACTTCACCAAACGGCGCGCTATCCTCCACCACAACATCAGTATTGGAGGCGCCTGGGCCCCAAATACCAAATATCTAGGAGTCTGGATGGCTAACAACCCATACCATACAGAATACGTCACCCAAAATGGACTGAAGCTGACAAAAGCATTTTACCTGCTCTTTGTCAGCAGGGATATGAACTTAGATACTAAGCTCCGACTGTATTGTACGTTTATCCACCCCTTTCTCATATATGGTTCCAATGAACGGGCCACTATTAGTGCCTCTAGGATGCAGACCATCCAATGTCTGAAGAATAAAGCACTTTGATGAAGCCTGCATGCCACTCCATTTACGAGGATTATTACCCTGCACGACGAGAGAAACACTGTCGCTCTAAAGACGACCATTCGAGGTAAGGCGAGGCGCCTATATGACAAAGTGAACGCCCTCCGCTCGCACGGTCATGGCTTGCAAGAAATTGATACCATGACTCTCGGCGTTGGCACCGTCTCCCTGTTCGTCTTACCATCCACAAGACCTGGATTCGTACCATGCCTAACGATGGCTCTGTTGCGGCCACTCATAATGTGACAGGTTTGGTATGAATACTCATAAAATGAAATCCTTGATACGGCCACCCCTGTAACCACCAATGTAGTTGTGTAACTCCTTACTAACAAAACTGAGCTCCCATCATCGGAAGGTGGTACGGGACTTTAAGTCTCTCCACTGCACCTTCAACGTACAATACAATGATTTCATTGTAATATAGGAAAGCTTTATTGCTACACACAGACAGTTAGACCACTGCTAAACCGGCGATGCTGTACCGCATCCTCCTCCCCCTCCCCTCCCAAAAAAAATCTCACTGGCCGTTACATTGTAGCATAAAACTGTAGAATCACCAAGATCATCATAGTAGTAGGATTTAGTAGCTTTGGCCTGCTGCCTGTCAGATGGAACTTTGCTCCGGAACACTGGTCGACTTCCAGGCTGTTGGTATATTTTGTTCATGTGCCAATTACCGTCAAGTCTAACTTAGCTTGGTGGACTTTAACTTTTTCTGATTGTTTTTAGATTGGCGGACTTTAACTTTTTCTGATTGTTTACCGATTCTGACAAACTTTCAGCTTGCGACTTATGATATTTTCTTCCTGTGACTGTTTTGATTCCGTTTAGTCGAGATTTATTGTGGCACAGCACTTTGTTTGATATGGTCAGGATATTAATTCATTTTCAGAATGAGAATTTCACTCTGCAGCGGAATGTGCGCTGATATGAAACTTCCTGGTAGATTAAAACCGTGTGCCGGAGCGAGATTCGAACTCGGAACCTTTGCCTTTCGCGAGCAAGTGCTCTACCATATGCGCTACCCAAGCACGACTCCCGCCCATTCCGCACAGCTTTACTTATGCCAATACCTCGTCTCCTACCTCCCAAACTTTACAGAAGCTCTCCTGCGAACCTTGCAGAACTAGCACTCCTGAAAGAAAGGATATTGCGGAGACATGGCTTAGCCACAGCCTGGGGGATGTTTCCAGAATGAGAAAGCTAAGGTCCCGTGTTCGAGTCTCGGTCCAGCACACAGTTTTAATCTGCCAGGAAGTTTCATTAATTCATTTTACTCGATCAATAAATGACTGTTCATCTTGTCTTATCATCACCAAGAACTTCTGCTTCTTTGATTAACTACGAAGTCTGAACTGTTCACTACGATATCATTTCAACTATTCTGTGTATACTGGCCCATGAACCTTATTCAGTTATAAGTGCTTTATTAATAAATGTAGTGAAGTGCTGCCTGTCTTTAACTCTTGTTATACCTGGGCGCAGATATAAAAGATGTCACATGAGTAACAAATCGACGAGGAACATTTCAACCCTTCTAAAGCTGCCCAAACCGACTGCTGGTGGTGGGACTAAAGTGGAAACACGGAGGAACAACCACAGCTTAACTAAGACCAGGCAGACTTCATGTACTGACGGAGAAGGACCATAGAGTGTTGCAGAGGTTAGTTGTAAAAAACCACATTAAATCAACGGGAAGAATGACTCGTGTGTGGCCGGCCGAAGTGGCCGTGCGGTTAAAGGCGCTGCAGTCTGGAACCGCAAGACCGCTACGGTCGCAGGTTCGAATCCTGCCTCGGGCATGGATGTTTGTGATGTCCTTAGGTTAGTTAGGTTTAACTATTTCTAAGTTCTAGGGGACTAATAACCTCAGCAGTTGAGTCCCATAGTGCTCAGAGCCATTTGAACCATTTTTTTTGACTCGTGTGTTCCGAAGTGCTAACAATAGTCCAGCTCTCACGATGACTATGCATACGGTGTTAAAATGTCCCTGCTCCGTATCTGAGTGGTCAACTTAAATGGCAGCATGAGGGGGACCGGGGTTCGATTCCCAATAGTGCCAAGGATGTTTCCTTAGTGACAAGGAATGCCACGGGAGCACTTAGCCTGGTACTGTCAACTGAGGAACTACTTCAGTGAGGAGTATCGGCTCCAAGGTCTGGAAAGTCGATAAACCGGCCGCGAGAGCGGTGTGCTGACACCACATGCCCCTCCGCAACATATCCGCATCCGCTGAATGGCAGAGGATGACACGACGGGCGATCGACGTCACTCGTGGCCTCAGAACCTGGACGAGGAGCTCGTAGGGAGTTACAAACAAAGGAATATAATGATGGAGCAGCTCTCCATATTCGACAGATTTCTGTAGTCAGCACTAAGCGACGCTTTAGATGGAGTAAAGAGCACCAGCAGTAGGCAGTGAGTGACTAAAAACGAGGCTGTGACAAACTAATGGAAAAGTTTGGGCTGGCAAATGCCTGGAGAACGTTACCTGCCATCATGTGTAGTGTTAATAGTGAAGTACAGAGGAGGTGATATTACGATTTGCGAATGGTTTTCGTGGTTAAGGTGTGATCCCCTTATTGCGCTTAAAAATGGTAAATATAGTAGGATGTGAATATATTTATGGTATTGTGAACTACTTGCAGTAAAGGAACAGTTCGGGGACGATGATTGTGTGTATCAGACACTGTGTTATAAATCAGCATGTGTGAGGAAGTGATTTGTGGACAATGACATTCCATAATTGGGCTAGTCAGCCCAGACTTCCGACATTTGGGATGTGTCAGAACTTCGACTTCTCTCGAGGCGCCAGCGTCCAACATCACTACCTCCTCTGGTTTCGGCTCTTGAGGAAGAATGGGCTGCCACTCCCGCACAGACACTTAGATACCCCACTGCAAGTGTTCCCCAGGAGAGTTCAAGCCATCATACAGGCGAAGTGTGGACAGACAGCGTATTAATACCCACTAACAGGTCTCTGGATGCTTTTGACCAGACAGTATAATTTAAAAGTTAAGAAAATAGCGAAGAGGCCAAACAGGGGTAAATTTAATTTAAAACTTCGATTCTCATAAGATGCAAGACGAAGGAGGGGGGCAGTTAATTCTACAAGTACTATCTGAATATACAAATTTTTTTCATGGATCTTCATAAGTCATTTTATCAAAACCGTTAGCAAGTTAATCGGAAAACTGCGTATGAAATTATTTTAATATAGGTACACAGTATAAGCTTATATTATTAATAATGAAATGCACTACTTGTCGTCATTGTTATACCGTTCTTATTCCTTTCTCTGAACTCCTTCAATTTGAATTACGTTTGACTTACTTTTCAGGAGACGTATTACTGAAAGCATTTTAATGTAAAAATTGAAGAGTGCAAAAAATACGTGGAGAATGTACGTGATTTTAGCCTTAATAAGGTTAGCTTCTTTTGAGAATATGCATCACGGTATCACCTGAAAATTCCAAGTACTACAAAATCTATAAGTTTGATGAGAGTAAATCATCAAGGGAACAAAATTTTCTGTGAAATTAGACAAGAATCAGTTTTTACGATGAATGGTTTGCGCTTAGTGTATGGCGGCAGCGATTTTTATTTGCTAAAAATGGAAGTTTTTCTAAACTATAAACTTACTGAAACATGAATGAACATTATCAACGTGAACTGAAACTTTTGTCTGGAATTGGTAATATGTGGTGCCTTTGTCAAAAATTTCTTGTGGCCACCCTAATGGCACAAATGAATTGTAGGCAACATTTCAGTAAATTTCTTGTATGTAATGCTGCACTGCTTTCCCATGAAATTTTGAAAGAACCAAAGATTCTATCCTGTTAATTATGTAACAGGAAAGTAAAGGACTATTAATAATACAGAATCTTTGATCCTTACAAAATGTCATTCTTCAACTAAATTTCAGTGTATTCTCCAGAAATATATTAACTCAGATGTTTTTCGTCCTCTGATTTTGATCATATAAAGATGAAGTAACATACTCAAAAGCACTCGTTTCCGGCTGCTTCATTTCCGTTTTCACTTTCCAATAGCCCTTTTTTTCTCTCTTTGTACTTCCCTACTTGCTTTGTTCAGCGGTTTTCCTTGTCACATACGGTTTTGATATACCATACCAAATTTATAAACTTCTTTCTTTGTGCTATGTCGCTTAAAAATTAAACATACATTTTAGCTGAGTGGAAAGGACGTGTCTTGTTCTGTATGTATGGTAAGCGAATCATCAGTAATATGACGCAAGTACTGAGGTGACCATAATTCTGCTTCCTAAGACACATATTTATACAATGACACGTAAATACTCAACTTCAAGAGACCGTTGTACACTATTCCTAGCCTATGACAGTCCTGTTCTGAGGCTAAGTCTGATTGCTGCATAGTGCACTGTCGAACAGCGGCTAATCCTCTTCGGACAGGTGAGCTGTGATGAGTGGAGCTTTAGAGGTGATTGCGACTGGAACTGGCTGTCGCCGAAAACCACGCTGCTGCACTGGAGCACACTTTCAAAAACACTCTCGGAGACTCTGCCGGTTAAGCCGCGTAGCGCGACTTATATTCTAGTGGAAGTGATATATAATACTAAGCTCCTCACTAGTTCTTCCTCAGTTCCGCTCTATTAGCGACCTCCGCAGCAGGCTGCTAGAAATTGCTGGAGGGCTCGCTCCACTAGGGCGTGTAAGCTGCTCCGTTTACTCTTCGTGCTGGAGGGAAGTCTGATGGTGTCATATCATGCATTGTCCGACCATGGGCTTTCCGACCCGTGACGTCAACGTGATTTAGCAAACCACACACATTTTAACTATGGAGTTCCCTACCCTCAGAGCAAGCCTCAACAGTGGGGGAGGCTCTGCCGTTTTGTAAGAACAACATCCCTTCACATTTTATCCAGGCTTAGGACTGGCTATGCACATAGTACATAGGCATGTTTAAATGTTTTTAATTTTTACCTTTATATTTTTTTCACTTTTTTCTGCAGCATTACTACAGCAAATGATTGAACTTCTTTCTTTGTTTTAATTTAATTTCTCACTCAGTTTTTTATCAAACAACTTAAACAGCTAGAGTCGTTATACGTATATTCTTGCAATGTCTTTTAACCTTTAGTCAAATCTATCAAACTTTTTTAAGCAGGCAGATCAATGGAACAATTTTTGATTTCAAATATAGCATTGACTGCTTCCTCCATGCGCTTATTTATCAGAAAGTATAGGTTCGGATGTTTTTGATTTATTGAAGAATTTAGTTTCCTATGCCAGCTGCTATGGGTAGGACTTGCGCCTACCTACCCTGCAGCCGACAATACATCCGAGGGAAGCGATCACATAACTCGCAGGGGACAACCTTCCCGAAGACAGATGAAACTCGGCCACGATCTGTGTGGTCCCAAACAGCATCCCAGGTGCCACTAGAGGTCGTTAGACTCACGGACATATTCTCCGCAGACCATGTGACTGAAAGTAGTGCCTATATTCTCCTGGCGCCCGGACTGTATTTAGGCCGGCGCTCGAGCCACAATGAACAGTTCACTCCGAGTGGGCTTCCTGGGTCAGGTGCCGAATGCAGTCACGTTCTACCAATCAGGAATTCACTTTCGAGCTGCCGCAATGACGAAGACGTGCTTTATATCAGTCATTAGCTAGTGGACTTTTAAGATGTCTTGTCTTTATTTCTGCCATCACAGTGGAACTTTGAAACAGAACTGTCTCTCTGAGACTTTAACTCGTACTGTGTCTCAGTGTAAAAAAACATTAACTTTGGACTGTCGCGTCAGGTTCTGAACTTTGGTTAGAGTGGTGCATTGTGTACTTACTAGTTAGTGATAATTTATAGCAGTGTTTACTTACTTCCTAAAGGTCTTCAGCCTTTAGACAACACTGACGTTTATTCGTCCTTCGGAGAAGTGACCGTTTTCGTTTAGACATTTGGCGTTCCTAATAATACTGTTATTTCATTACATGAGAAGAGACTTTCTTTTCAACACTCCTTTTTCAAGAAATAATTGTCTTGTCAAGCAATTAATTCTTAATTTGTTGTAAAACAAACGTCGGAAAAGATGCATTCTCTCATTTTAAATAAGCTTTGTACTACCAAATCTACATGAACATTTCTTTTCCGTGAAACCAGGCAGACAGAATACCACTCTTCGACAGCATAGTTACCTGAATTGTTTCGGACACTGTCAAATGTGCCATCCATAAGAACAGCTCCATTTTCACACAAGATTTTCTACGCTTCTTCACAACCTAGCGCCAGGATCCTTTTGGCAGGAACAGATCCATCGTTAATATAAAAAAAGCTATTACCTTCAGTTAATTTCAAAATGGGCAACGGCCTTGCCGAAGTGGATACACCGGTTCCCGTGAGACCACCAAAGTTAAGCGCTGTCGGACGTGGTCGGCACTTGGATGAGTGACCATCCAGACCGCCATGCGCTGTTGCCATTTTTCGTGGTACACTCAGCCTCGTGATGCCAATTGAGGAGTTACTCGACCGAATAGTAGCGGCTTCGGTCAAGAATACCATCATAACGACCGGGAGAGCGGTGTGCTGACCCCACGCCCCTCCTGTCCGCAGCCTCCACTAAGGATGACACGGCGGTCGGATGGTCCCGGTAGGCCACTCATGGCCTGGAGACGGAGTGCTTTTTTTTTTTAATTTCAAAATGACTTCGTTCTGATGAATCTCCAGGTTAGTGCCAGGTTTTTGGGTCGCCCCAATAGCTTCCCTTCTGGCTTTACAAAATGCAGGCTTGGAGTTCTCATAATATGGCATAATTGCGACGAAATATAAATCTCTAGCTCTCAAATTTCGAAATTTCTCTTTAAAAATTTGGAAAACAGGCACTGTCTTTTCTAAGTGGATCCTCTTTCTGCAGTTACGCATCCGTTTCTTAATCTGCACATCTGATTCTTCATTGGGAAGAATGTTATTATTCAGCCATGATTCTGCAATTTAAAATTTTTAAACGGCCTTGGCATTTATTCCGTTCGGAACTCACGCATAACCAGTTCGAATACTCATCACATTTTCTTGGCTCCTGGTAACGATGGTCATCGTTGGGAGGACACAGCTTCCCCTTCGCTGTTGTAATTATTTCCATTACTCACAGTGTATAGAACACAAATAGCTTAGCCCAACGAATCAACACAGAAACAAAGGCTGTCGGCGAGGTCAGTGACTGACTGATAGCGACAACACTCCCGCTGTTGGTGAACGAGTGGCGTAAGCTAGCAGTGGGGAAGGCTCTGGTAGGAAAACGCACGGTGCAAAACTTGTTGGCCGGAAGACCCGTGGTACATGCGGCACCTACAAAAGGGTCAGGAACATCACTGTCGGAAAGCCCACGTCACCAGTCTGGCTACCACGAGTTGCGATTCGCGGTCACAGGACTAATCCGACGGGCAACTTCCACATCTATAGCTCCTTTAAATGATATTACTGATCTTAGATATTTCATCTTGCTAACAATTGGCTACCTGATTCCGTCGAGTTTTTCACTGTCATTGGTAGGCTGGGTCTCATGCTGTCGAAGTTATACAGCATGAATTCTGCCTTAGTTGCACTGGTATCTAATAACTCTTTCCACTGTTGCAGCAAATTTTGTACTGTGGGCATCCACAGCTTTAGAATTGAACCATGATGAGTAAGTTCGCTTCAGCTGTATGATAAATCATTATTTCTGATCAAATTAGTCTCATGGCATTAGAGCAACATTTTTAGGTATACAGATTTATAATTTATTTCAAACGATAAGCAGTAGATGACCCAACATTCTTTCTCCCGTTGTGATAAACCTGTTTAATCGTCAAGAAGTCGGTAGTTCAACATTAGTCAGTATCCATGAAAATGTAGCTCTAACGCCACGAAACTAGGTGGGTCAGAAATAAAGATTTATCATACATCTGAAGCGTTCTTTTTTACCATGGTTCTTTCCACTGTTCCAAACGGCAAAAGGAAAAAGGAAGTTTAAGGTTGAAAGCTCCATCGGCGATGAGGTCGTTAGAGACAGAGCACAAGTTCGGTTTCTGGAAGGATAGGAGAGAAAATCGGCTGTATCCTTTCTAGGTAACAATCCTGGGTCTTGCCTTAAACAAATTAGGAAAACCACGGGAAACCTACATTTTGATAGGTGAAGGAGAATTTTATTCGCCCCACTTTCAATTACTTTACTCTTCAGCCGAATTTCTCGGCAACTAATCGGCCTATAGCATAAAAGGAGTGAATATCTGTGGCACTAGCTCAACTTGCTGGCAGGAAGAATTCTGGACTACCAGCTGCAATCCTGTATGGCCGAGAGACAGACTGGAAGAAGCCATACACGATGACAATGAGACAGAACACCCCACCACAATTTCCTTTCGAAAGCTGTGAGGGGATGGGACACATAAAGCACCAGGAAAGATTTCCTGAGACCTAATGGCCGTCTCTCTTCTCGTCTTTACAGCCGCGCAAGAGAGTAGAACAATAAAGATGCGATGACAATACAGTCCCTGTGTCATACTTGAACAGCGACTAGGTGGACGAGTGGTAACCAGTCAGAAGGAAATGAAAACAATAATTCCGCTCCTGTCTCCGGGTACAGTAGTGTATTATAATGTAGTGGAGTGAAGTGCAGTGCTGTATAGTATAGTGTAGTGTTGAATATCAAGTACAAAATGTGTGGTACAGCAACAGCGGACAGTAAAGTAGCACAATGGTGCCACCACTTGTTTTCAGTTTGGTATTACAAATAGACGGAGTAACGATAGACTCTCCATTGACTCCAGTGACCACCGATTTATACGTGGAGCACTTCGAGAAAAGAGCGCTTGAAACTTCTCGACTCAAGCCAAAGTTCTTCTAGACATACGTAGACGACAATTTCGTCTTGGGTGGCCAGACGGCGAAGATTGGCACACAAACAGTGTACACGAAAGCGTGTTCACCATGGGGGGCGGGGTGGGAGACGGAAGGATTAACATCATTTCTTAACAATTTTAACTGATAACACGCAATTACATACATTATGATTTCTGTCGAAAAACGAGATGCTGCCAATATGCAGTGTAGCGCTTCTCGGTACTTACCACGTAGGTACATAGAGGCTGAGCCGTCTCCGACAAACAGAGCCTACCCTTTATTTACATTTATGTCAAGCATTTCACAGAAGGCGTAAATAAAACGCACTCTCCAGACAGATGGTAAGAAAAAAGGAAAAGACGGAATATTAAAGCAAGAACATGATGGCTCCTATCGCACGCTTACCGCCCGTGTCCAAGGTCTCCAGGATCTTGGAAAAGTATTATGAAAGACGGTTTTCCATCTCATGCAAAATCAGGGATACGTTTGGTTTCATAAAAGATCGCTTAGTTAAGAACACTTGGCGCGTACGCCATCACGGGTGAGTATGACCAGCAGTGAAACGGAAAAACGCAACGCTGCTTCTCACAGAGACTAGCAAGACACTTCTGGAACGTTCACCTCGGCTATACGGTAGCGGAGCGTGGCACCACTGAGGGAAACACGTTTCAACTTCGAAGACAAAAATGCACTACACTGATGAGCCATGACGACAGTGCTGGTCCACCTATGGAAAGTAACAGATCAGGGATTCTGTGTGGTAAGACTTCGACAAGTCCTTCGTAAGTCTCTGGAGGTATGTGGTACCAGATGTCTACGCACGGGTCACTCATATTACCATAAATTACTAGCCGGTATTTTGACAGGTCATTTTCAAGGAAAAACTATGGCACCGTAATAGCTCTGCAATTGAATTTAATACATGGGTGGTTGTCGACAGTGTAACCTGGCAGCATTCCTTTAAGTTATTCGAACACTGTGTACGCCAGTAGAAACTCAAGTCTCACATTGTTTACCTGTAAGTGGTGAATTTGGTAACCAGTCATCAGTGCCATCCTCCTCGAAGAACTATAGCACCATTCTGGCCTTCTGTGACATACAGTTATCCTACTGGAAGATACCATCGAGGTCGGGGAAGATATCAAGCATAAAGGGATGCAGACGGCACGCAACACTGTTTACATAGTACTGTCATAGTACCCCACAGCATAATCTGCGCAAACCGAACTGTGTCCGTGATGTGGTGCATATTTCAAGAAGCTGTTCGCGTGGATCGTGCCGTATGTGGACATGACCCTCGATCTGGTGTAACAAGAAACGTGATTCATCGGACTAAGTGATATATTTCCATTCTTTCACGGTCCAGTTCGTGTCATCTCGTGTCTGCTATATTCGTAATTGACGCTGTCGTTGGGTTAACATGGGCACACATAGGTGTCGTCTGCGGCGGAGCCCGATGTTCAACAACGTACACCAAACCGTGTGCACCGGAACACATTTATCTGCACCAGCATTGTAATCTGTCGTGAAATAGCCGTCTATCCCACTTTACAGAGTGAGCAAGTTTCCGACCTCCACGTTCTGTAATGGGGCGTGGACGTCCAACAACTTGCTGCCTTTCCGTGATCTCACCGCCCTCCAGTCAGTTTCCATTCATGCTCCTGATAGTAGTATACGAACAGCCAACCAGTTTTGCTTTTTTTCCGCCGCTGCACTTCCGTCAGCCTCTCCCGACGACTCCACTTCGCAGTATTTACATGTGACTGTCTACGAGTTCATCGCCTTGTGGAGCCGTGTCGTTAAATCTTATCTGCTGCTCAAGACATTGCTGTACTCAAATTGTGTAGACACTAATTCTCAGCTGTTGTATTTAGTATGATTCTTGTAGTAAACAGTTTTTATTATAAAATGCGTTTCTCTGTTCAGCAAATCTAACTGATCAGTAAGAGGATAGTTCAGGTACATCCGTCTATTCAGAAAGAGTGTTCTTCGTACGCGCTCAACGACCCCTTTACTTGCCAATACGGGAGAGTTCTGTCGTATGTGTATTGGTGCAGTGTAGATGAGCGTTATCGATACGCGTAGAATGCAGTGGTATGATGACGACGAGAGATGCTCTTTACCACTGGCTGGGACATAAAAATCTGCCCTTTTCCAGTTTCGCTTATGTCAGTGGATTTCCAGATTTGCGGCCTGTGTCGTCGATAGAATTATTTCTCTTTCTTCTCTGCTTAGCTTAAATACTTTCCTTGTCGCGTCACGTGCCAGAAACGCCGCTAGGTGGCATTCAGTCTCGCGATGGACAATGATCCTAATGTTTCTGGTCATCAATGTCTGTCACCGTAGAGGTTTATAGGATTCTATAATCTAGGAAAAGATAGAAATGAGAGTATATGAAAATCTAATGAACAGAGACATTCAGTCTCTGCTTCGCTTAAATACTTTCCTTGTCGCGTCACGTGCCAGAAACGCCGCTAGGTGGCATTCAGTCTCGCGATGGACAATGATCCTAATGTTTCTGGTCATCAATGTCTGTCACCGTAGAGGTTTATAGGATTCTATAATCTAGGAAAAGATAGAAATGAGAGTATATGAAAATCTAATGAACAGAGACATTCAGTCTCTGCTTCGCTTAAATACTTTCCTTGTCGCGTCACGTGCCAGAAACGCCGCTAGGTGGCATTCAGTCTCGCGATGGACAATGATCCTAATGTTTCTGGTCATCAATGTCTGTCACCGTAGAGGTTTATAGGATTCTATAATCTAGGAAAAGATAGAAATGAGAGTATATGAAAATCTAATGAACAGAGACATTCAGTCTCTGCTTCGCTTAAATACTTTCCTTGTCGCGTCACGTGCCAGAAACGCCGCTAGGTGGCATTCAGTCTCGCGATGGACAATGATCCTAATGTTTCTGGTCATCAATGTCTGTCACCGTAGAGGTTTATAGGATTCTATAATCTAGGAAAAGATAGAAATGAGAGTATATGAAAATCTAATGAACAGAGACATTCAGTCTCTGCTTCGCTTAAATACTTTCCTTGTCGCGTCACGTGCCAGAAACGCCGCTAGGTGGCATTCAGTCTCGCGATGGACAATGATCCTAATGTTTCTGGTCATCAATGTCTGTCACCGTAGAGGTTTATAGGATTCTATAATCTAGGAAAAGATAGAAATGAGAGTATATGAAAATCTAATGAACAGAGACATTCAGTCTCTGCTTCGCTTAAATACTTTCCTTGTCGCGTCACGTGCCAGAAACGCCGCTAGGTGGCATTCAGTCTCGCGATGGACAATGATCCTAATGTTTCTGGTCATCAATGTCTGTCACCGTAGAGGTTTATAGGATTCTATAATCTAGGAAAAGATAGAAATGAGAGTATATGAAAATCTAATGAACAGAGACATTCAGTCTCTGCTTCGCTTAAATACTTTCCTTGTCGCGTCACGTGCCAGAAACGCCGCTAGGTGGCATTCAGTCTCGCGATGGACAATGATCCTAATGTTTCTGGTCATCAATGTCTGTCACCGTAGAGGTTTATAGGATTCTATAATCTAGGAAAAGATAGAAATGAGAGTATATGAAAATCTAATGAACAGAGACATTCAGTCTCTGCTTCGCTTAAATACTTTCCTTGTCGCGTCACGTGCCAGAAACGCCGCTAGGTGGCATTCAGTCTCGCGATGGACAATGATCCTAATGTTTCTGGTCATCAATGTCTGTCACCGTAGAGGTTTATAGGATTCTATAATCTAGGAAAAGATAGAAATGAGAGTATATGAAAATCTAATGAACAGAGACATTCAGTCTCTGCTTCGCTTAAATACTTTCCTTGTCGCGTCACGTGCCAGAAACGCCGCTAGGTGGCATTCAGTCTCGCGATGGACAATGATCCTAATGTTTCTGGTCATCAATGTCTGTCACCGTAGAGGTTTATAGGATTCTATAATCTAGGAAAAGATAGAAATGAGAGTATATGAAAATCTAATGAACAGAGACAGTGACTTTCATCTCAGTTCTGTTTGGGACGCGAAACGGATAAATAGCAGCATCCGACAGAACATAGACATACCAGTAAATAACAAGTAACTACCAGTACCGTCGCTCCGAAACGAAGAATTACTTTGCTGATTTACAGTGAGGAATTCAAAAGCGTATAGAGTGTTTCCTGGAGTCTGGATGGCCAAATATCTGCGTGCCATAGAGCAAACCCATAGTAAATAGATACACAGGTTTTGTTAACTTATAATTACTCTTCCTCTCTCTTTCTCTTTTTCTCTCTATTCCTCTTTTCTCCTAGCTATTTCCTTTTCCTTCATAAAACAGTATAGTGCCGACATTTTCAAATGGATTTCAAATTTTATTTAAATATATTGTTTGTCATACGTAGAGTTGCGCTGTGGCAAGACTGCGGTTCGGTAGTTTTGCTACACTGCATAGATGACATAGTAAATGGTAGCATTAGCGATGGTATAAGTAGCATTGGTAGGGAAAGAACGTAAATGAAAGTCTAAGAGAGAAACTGGGAACCGACGACTTCTCCATTTTTTTCTGATTTGTTTTGCCCGTAATTAGAAGGGTACATCATTCAGTGCTAGTCAGTAACCCATCATTTCATTTTGTAGGTAATAAATATTAGCTGATAGAGTAAGTTCTGCGCTTGCATGCAACTAAAGCAATCACTTTTGGTGTAAGTACAGTTTACATGTGCAAACATAAAAATACATAGGATTATTGTTGTTATTTTGTATTCAACAGAACGTTCTCCATTATTATCAAAGGCAAGAGTCTTATTATTATTGATAGATGCTAAAGTTATTTATGAATAACAGAAACATGCTTCATATAAGTTCGACGAAGTATTCAAGCGATATTTGATATATTGTTGTTTTGCAGCGTTTTATTTTATCTTTTTGTTGAGGAAATTGTATTTTCTAGCGCTATATGATAAATCTGTATTGTTTCCTTTATTTTTGCTACAAGATCCCTCTGTTTCACGCTACAAATCCACAATGTTTGCATAAAACCTGACTTAAATGTTTGAAATTTCAAATTTACTATAAATACCGTTTATTTTTACGTAATAATCAGGGAGGCAACTACGTGGAACAAAGACGTTCCGTAGGTTACTTGGACATTTATATATCCTCTTTCAGTTTGTAGATGATTCACCGCTTCCAGTTTTAGGGGTATCTAGTGAGACACTGATCGCATACGTAAAGAAAAAGATGGTTATGACGTAAATCCTGGTGGATATGACAAACCTAACGAACAGGTAACGGGGGTACGACCATAGCTGACTAAAGCTACTACGGAGACTACCGTAGTCTAAGCTTCTAGGTAGTTTTAAATACAACACACACACACACACACACACACACACACACACATCAGAGACTGACTGGGTTATATTTGTTAGGATGACAATAAGCTGTCTTGTTTCTGTGGAAGCCTGAGCATGTGCAGTTGAGTGACAGTTGACTGTCACGAGAATTTTCTGTCCAGAGAGACAACAACGTTGATGGGAACCGATGCATTGTTAACATGGAGACAGCACGAGAAGTATGAGAAGTATGTCGTCTGGTCCAGTGGTCAATTCAGAATTCCGTAAGCGCAAACAAGTAACAGTGGGGCTTAAATGAGCTGCGTAGTAGTTGAGACTGAGTAACGCTGTCATCGAGTGACAGCGAGGTTGGTGAACTAAATTTTTCGTCGAAGTGTCCATGTTGGCGCTGCTGCTAAAGTGCGGGCGACGATACTGCTTTTGATGGAAAGTCCTCAGAGGTCAGTTTCCATAAGTTGCAGTGAGAGTAAAAAGGGGTATGGAGGCTATATAGATGAATCCTTACGCCTGGGAGGGTGACTGGGGAAGAAGGGGAATGAGAGGGAATTATTATTGGACACGTGCAGGCAGGGATACAAGGACTGAGGGTCTTTTTATAATGGTCAGAAGGTTGGAATGTATGGGAAGAATGTGGGGGCTACGATGGTAGCTCGTATGATGGCCAGATATCAGCACGGGCCACGAAGTGGGAGTCTGTTGAAGTGTCCGTGGGGTAAGGTATTGAGGGAGTGGAGGTGGATCCATGTCGATATGTGCGCAGCAGCAACATAGGATTAGAGGGAATTGGGAAAACAATGAAGCGTTGGTATTTGAGTTCACGTGATGTGTAAGATTTGCGAAGGTATTGGAGAAGTTTGAGAAGAGAAGTGCTCAAATTTTTAAAAACTGTTATCCACTGTTTCCTTTATCACTGTATAGGAGCGAGCTGATAGCTACCGTTAAATATCCATCTACATGTTTACTCCGCAATTAACAGTTAAATGTTTGACAGAGGATTCATAGGATCACTTTCAGACTATTGCTCGACATCCTGAGTCTCGAGTAGCAGGTTGGAAAAATGAACACATTGATTTCTCTTATTTTATTACGATGGTAATTTTTTCCTTGGATAGGTGGGAGAAAAAAAATATTTTGGCATTTGGAAGAAAAGATTTATGATTGAAATTTGCAGAAAACATCTCGCCGCAACGGAAAATGAATCTGTTTTTGTGATTACCACCTCAACTCTCTTATCTTATCGGTGACACTCTCTCCCGTATTTCCCGATAATACAAGACAAGCTTCTATCATTGCATTTTTTCGATGTCATAGATCATTTGTAACTGGTAAGGATCCCATAATATGCAGCTATAGTCCAGAAGAAGACAAACAAACGCACTATAGGCAATCTACCCTAAGGGTTCTGCCAGTGAAAGGCAACCTTTGACATGCCTTCCCCACAACATTTTCTATGTGATGTTTCCAATTTAAGCTGTTTGTAATTGTAATCACGAGGTATTTAGCTGACTCTTCATCCTAGAGTTTGTGATATTTATCGTGTAACAGAAATTTTAATTGTGAAAGGTGAACTGGCGCTTTCCTCACCGTGCAGATTTCTCGTTTGAGTCCTTTTGCAACTCGCTTTTATCGTCTGATCACTTCACTAGACAGTGAACGACAGCACCATCTACAAAACAACCAAAGACGGATGCTCTGATTGTCTCCTAACTCGTCTTCATAGATTAAGAACAGTAGTGGGCCTATAACACGTGCCTGTGAAACCCCATATATCACTTTGCTTTCACTAAATGTCTTCCTCTTACTTACTACGAATAATGACCTCTCTGACAGGCAATAACCAGTCTATTCGCACAACTCCATAGGCTCGCAATTTGATTAGAACCCAACAGTGAGTAACGATGTTAAAAATGTTGCTGCTCTTCAGTCTTTGATTAAAATTGTTAATATACAAAGAAGTATGACACATCGATAGGGATAACTTGGCGATTGGAAACTGATGGGTTAATTTGTGCAGTCACCAAAATCTGTAATGAGTGTGCTGTAGACTCTTAGTAACATTTTCTAGGTGAGGGACTTAGATGCAGATAAGGTCGGAGAGGAAAGTAAAATGGACGAGAATATGGGACGAATATCACGATCAGCCAAGTGCCAAGATGTACCGGGTGATCAAAAAGTCAGTAAAAATTTGTAAACTGAATAAATCACGGAATAATGTAGATAGAGAGGTACAAATTGACACACATGCTTGGAATGACATGGGGTTTTATTAGAACCAAAAAAATACAAACGTTCTAAAAATGTCCAACAGATGGCGCTTCATCTGATCAGAATAGCAATAATTAGCATAACAAAGTAAGACAAAGCAAAGATGATGTTCTTTACAGGAAATGCTCAATACGTCCACCATCATTCCTCAACAATAGCTGTAGTCGAGGAATAATGTTGTGAACAGCACTGTAAAGCATGCCCGGAGTTATGTCTTTCAGCATCCCTAGAGATGTCGGTCGATCATGATACACTTTCGACTTCAGGTAACCCCGAAGCCAATAATCGCACGGACTGTAGTCTGGGGATCTGCGAGGCCAAGCATGACGAAAGTGGCTGCTGAGCACACGATCATCACCAAACGACGCGCGCAAGAGATCTTTCACGCGTCCAGAAATATGGGGTGGAGTGCCATCCTGCATAAACATCGTACGTTCCAGCAGGTGTTTATCAGCCAGGCTGGGGATGATGCGATTCTGTAACATATCGGCGTACCTTTCACCCGTCACGGTAGCAGTTTTGCTGTCCAGCGCCATCTGTCGGACATTTTGTGAAATTAGTTTTTTTTTGGTTCTAATAAAACCCCATGTCATTCCAAGCATGTGTGTCAATTTTTACCTCTCTATCTACGTTATTCCATGGTTTATTAAGATTTGAAATTTATACTGACTTTTTGATCACCCTGTATGTGATAGGAGGTGACTCGTATGCGTGGAGAGAGTGGGTGGGAAGCTTTATTTGCAATGAATGAGGTAGTAAAAATTGAATTCCATGTGGCATTGCTGGCTGGAATATCCTATGGGGTGCGTTCTGTGAAGCATGGAGAACTTCCCCCTGCATATTTCGACCACCACAATTATGTATATGTTTCGGGGACCAGGTACGGCCCCTGCCTCATCTATGAGGTTGTTTGTAAAAGAAGAGTTAGGACACTAAGTCGCCAGCAGCTTTCACAGCGTCCGGGGGCGGCAGCCTCGCCACATAGCGCTGCAGTCGTGGGCACTACCTTACGTCCACGCAGTCACGTGTACAGACGATACCGCCTCTCTATCCCTCCACAGGCGTCTAGTTAGGTCGGCCTGGCTCTGACCGACCAACAGGCGCGCCAAGTCTCTGCCACGAGTCTCCGCTACGAATCCCACCTGCCGCTGCCCGCCAATTTGTCGCCTCGCCCCTTCGTGAGCCACGTCCGCCGCTGCACTTCCGTCAGCCGCTCCAGAGGGCACCACTTTGCAATATTTCCATGTGACTGTCTACGAGTTCATCGCCTAGTGGGACCGTGTCGTTATTAATCTTCCCTGGTGCTCAAGACATCGTTGTTCTCAAATTCTGTAGACATTCATTCTCAGTCAGATAACTTCCGGGAATTCAGCCAGGTAACACTTTCAGCGACCGCCGATATTTCGCCGGGAGAACACCCCGCCATTTTCAAGGCAAACTGCAACGAACAGGCGGCGTACATGTTAATTTAAAACCTCGGTTCTCGGACTGAAGCAGGAAAGATAACACACACACTGAACACTAGTGCCACCAAAGATGGCCAAAGTCAGAGCTAACGATAGTGAGACTATGAATTCGCAGGTGAGGTAGCATTGACTCTGTCCCTCTGTTTTTTCACAAGGGAAAGAGTCGGATTCCAAACAGAGTTTAAACAGAAACCTCCATCCCTGTTAACGAGATTGCTCGCCAATTTAATCTCAACTGCCTCCCTAATAACTCTGTCCCAATAGCTGGACGTGCATGCCAATATCTCGGTGTTATTATATAACATGGGGTGACCGGTATCCAAGCATTGTTCGGCAATAGCAGATCTACTTGGCTGCTGTAATCGTGTGTGCCGTTTATGCTCAGTACATCGGTCCTCCACGGTCCTGATAGTTTGACCAATATATGCCATGCCGCAGCTACAAGGAATACGATATACACCCGCCTTATGCAGACCAAGATCATCCTTAACGGAACCCAAAAGTGCTCTAATTTTAGATGGAGGTCGTAAAACACATTTCACATCGTATTTCCGTAAAATACGACCGATCTAGTTTGACGTGTTTCCTACGTAAGGGAAGAAGGCAGTAGACTTAGGTGTTGACTCAGAATTATCATCAATCATCCGATGTACAGTTGATCGATAGCGCAACGCACGTTCAATCTGTCTATAACTATAACCATTTTGGCGAAATGTAACTTCAAGATGGGACAGCTCAGCTGGCAACGTGTCAGCGTCAGAAACGACATGTGCCCTGTGTACCAAGGTACGAAGTACCCCTTCACGCTGAGCCGTATGGTGACAACTATTGGCCTGTAAGTACAAGTCGGTGTGAGTACGTTTCCTGTAGACTGCATGTCCCAATGATCCATCATCCTTCCTCCTAACCAACACGTCAAGAAAGGGACGGCAACCATCCTCTTCCACCTCCATCGTAAAACGAATGTTCGGGTGGATCGAGCTCAGATGTTCTAAAAAGACATTCAAATTCTCCCTACCATGAGGCTGAGGTTTTAACTTTGCATGTACGCCGCCTGTCCGTTGCAGTTTGCTTTGAAAATGGCGGGGTGTTCTCCCGCCGAAATATCGGCGGTCGCTGAAAGTGTTACCTGGCAGAATTCCCGGAAGTTATTTGAAAGTTGTATACGCCAGGAGAAACTCAGGTCCCACATTCATTCTCAGTAGTTGTATTTAGTTCGGTTCTTGTAATAAACAGCTTTCATTGCAAAACTAGATTCTCTCTTCAGGAACTCTTACTGCTCAGTAAGAAGGTAGTTGAGGTTCAAGGTGCTTTTCGTACGCTCTCACTGATTGCTTTGCTTGCGAATATGTGAGAGTTGTGTCGTATGTGTATTGGCAGAATGTAGGTCAGTTTAATGGCTGCGCGTGCGATGTAGTGGTATGATGACGACGAGAGAAGGGAGGGGATGAAATCCGGTGATGCGACATAGGCTACGCCTATCGAATAGCACAAAGGGAGCCTCCGATCTTGATGTCTGTATTCGACTTACGGATCACCATCGAAAGCGTCAAATGCACTCACTACATGAGACACTGCGGAGTGGTTTGCAATTTAATCTAAGACACTGTCGCAAAGACTGGTGATCAGGAATTTTACGCCACCGCCTATCCTCCTCTTGCAGGCCATATACTGGCAGTGAAAATTTTTTGAATCACCAGGATTCGAACCTGCGTACCACGAATCGACCGCCATATCACGGGTGTGCGTTAGCGACCTTCGGAAGCGGGTGAAGAGATAGTGGGTGTTATAACTGATGCGACATTGATTGCATGGTATGGGAGGACATGGTGATTTATGTCAGCCTGCGGAAGTACGTGTAGTGTGTGGAGATGTGAGGAAGGGGACACATTGTAATACGGATGCGCCATCTCGCCATGGTTCTCAAGGAATACTGTGAATTCTAGCGGGTTACTTCTGCGGAAAACATAGGCCTACCGAACATATTGTAGGCATTTGATGAGGCTTGGGAACTTCAGCGGGTGGTGTAGGATGGGGGTTGTGGAGAAGGGTAAACGAATATTGAGGGGGAGACAAAGTGTATGATGTTAGAAGATTTGGAATGGATGATAGAACTTACGAGAGGTGGAAACTACACGAAAGCTGTTAAAATGTTTCGAGGAGAAAGTACGGAGTTGTGTAGTACACTATCTGATGAAAAGTATTCGGACACCTATTATTAGACGTTAACACGGAGTGTGTCCACCCTTTGCCTTTATGACTGCTTGAACTTTGCTGGGGACACGTCACTGAGTCTGAATGTCTGTTAAGAATTGACAACCCATTCGACCTCAAGAACCAAAACTAGAAATGGTAGTTTTGTTGGATACTGAGGTCTGGAGCGAATTCTATGTCCAGTCTCATCCAAAATGTGTTCCATTTGCTTCATATCGGGACTCTGGAAAGGCCAGTCCATTTAAGGAATGTTGTTATCCACAGATCATTGTCTCACATATGCTGCGCCTCGAGAGGTTACACAGTCATGCTTATGGAAACAAGCATCGTCTCCGAACTGTTCCATAATTGTACACAGTACAGAACGCTTTACAATGTGGTGGTGGTGGTGGTTAGTGTTTAACGTCCCTTCGACAACGAGGTCATTAGAGACGGAGCGCAAGCTCGGGTTATGGAAGGATTGGGAAGGATATCGGCCGTGCCCTTTCAAAGGAACCATCCCGGCATTTGCCTGAAACGATTTAGGGAAATCACGGAAAACCTAAATCAGGATGGTCGGAGACGGGATTGAACCGTCGTCCTCCCGAATGCGATTTACAATGTGGTCATATCCTTCCGTATGTAGCGTTTTCTTAAGCGCAATAAGGGGACCGCAGCTGATCTACGAAAAACCTCCTCCGTTCTTCACTGTTGGCACAACATATGAAGATAGGTAGCGTTCTCGAGGCATTCGCAGAATGCAAACTCTTCCTTCGGATTTCCGCAGCGTATAATGTGATTCATGACTCCAAACTGACTCAGTATTTATAGATTTCCAGAAGGCTTTCGACACCGCACCTCACAAGCCGCTAATAATTAAATTGCGTGCTTATGGAATATCATCTCAGTTACGCCACTGGATTCGTAATTTTTTGTCAGTGAGGTCACAGTTTCATCGAGTAAAACAGAAGTGACTTCTGGTGTTCCCTAAGACATTGTTATAGGCCCTCTGTTTCGATCTTCTGATGACTTAACTAGACGATAAACGACAGCATTATCTGTAAACAACCTAACATGGCTGCTCAGATTGCCTCCTAAATCGTTTATCTACCGGGCGGTCAGAAAATGTCTGAAACGCTTCTAGGGATGTTGCAGGGCACGTTCTACTGAGACATAAACGTTCCAAAAAATATTCTATACGTTGCGTCGTTTCCGTGTTATTTAGCACTGAAATTATCCAATTGCGACGTCACGCGCGCACATTCAAGCGGCCTGCCAGGGACTGTGTTGCCCAACAAGTGCCTTGTTTGAAGAGCTGAAACTTGAATTTGCGAGCGTAACGACCTGACTGACTAACTTCAATGCTAAATAACTCGGAAACGACGCAACGCATCGATTTTTTCTCTTAACATATATGTCTCTGTCCAATCTGCCCTGCAAGTGTTTCCCACATTTTCTAATCATCCTGTATGTAAACGATTTAGGAGACAATCTGAGCAGCCTTCTTACGTTGTTTGCAGATGGTTGGTTGGTTGGTTGGTTGGTTGGTTGTTTGGGGATGGAGACCAGACAGCGTGGTCATCGGTCTCATCGGATTAGGGAAGGATGGGGAAGGAAGTCGGCCGTGCCCTTTCAGAGGAACCATCCCGGCATTTGCCTAGAATGATTTAGGGAAATCACGGAAAACCTAAATCAGGATGGCCGGACGCGGGATTGAACCGTCGTCCTCCCGAATACGAGTCCAGTGTCTAACCAGTTTGCAGATGATGCTACCGTTTATAGCCTAGTAAATTCATCAGAAGATCAAAACAAATTGCAAAACCATTTAGAAAAGATATCTGTATGGTGCGAAAGTTGGCATTCAGCCCTAAATAATCAAAAGCGTGAGGTAATCCACATGAGTGCTTAACGGAATCCGTTAAACTTCGGTTACCTGATAAATCAATCAAATCTAAAGGCCGTAAATTCAACTAAATACCCAGGAATTTCAATTACGAACAACTTAAATTAGGAAGAATACATAAAACAGTTGTGGGGCGTTTTGTTGGCAGAAAACTTAGAAGATGCAACAGCTCTACTTAAGAGACTGCCTACACCATGCTTGTCCATCCTCTTTTGGAGTACTGCTGGGCGGTGTGGGATCCTTACCATATAGGATTAACGGAGTACATCGAGGAAGTTCAAAGCAGGCAGCACGTTTTGTATTATCGAGTAATGGGGGAGACAGTGTAACGGACATAATACAGGATTTGGAGTAGACATCATTAAAACGAAACGTTTCTCATTGCGGCGGGGTCTTCTTACGAAATTTCAATCACCAGCTTTCTCCTGCGAATGCGAAAATATTACGTTGACGCCGACCTACATAGGAAGAAAAGATCATTGTAATAAAGTAAGGGAAATCAGAGCTCGCACGGGATATATGAGTGTTCGTTTTGTGCGCTCCCTGTTATAAAGTGAAATAACAAAGAATTATTGTGAAAGTGGTTCGATGAACCCTCTGCCAGAACTTGCAGAGTATCCGTGTACGTGTAGATGTAGAAATCACTCATATCTAGTCATCCACAGCCTAGGGGCGTCTCTATTTACACCACCTCAAGCGTCGTTTATCATTTACTACAGAAATTTGTGGCGTATGAGGAGCTGCTTGACCACTGTATACCATTATGAGATTTTCGCTCTGCAGCGGAGTGTGTGGTGATATGAAACTTCCTGGCAGATTAAAACTGTGTGCCGGACCGAGACTCGAACTCGGGACCTTTGCCTTTCGCGGGCGAAGTGCTCTACCGACTGAGCTACCCAAGCACGACTCACGGCCCGTCCTCATAGCTTTAATTCTGCCAATGCCTCGTCTCCTACCTTCCAAGCTTTACAGAAGCTCTCCTGCGAACCTTGCAGAACTAGCACTCCTGAAAGAAAGGATATTGCGGAGACATGGCCTAGCCACAGCCTGGGGGATGTTTCCAGAATGAGATTTTTCACTCTGCAGCGGAGTGTGCGCTGATATGAAACTTCCTGGCAGATTAAAACTGTGTGCCGGACCGAGACTCGAACTCGGGACCTTTGCCTTTCGTGGGCATGTGCTCTACCGACTGAGCAACCCAAGCACGACTCACGCCCCATCCTCACAGCTTTACTTCAGCCAGTACCTCGTCTCCTACCATCCAATCTTTACAGAAACTCTCCTGCAGGAGAGTCGTGCTTGGTTAGCTCAGTCGGTAGAGCACTTGCCCGCGAAAGGCAAAGGTCCCGAGTTCGAGTCTCGGTCCGGCACACAGTTTTAATCTGCCTGGAAGTTTCACTGTATACCATTGTTTCTAACTCCATACACATAGTCATTGTGTTACCTGGACTGCGGGTAGCACTTTGGAACTCACGAGTGATTTCTTCCAGCGATTCCTTGTAATTGCTTACAATCCCCCTCCATAATGCTTGTCAGTACATGAAGTCTGCCTGATCGGGGTTTAGCCTATTCTTGTTCCTTCACGTTTCCACTTCACAGACTAATGACCTCAGCAGTTGAGTCCGATAGTGCTCCGAGCCATTTGAACCATTTTTAAAAAAATAAATAAAAAGAAAAAGAGACTTGAACCACTTCACAGTTACATCACCAACAGTAGAATTTGGCGTCTTTAGAAGGGCTGATACGTTTCTGATGGATTTTTTATCCAGCTGAGTTCTAACGACTAGTCTACATTCGAAGTCAGTGAGTGCTACTGACCGACCCATTATTTTGTTACTGCTTCTCTACTGACAACACAATACTCCCCGCTTCCTTTTATACCGGTGGGTGCGCCTCTCGTGATGTCCACCGTTTCATCGGATAGGGGTGTCCGGGCGCTTTTGGTGATATACGGTAGGTAGAGCAGAGTGGAGTGTAGGCGTACCTCGTCGTCGGGCAGGCAGGCGGCGGCTGCGGCTGCGGCGGCGGCGAGCGCTCGCGCCACCTCGCGGGCCCAGCGCGCCTTCAGCTGCTTGCGCACGCGCTCGTGCTCCGACCGGCGGTCCGTCAGCGCCTGCGCACACCACAGTCGTATCAGCAACGATCCATCATTTCTTAACGTTACAAACGCTTTAGCATTGTACCACTAGCCACGCACTAACCAATAAATGTAAAAGCTGAAGAATATTCAACTTGTCCTTGATATGATTTCAATGTGTACAAACAATAGAGACTTTCTTCAAGGGGAGTACGTAAGTCCTATACCCACATCGTTAAATTTGCAATATTGATGACCCATTATCTCAGAACCTGTGACAGATAGAGATCTGAAATTTTTGGGACGTATAGTATCACTCCTTTTCTGATTACTGAATCAGAATCAAAATGTACAGAGAAATAATTAGCTAGTTATGATTTTTTTAAAATGTTGTTCAATATTTTCTTTTAAAAGTACACTTTCTCTTCCGTAAGTAAAAAAAACGTTAGAGGTAGAGATGTTTTGGGAGGTTCAGTAGCTGCAGTATACTAAGTGGTAACGTAGTGTAAAATTAGAGATCTGTATCTGTAATAGTTCCTGAGATAATGGGTCAAATAATTTTAAAAATGTCATTTCCGGCGATTCAAGTTGAAACATTTTATTTGATGTTAACTTACACATGGAGGCATGCCAGCTTCTAGAAACAGCCAGTCCCATAATCAGAATTATCTGGATCCTGTCCTTGCTTATCCTGTAAACCTAGAAGCCTCCTTCTTTTCCTGCATCTTGCCTCTTTAGCCATTTCCTCTGCTGCACGCTGGGCTTTCATGATCCTGAGTCGACCCATTCGCTGAAGGCCTTGCAGTGTGTTGGCACCTGGAGTGACACCAAGTTCCTCTAGTACCCCAATTCTTCCCTTTATACCATCATTAAACGTTACCACAGCATCACAAACACCCAAGCATAGAGTTTTCCTTCCTACAAAGACAGTTTTTGGTATGCGGGTCCAAATTACACTATTGAAAGACTCATTCGGTTTTTGTGATCGACCATGGAGACATTTGGAAAGAAGGTCAGGATGGTTCAAATGGCTCTGAGCACTATGGGACTCAACTGCTGAGGTCATAAGTCCCCTAGAACTTAGAACTACTTAAACCTAACTAACCTAAGGACAACACACACATCCATGCCCGAGGCAGGATTCGAACCTGCGACCGTAGCGGTCGCGCGGTTCCAGACTGTAGCGCCAGAACCGCTCGGCCACCAGCGGTCGGCGAAGGTCAGGATGAGCTAATTCTCTATATATTGGTTTAATAGCTTCCATCACTACAGATGGTATGCTATTTTTGTGTCTAAATTGTTCCTCGCTACCCGCTGCCTGAGCTTTGCGGTAGTTGCACCATGAATCAGCGCCAGGTGGACAAGGACCATGTATAGGTGTATCATCAGTGGAAGATTTGTGGAAGAATGTAGCCCACTCTGCTCATTTCATCCCTAGTAGGTCATGTGTATTGTTTCTTATTGCCATTCCATTATAATGCTGGAGTTCATCAATGTTTTTGTCTGTAAGTCTTCCTTTACCATTTAGAGTCTTTCCATCTGATAACTTCTCTATTCCTTTTGTATGCTTCAATCTTTGGAGACGTGTTCCCATCCGTTTTTGAACGTGGCCCACACATTCAATCTTAACAATCTGCTTATTACCATAAGGTTGGCTTTCCACTACTGATTTGTAAGCTTTTGAATCACCATCCCCCAAGTTCTCAGTGTAACACACACCTCTCTCCTGTTGTGAACGTCTGAACATAGAAACAACTGCAGTAGCATCCACATCCCCATTAGTTCCCTCATAATTCTTAGTACAATTTGTTTTATGGCATTCACTTGTTTCATCAACTGATTTACACTGATGGCAGTATTTAGTTAGCACTTCAATGTCTAAAACATTACCTGTGTCAACACTAGTGACAGTTGCAACTACATGTTTTGATGTGTGACCTCTCTTCTGCCATGTGCCATCAACTGCCACAGATAAGTCTGTTGTGTTATTTAATTCTACTGCAAAAGATTTGACACATTCACCAATTCACCAATTCTACAGCAAAAGATTTGACACATTCACCAATTACTTCTGTGGACTTACTTGATCTGGTTGGTGGGTTTGGCAAGTTCAGCGTTGCACATAATACTTCAGCTGCAGTCAATCCTTTCCCAATGCACCTCATTCCATACAGGAATATAACGTTGCTCTCAAACAAGTCATTCTTGCACTTTTCGAAAGTCCAAAATGATGTCGAGAGCCTGCAAACTTCGCACTGAATATCAAGTTTGTTAGCCAGTCCAGTCCTTGTAGATGAATCCTATGAGATGCTAATTTGACCACCACAAACCTTACATGACACAGCATTTTGCAAAACGTGTCCAAACACACTCAAATCTAAAAGAACACAACCTAAACTATTTTGATCTTTGCCAATAAATATATCCTCATTGTCTCCAAGTTTCCTCTTTGAAGCACTAGTAGACGTTTCCTTATCACGGGTATGTGAAAAATCTATTTCAGGATCAACACTGGATGCAGATTCTGTGATATGCTGATTTCCATGGAAACTTCGGTTCTTAAAACAACCATTTCTTTTCATCATGTTGAAAAGAGGTATAAGACCGTATAATAACACACCAAACCACTATGTTTTCAGTTCAAAACTTATGAAACACGACAACCACTAAGTAAATGAACAAAATGCATGTGCTATACCTCCATTTCTGTTTACACAGTGCATCCAACCTCTTGACACGAACATTAACATGATTTCAAGGAATAAATTGCTGAAGACCACAGCCTTCTAGATTGAATAGGTCAAGAGATAGTGATACTTAGGCAAGTCAGTGCAGAACGACCGGATAATTTTACACACGCAATATTAACTTCGAAATGATAAAAACTGCACTTCCAATTGGATTTTTTCGACAAATAAAGCATCAAATTATTCAGGAGAGATCAAATATTAATAAGAGATAATAATCCGAAAATGTCGCTTTCTGACCAATTCCGCCATACGTACTCCCCTTATATGTACAGAAATTTATAATAAAGCGCTTCGCGAAACGAAAAGACGTAGTAAGCTATGACTACAATATCAATGATTCACAATTAGACTTAAACAACTCATGCAAAAACCTGCATACTAGCGAACCAACAAAGCTTCGCTAGTATCTACGGCCGGACGACTTCTCTGGCGTAGCGGTCATAAATTATAAACACATAACTACATCGTGCATCAATCTATCAGTTAGTGATAACCGTACCGAAATGTGTACCGCAGTACTCGGTGTTATACTCAAATTAAAATTACTTGGTGGTTGACAGAGGACAGCGTCGCCGGCGTGCAACCCAGCCACTCTTCACAAGGCGCTGTACGTACCTACCGGACAGGCTCTCGAGAAAGAGCTGCGACTGGATGTCGGCTGGCACCTACCAATCGACTCGCTTAAAGGTCAGTCACAAAGTAATTTCGATCGGAGTACAGTCGTGAAACACAGACACAAAAATGCAGAGGGTGACTTTAATTTACGCTATGTAGCGATAGATATGTATAGATTCTGGTCAAGCTTCTTTGCTATCTCATGTTGCGGCAGCTGTTTACTTTGCTCCATTTGCCTGACAAATACAGCCTTTTTTATACCTGGCCAACTCATAGCTCCCATCATTGCTGCGAGATGTTACTCCAAATGCCAGTTTAATATGGGACAGATAACAATACATACACACATAAAAATTGATTTTCATCACCCCAGTTCCCATAACTCCTGAAGATAGACGTTGACTGTGGATATTGTATCACAGACACAGTCATTTTGACTGTTCAGAGATGTCAGTAAACCCGCCCAAAGAAGTAAACAACCACGCATGAGCAACGCCTATTAGACGGAGGGGTCCGACAGCCGATCAGTTCCAGTCATTCCACCAGGAAGGAGGTACACGGCTCATGTTGTCTGTAGTTCAACCATGCCTATACGGTCAATACCGCGGTTCGATGGCGTCCACATTGTAACTTTGTGCCAGGAAGAGCTCTCAACAAGGGAAGTGTCCAGCCGGACATGGAGAAGATACAGAGAGACAGGAACCGTCGATGACATGCCTCGCTCGGGCCGCCCAAGGGCTACTGCTGCAGTGGATGACCGCTGTCTACGGATTATGTCTCGTAGGAACCCTGACAGCAACGCCACCATGTTGAATAATACTTTTCGTGCAGCCACAGGACATCGTGTTACGACTCAAACTGTGTGCAATACGCTGCATTATGCGCAACTTCACTCCCGACGTCCATGGCGAGGTCCATCTTTGCAGCCACGACACCATGCAGCGCGGTACAGATGGGCCCAACAACATGCCGAATGGACCACTCAGGTTTGGCATCACGTCCTCTGCACCGATGAGTGTCGCATTTGCCTTCAACCAGACAATCGTCGGAGGCAACCCGGTCAGGCTGAATGCCGTAGACACACTGTCCAGCGAGTGCAGCAAGGTGAAGGTTCCCTGCTGTTTTGGGGTGGCATTATGTGGGGCCGACGTACGCCGCTGCTGGTCATGGTGGGCGCCGTAACGGCTGTACGATACGTGAATGCCATTCTCCGACCGATAGTGGAACCATTCGACAGCTTACATCACGCTTGTCCGCCCTATTCTGGAGTACTGCTATGCGGTGTGGGATCCGCATCAGATAGGACTGACGGATGACATCGAAAAAGTACAAAGAAGGGCAGCTCGTTTTTTATGATCCCGAAGTAGGGGAGATGGTGCCACAGACGTGATACGTGAATTGGAGTGGAAATCACTAAAACAAAGGCGTTTTTCGTTGTGACGGTATCTTCTCATGAAATTTCAATCACCTGTTTCCTCCACCGATTGCCAAAACATTCTGCTGGCCCCCACCTACATAGGGAGAAATGATCATCACGATAAAATAAGAGAAATCAGGGCTCGCACAAAAATATTTAAGTGCTCGTTTTTCCCACACGCCGTTCGAGAGTGGAACGGTAGAGAGACAGCTTGAAGGTGGTTCATTGAACCCTCTGCCAGGCGCTTTATTGTGAATAGCAGAGTAATCGCGTAGGTGCAGATGTAGAAGCATATTGGCAGCATATGGCGAGGCATTCGTCTTCATGGACGAAAATTCGCGCCCCCATCGTGGACATCTTGTGAATGACTTGCTTCTGGAAATGGACACCGCTCGACTAGAGTGGCCAGCACGTCCTCCTGACATGAACCCTATCGAACATGCCTGGGATAGTTTGAAAGGGCTGTTTATGGACGACATGACCCACCAACCACTGTGAGGGATCTACGAAGAATCGCCGTTGAGGAGTGGGACAATCTGGACCAACAGTGTCTTGATGAAGTTGTGGATAGTATGCCACGACGAATACAGGCATGCATCAATGCAAGAGGATGTGCTGCTAGGTATTAGAGGTTCCGGTGCGTACAGCAGTCTGGACCACCACCTCTGAAGGTCTCGCTGTATGGTGGTACAACATGGTATGTGTGGTTTTCATGAGCAATAAAATGGGCGAAAATGATGTTTACATTGATCTCTATTCCAATTTTCTGTACAGATTCCGGAACTCTCAGAACCGAGGTGATGCAATACTTTTTTTGATGTCTGTATTTACCCACTCATCATTACTATAATTTTGTACGTAAATCTTCTGCCTGTATGAGTCTATTTATTATTGAAAACCGTTTAAAAATCCTGACAGTAGTTCATAAAATTGGCCTTCGCATAGAGAAAGGAAAATGCAGCTGAGGACTTTAATTTATAATATGTGTACAAAACAATTTGTTTCTTCTAATGCAATCAATACCTCCTCAAGACCAACCTCTCCAAAACCTAGGCATTAATTATAGGACGAACCATTCACAGCTTCTAACTTCATGGCTTCTGTCTTACCATCTACTACCGTCCTAAACCTGTAAGTAACAAACTAAAATATCTTGGAATAATCATCGACTGGCAACTAACATGGAACCCTCACCTGCTAATCATCCAATAAAAAGCCCACAATAGACTAGAACTGCTTAAAATACTATCTGGCCCTTCACTATCCTACATACTTACAAAACCCCGACCCGTCCTCTCTTACGCCAATGTTGCATGCATTTCCGTCCCTCTTATGTTAGTCTCTCCATATCCTTGAATTTCATGCACTCCGCATTGTTTTCTGCAGACGCTTACCCTCCCTTACGTGGATCTTCTACAATCTCATCAAATTCCATTCTTCCACACCCACATCGAACACCACCTCGTATCCTATGCTATCCACAATCTTGATTCCAGTCACCACATTGTTTTCCTTCTAATCACCAATGCTGGTATAATTCCGCGCGTTTACAAACAACTACCACCATCCATAAACCTTCACGCACTGCGTATCCTATTCCAACACAAATTCAGCCGACACGCTCTCCCAGACAATGAAATCCGTCCCGACATTTATCAATCCTACGAACTAAAACTCCACATCATGGCTCTCCACCTACCAAACTTATGCTCCCCTTCCAGCTTCCCACTGTCAACCCTACCATCTACCTTCATTTCCATTGATAACACACAGTGGCTTATATAACTACACACGACCCGACCCGCACCATTCTCCACACGGTCTTATTGGGTTATATCCCCAAGATAGAGAAAGTTCTATGTACTGAATTGACAGAAAATCCTAAGAAATTTTGGTCTTATGTCAAAGCGGTAGATGGATCAAAACAAAATGTCCAGACACTCTGTGACCAAAATGGTACTGAAACAGAAAATGACAGACTAAAGGCCGAAATACTAAATGTCTGTTTCCAAATCTGTTTCACAGAGGAAGACTGCACTGTAGTTCCTTCTCTAGATTGTCGCACAGATGACAAAATGGTAGATATCGAAATAGACGACAGAGGGATAGAGAAACAATTAAAATCGCTCAAAAGAGGAAAGGCCGCTGGACCTGATGGGATACCAGTTCGATTTTACACAGAGTACGCCAAAGAACTTACGCCCCTTCTTGCAGCGGTGTACTGTAGGTCTCTAGAAGAGCGTAGCGTTCCAAAGGACTGGAAAAGGGCACAGGTTGTCCCCGTTTTCAAGTAGGGACGTCGAACAGATGTGCAGAACTATAGACCTATATCTCTAACGTCGATCAGTTGTAGAATTTTGGAACACGTATTATGGTTCAAATGGCTCTGAGCACTATGGGACTCAACTTCTGAGGTCATTAGTCCCCTAGAACTTAGAACTAGTTAAACCTAACTAACCTAAGGACATCACACACATCCATGCCCGAGGCAGGATTCGAACCTGCGACCGTATCGGTCTCGCGGTTCCAGACTGCAGCGCCTAGAACCGCACGGCCACTCGGCCGGCCGAACACGTATTATGTTCGAGTATAATGATTTTTCTGGAGACTAGAAATCTACTCTGTAGGAGTCAGCATGGGTTCCGAAAAAGACGATCGTGTGAAACCCAGCTCGCGCTATTCATCCACGAGACTCAGACGGCCATAGACACGTGTTCCCAGATAGATGCCGTGTTTCTTGACTTCCGCAAGGCGTTTGATACAGTTCCCCACATTCATTTAATGAACAAAGCAAGAGCATATGGACTATCAGATCAACTGTTTGGTTGGATTGAAGAGTTCCTAGATAACCGGACGCAGCATGTCATTCTCAATGGAGAAAAGTCTTCCGAAGTAAGATTGATTTCAGGTGTGCCGCAGGGCAGTGTCGTAGGACCGTTGCTATTCACAATATACATATCAATGAGCTTGCGGATAACATTGGAAGTTCACTGAGACTTTTTGCGGATGATGCTGTGGTATATCGAGAGGTTTTAACAATGGAAAATTGTACTGAAATGCAGGAGGATCTGCAGCGAATTGACGCATGGTGCAGGGAATGGCAATTGAATCTCAATGTAGACAAGTGTAATGCGCTGCGAATATATAGAAAGAAAGATACCTTATCATTTAGCAACAATATAGCAGGTCAGCAACTGGAAGCAGTTAATTCCATAAATTATGTGGGAGTACGCATGATCATATAAAGTTGATCGTCGGCAAAGCAGATGCCAGACTGAGATTCATTGGAAGAATCCTAAGAAAATGCAATCCGAAAACAAAGGAAGTAGGGTACAGTACGCTTGTTCGCCCACTGCTTGAATACTGCTCAGCAGTGTGGGATCCGTACCAGATAGGGTTGATAGAAGAGATAGAGAAGATCCAACGGAGAGCAGCGCGCTTCGTTACAGGATAATTTAGTAATCGCGAAAGCGTTACGGAGATGATAGATAAACTCCAGTGGAAGACTCTGCAGGAGAGACGCTCAGTAGCTCGGTACGGGCTTTTGTTGAAGTTTCGAGAACATACCTTCACCGAGGAGTCAAGCAGTATATTGCTCCCTCCTACGTATATCTCGCGAAGAGACCATGAGGATAAAATCAGAGAGATTAGAGCCCACACACAGGCATACAGACAATCCTTCTTTCCACGAACAATACGAGACTGGAATAGAAGGGAGAACCGATAGAGGTACTCAAGGTACCCTCCGCCATACACCGTCAGGTGGCTTGCGGAGTATAAATGTAGATGTAGATGTTGATATTTAATTTTTTTTGCCTTTTCAATTTGGTCACTATTTATTTTCAGAAACTTCGGTGCATTTTTAATGTTTGTAAAAGTTATGGTTTTCTCCTAAGAAATTTTAATGTCATTCCTATTGACTAATTTTTTCCCTAAAAGACTGAGTTCTCTTACAGTAAATGTCACATTTTCAGAAGGTACAGCAAAGCCATCTGCAAATGTGAGACAATTTGTCCGAATATTTTCGTTTTCTCTTCCCAACTTTAGCGCTAAAATCTATTACTTATGCAGTTTTTCATTCAAATAGCTAAAAAGAACTAGTGATAGTCCATCACTTTTCCATATACCTGTGTGTATTTCGAAGGGCTAATATTTGTTGCCATAAATTTCATTTTAGATAGTGTCTGTTGGTGTTTTACGAACTAGGTTTGCTAATTTAAATTTTGTACAAAATCCTCGAATTATTATATCCACAGTTAGTCTTTCAACGGAATCAAACATCTTTTTGCAATCAACGAACATTTCCATAATTATTATGAATTCCTTAATCTGTGACTTCAGATTAAATATTGTTCAGAAAACGATCTTCCCTTCCTAAAAACATCTTGATATGCACCTAAATGACTGTCCAGTGTTAATTCTACTCAGTTAAGTGAAATCTTGAAAAATATTTTACATGCAGTTGGCCGCAAAGAAGTTCCTCTGTAGTTGTTAACTTCTTGTTTATTGCCTTTCTTGTATAGTGGATGTACCAACGCTACTTTCTAGTCTGCTGAGGTTTTACTGTAATCCAGATTTGCTCATAGATTAGTTTTAGCTCATTTTTTAATTTTTTGTAATAACTTTTCACTGAAGAACGGGGTATTGTACTGCTGGCAGCTCACCCTCTACCCACACGGAGTGTGGGGGTGAAATAACAAGACAGAAAAAAAACAAAATTTGTAGTAATATGGAATGAAATGGATAATAAATTTCCTTGAAAGTAAACCAGTATGTAAATGTGTGTACAGGGGGTTTCAAAAGTGATGATCAATATTCAGGGATATGACAGGAATGATCTTCGAAACAAAAAGAGCTATGAGATATTCTTGATCTTCAATATTGTGAAACAAATCTCTTCTACTGCAAGCACTTTGCTTTCCACATTTTGGGAAATGGTAGTATGGACGAAAACAAGAAAAAAAGTCCAGTAAACATGTGCTCTACAATGCATACCTTAAAGGTTATGAGCACATGTTCATTAGAAGAGTTGTGATCCAAAGTACCGAAGATGAACAGGTGCTCATAGCTGTTGAGGTATGCATTTTACAGCACATTTTTACTGGACATTTTTTTCTTGTTTTGGTCCATACTACCACTTCCCAAAATATGGAAAGCAAACAGCTTGCAGTAGAAGAGATTTGGTTCACAGTATCGAATATCAGGAACTGCTCACAGCTCTTAAGATATGCGTTTTAGAGCCCACGTTTACTTGATTATTTTGTTTAGAATGGTCATTCCTGTCACATCCCTGAATATTGACCATCACTTCTGAAACACCCTGTATTATGCTGATGAAAATGAAAAATATGCGAAAGACATGATCATTCTCGTTTCTTACGTCCATAGTGACTGTAATGACATAGCTGATCCATCATTTTAATTTGAGAAGTTTTTTATGAAATGACCTAATATATAAAAATTGTTTTCCCATAGCCACGTTGTCGCCCCTCTACTAAACTATACAGCGGAATCATCAAGTAGCCTATGTGATAAGTTATATGTGTCTTTCATATTTCTTTAATCATATTTTATTGGACTTATTTATATGTATTTTAATAAAATCCTAGAAGTGCTTCACATATATTACTCCAAACCTTAAGAACTGTCTAAGGTACAGCATCAATTGAAATGCGAAACAATTCCTAACGTAAATATCTCCAGTTGCTAATATCCAGAGGGTACACGCTAGCCATTCTTAAGGGTGTATTCATCTTCGATAATTAGTGTTCTGTTTTTGTATTTCCTCGTTAGATGTATTCAGATGCTAAATATGACTGGAGCAACAATTTGATGTAAGTGAAATAACTTCATGCCATACACGCTTACGAGTAAGTTCAGAACCTTCATTTTTCTTTTCCTTCGTAATTTTGCTTGCATCGCGATACAAAATGATCCTATCTCAATAGAAAGTTTTGCTTCGTGGCTGTAACTAATGTTGTGATCGAGTGAAACCTGTGTGAAGATTAGTAGTTGCGTTCGTAGGGTGGCACGCACTTCTCGTTCTCTCGTGCTCCATTACAATGTAAACGTTTATTCTAGGATGCAAGCGACTGGGAGTGAAAACGGTCGTATTATCGCCGGAGGTAAAAGAGGCTTAAGATTTTGTATACGATGGTCGTAGTCCTTTCAAAAACTCACTGCGCCGTACCTTGTCGTACTGCAACCTAACGTGATGTATTTCAGCGCGAACCTGCATGCAGTATTGCTGTGGTAACATGGAACGTTGAAATAAATACATGAAGAAAGCTGCCAGTTTAACTTACTTCGAACAAAGCCTATTGTTTCAGTACAGAGAGGGTATAACTGATCGTGACAAGATTATCGAAGCTGGTAAAATGAACATAAAGAGTGGATTGTTAGCAGTGTTATTTGGCGTATATTTTCTAACTACATTCAGAAACAGAAAACTGGTTCACCAAGCAAATGATGTTAGATTACCTGACGTAAATGAAAGAATGTTGGCTACAGTCGTATTGCTATTTCTGCTTTACGTATTACGAAGTAAATTGGTTTTAGTCGAGAATTACCCTGCTTTACTAAACTGATGAGTAGCAGTCGAAAATAAGTATTCGAAAGAAGTGCAAATTAATGAAGGTAATGATGATGATGATGAGCGTTTGGCGTCATTGGCCGGGAGGCCCCTCGCGGGGCAGGTCCGGCCGCCATATCGCAGGTCTTATTACATTCGGCGCCACATTGGGCGACCTGCACGCCGGATGGGGATGAAATGATGATGAACACAACACAACACCCAGTCCCTGAGCGGAGAAAATCGCCGACCCAGCCGGGAATCGAACCCGGGCCCAGAGGTCGGCAATCCGACACGCTGACCACTCAGCTACTGGGGCGGACAAGGTAATGAATTAATGCAGACACTGTTTTGAATGAACGTACAGTTTCAAGTAGTCTTTCTGTTTGCCGCGCGGGGTAGCCGCGCGGTTAGGGGCGACATGTCACTAATCGTGCGGCCTCTCCCGCCGGAGGTTCGAGTCCTCCCTCGGGCATGGATGTGAGTGTTGTCCTTAGCGTTAAGTTAGTTTAAGTAGTGTGTAAATCTAGGGACCGATGACCTCAGCAGTTAGGTCCCTTAGGAATTCACACACACAGTCTTTCTGTTTGCCAAGAAAAATATCGAACACACAGTTGGTTTTCAGACACAAATGCTTATTTATGGGCTGTCCACTTTCTGCCTGGTTCTACTTGTACATCATAACTATAGTGCTGCAGATAAGCTGTTAACTGAATAACAGTGTAGCCACATGTAACTTAAATGTACCATATGATAGATTATTAATTGTGAATTTTACTTTCCTTGAAAAACGTCTGTGACACAGTGATATCATGTAGCCTCTGCGTCACATTTCGGTATTTAGAATGCAAACAGAGTGTCAAGATATGTAATAACAATATTATATGGTAAAAGTGAATAAACTGTTTTGAGAAAAGCATTAGCTAACGAAAGAAACAGAAATGAGGTACATTACACAAACTGTGCTTGTGCTGACTTTCTAGTGGTCCCGTAGTCGACGGGACAACAGCTCTTACTCTTCGTGCTGCTTAGTGTGCATGCGTTTGCTATCTTATAGTTTACGAAAATAGCATGTGTCTGGCTTTCAGTAATGTCTGTCTAGCTTGTGGCATATCAGCTAGAGCAGGGCTTTTCTGCTCGGCGGCTACATGTTTATTCCGTCAAATTCTCAGCTGCATCACGAGGCTGAGTCTCGGTTTCAATCTTTCCCGCACAGGAAATTGTCATATGGCTGTCGGAAAATGAACCTTATCCGTTTCCATCGCTACCCAGCAACGAAAATCCTAAGACCACTGTGATGTCAGGGAAACAGTAATACCTTTGCCTGTCCAGCAATCCTTCGTGCTGTATCAGTGTCGGACGATAAGACGGACGTGCAGTATATACAGGGTGTTACAGAAAGGTACGGCCAAACTTTCAAGGAACATTCCTCACACACAAATAAAGAAAAGATGTTATGAGGACATGTGTCCGGAAACGCTTAATTTCCATGTTGGAGCTCATTTTAGTTCTTCCACCTACGCTCAATGGAGCACGTTATCATGATTTCATATGGGATACTCTGCCTGTGCTGCTAGAACATGTGCCTTTACAACTACGACACAACATGTGGTTCATGCACGATGGAGCTCCTGCACATTTCAGTCGAAGTGTTCGTACGCTTCTCAACAACAGATTCGGTGACCGATGGATTGGTAGAGACGGACCAATTTCATGGCCTCCACGCTCTCCTGACCTCAACCCTCTTGACTTTCATTTATGGGGGCATTTGAAAGCTCTTGTCTACGCAACCCCGGTACCAAATGTAGAGACTCTCGTGCTCGTATTGTGGACGGCTGTGATACAATACGCCATTCTCCAGGGCTGCATCAGCGCATCAGGGATTCCATTCGACGGAGGGTGGATGCATGTATCCTCGCTAACGGAGGACATTTTGAACATTTCCTGTAACAAAGTGTTTGAAGTCACGCTGGTACGTTCTGTTGCTGTGTGTTTCCATTCCATGATTAATGTGATTTGAAGAGAAGTAATAAAATGAGCTCTAATATGGAAAGTAAGCGTTTCCGGACACATCTCCACAAAACATATTTTCTTTCTTTGTGTGTGAGGAATGTTTCCTGAAAGTTTGGCCGTACCTTTTTGTAACACCCTGTATATATCCGCATTAGCGGACACTAATGTCGTAGGAGGCCGCATGTCGAATAGTCTTTCCTGAATACTGAGTGTTTGCGTGTCTAGTCCACTCCTTCGTTTCTTCTGAGATATATCGAATAAAATAAGCACAGTTCTAGGCAGACTAGATATTAATCCATGTTCCAAGAAAAATTGAAGAGATTTTGTGCCCAGTAAAAGATCTGGTCACAGTTCTCCTGGAATTTGTAAAACTTCCTCTGAATGCTGTAGCAGTTACATCGTTCAGTCTGTACTTAAAATTTCATAACGCTGAACAAAGCACCGACGCCATATTTCATGTGGCGATTTTCACAAATCTGTTGGCGAACTCAGACAAATAAAACCTACGTTTATGTTTGATGAAACGAAGATCTTATCCCACGCATCTGAGCAGTGGTTTCTGTCATCAGTGAAGCCTTAGAGAACAGTATGTGCAACAATTATAACCGCGACAGCATCTACACCTGAAGTGGTGCATGGGAACGGGAGCTCGATACTGAAAGAGGACAAAGAAATACGGGGGCTCGATACTGAAAGAGGACAAAGAAATAAGCAGAGTTTTCCATCGTCAAATGGAATGAGTACTGCTACTGATGTTGTACTATAGCTATTGACGTCATTTCTGGTAGCATATAGAAGTTCTGTGAGTTCGTGGACATGATTCGGCCAACTACATCCGGAAGTACCTCGAGGTCTCTTAGTACGAAAGGTCCATCCTGATGATGACGAAAGAGAAAGTCAGTGACAGCTTGAATGTATAAACGAATCTGATGCGGCAAGAGAACCAAGAACATTTATCCAGTAATCTCTTTTATCCTACAAGATTTGTCCGTCCAATTGTCAATATGTTATCGAATATTTCCGTGTAATAGTAGCCTTGAAAGAATGTGTTGTTGCTCTTCGCTCATTTACTGATGTCTGTGTCCGAGCCTCTTGGGACAAGAGCATTAGATTGTTGCAAGAGCAAGTGAAACTGCCTCCCTGGACTCAACAATGGGTTCTGTGTGAATAGTGTACGAATGCAAGAGTTCATTTGTAATGGCCGTTTTCTGCAGACGCTTACCCTCCCTTACGTGGATCTTCTACAATCTCATCAAATTCCATTCTTCCACACCCACATCGAACACCACCTCGTATCCTATGCTATCCACAATCTTGATTCCAGTCACCACATTGTTTTCCTTCTAATCACCAATGCTGGTATAATTCCGCGCGTTTACAAACAACTACCACCATCCATAAACCTTCACGCACTGCGTATCCTATTCCAACACAAATTCAGCCGACACGCTCTCCCAGACAATGAAATCCGTCCCGACATTTATCAATCCTACGAACTAAAACTCCACATCATGGCTCTCCACCTACCAAACTTATGCTCCCCTTCCAGCTTCCCACTGTCAACCCTACCATCTACCTTCATTTCCATTGATAACACACAGTGGCTTATATAACTACACACGACCCGACCCGCACCATTCTCCACACGGTCTTATTGGGTTATATCCCCAAGATAGAGAAAGTTCTATGTACTGAATTGACAGAAAATCCTAAGAAATTTTGGTCTTATGTCAAAGCGGTAGATGGATCAAAACAAAATGTCCAGACACTCTGTGACCAAAATGGTACTGAAACAGAAAATGACAGACTAAAGGCCGAAATACTAAATGTCTGTTTCCAAATCTGTTTCACAGAGGAAGACTGCACTGTAGTTCCTTCTCTAGATTGTCGCACAGATGACAAAATGGTAGATATCGAAATAGACGACAGAGGGATAGAGAAACAATTAAAATCGCTCAAAAGAGGAAAGGCCGCTGGACCTGATGGGATACCAGTTCGATTTTACACAGAGTACGCCAAAGAACTTACGCCCCTTCTTGCAGCGGTGTACTGTAGGTCTCTAGAAGAGCGTAGCGTTCCAAAGGACTGGAAAAGGGCACAGGTTGTCCCCGTTTTCAAGTAGGGACGTCGAACAGATGTGCAGAACTATAGACCTATATCTCTAACGTCGATCAGTTGTAGAATTTTGGAACACGTATTATGGTTCAAATGGCTCTGAGCACTATGGGACTCAACTTCTGAGGTCATTAGTCCCCTAGAACTTAGAACTAGTTAAACCTAACTAACCTAAGGACATCACACACATCCATGCCCGAGGCAGGATTCGAACCTGCGACCGTATCGGTCTCGCGGTTCCAGACTGCAGCGCCTAGAACCGCACGGCCACTCGGCCGGCCGAACACGTATTATGTTCGAGTATAATGATTTTTCTGGAGACTAGAAATCTACTCTGTAGGAGTCAGCATGGGTTCCGAAAAAGACGATCGTGTGAAACCCAGCTCGCGCTATTCATCCACGAGACTCAGACGGCCATAGACACGTGTTCCCAGATAGATGCCGTGTTTCTTGACTTCCGCAAGGCGTTTGATACAGTTCCCCACATTCATTTAATGAACAAAGCAAGAGCATATGGACTATCAGATCAACTGTTTGGTTGGATTGAAGAGTTCCTAGATAACCGGACGCAGCATGTCATTCTCAATGGAGAAAAGTCTTCCGAAGTAAGATTGATTTCAGGTGTGCCGCAGGGCAGTGTCGTAGGACCGTTGCTATTCACAATATACATATCAATGAGCTTGCGGATAACATTGGAAGTTCACTGAGACTTTTTGCGGATGATGCTGTGGTATATCGAGAGGTTTTAACAATGGAAAATTGTACTGAAATGCAGGAGGATCTGCAGCGAATTGACGCATGGTGCAGGGAATGGCAATTGAATCTCAATGTAGACAAGTGTAATGCGCTGCGAATATATAGAAAGAAAGATACCTTATCATTTAGCAACAATATAGCAGGTCAGCAACTGGAAGCAGTTAATTCCATAAATTATGTGGGAGTACGCATGATCATATAAAGTTGATCGTCGGCAAAGCAGATGCCAGACTGAGATTCATTGGAAGAATCCTAAGAAAATGCAATCCGAAAACAAAGGAAGTAGGGTACAGTACGCTTGTTCGCCCACTGCTTGAATACTGCTCAGCAGTGTGGGATCCGTACCAGATAGGGTTGATAGAAGAGATAGAGAAGATCCAACGGAGAGCAGCGCGCTTCGTTACAGGATAATTTAGTAATCGCGAAAGCGTTACGGAGATGATAGATAAACTCCAGTGGAAGACTCTGCAGGAGAGACGCTCAGTAGCTCGGTACGGGCTTTTGTTGAAGTTTCGAGAACATACCTTCACCGAGGAGTCAAGCAGTATATTGCTCCCTCCTACGTATATCTCGCGAAGAGACCATGAGGATAAAATCAGAGAGATTAGAGCCCACACACAGGCATACAGACAATCCTTCTTTCCACGAACAATACGAGACTGGAATAGAAGGGAGAACCGATAGAGGTACTCAAGGTACCCTCCGCCATACACCGTCAGGTGGCTTGCGGAGTATAAATGTAGATGTAGATGTTGATATTTAATTTTTTTTTGCCTTTTCAATTTGGTCACTATTTATTTTCAGAAACTTCGGTGCATTTTTAATGTTTGTAAAAGTTATGGTTTTCTCCTAAGAAATTTTAATGTCATTCCTATTGACTAATTTTTTCCCTAAAAGACTGAGTTCTCTTACAGTAAATGTCACATTTTCAGAAGGTACAGCAAAGCCATCTGCAAATGTGAGACAATTTGTCCGAATATTTTCGTTTTCTCTTCCCAACTTTAGCGCTAAAATCTATTACTTATGCAGTTTTTCATTCAAATAGCTAAAAAGAACTAGTGATAGTCCATCACTTTTCCATATACCTGTGTGTATTTCGAAGGGCTAATATTTGTTGCCATAAATTTCATTTTAGATAGTGTCTGTTGGTGTTTTACGAACTAGGTTTGCTAATTTAAATTTTGTACAAAATCCTCGAATTATTATATCCACAGTTAGTCTTTCAACGGAATCAAACATCTTTTTGCAATCAACGAACATTTCCATAATTATTATGAATTCTTTAATCTGTGACTTCAGATTAAATATTGTTCAGAAAACGATCTTCCCTTCCTAAAAACATCTTGATATGCACCTAAATGACTGTCCAGTGTTAATTCTACTCAGTTAAGTGAAATCTTGAAAAATATTTTACATGCAGTTGGCCGCAAAGAAGTTCCTCTGTAGTTGTTAACTTCTTGTTTATTGCCTTTCTTGTATAGTGGATGTACCAACGCTACTTTCTAGTCTGCTGAGGTTTTACTGTAATCCAGATTTGCTCATAGATTAGTTTTAGCTCATTTTTTAATTTTTTGTAATAACTTTTCACTGAAGAACGGGGTATTGTACTGCTGGCAGCTCACCCTCTACCCACACGGAGTGTGGGGGTGAAATAACAAGACAGAAAAAAAACAAAATTTGTAGTAATATGGAATGAAATGGATAATAAATTTCCTTGAAAGTAAACCAGTATGTAAATGTGTGTACAGGGGGTTTCAAAAGTGATGATCAATATTCAGGGATATGACAGGAATGATCTTCGAAACAAAAAGAGCTATGAGATATTCTTGATCTTCAATATTGTGAAACAAATCTCTTCTACTGCAAGCACTTTGCTTTCCACATTTTGGGAAATGGTAGTATGGACGAAAACAAGAAAAAAAGTCCAGTAAACATGTGCTCTACAATGCATACCTTAAAGGTTATGAGCACATGTTCATTAGAAGAGTTGTGATCCAAAGTACCGAAGATGAACAGGTGCTCATAGCTGTTGAGGTATGCATTTTACAGCACATTTTTACTGGACATTTTTTTCTTGTTTTGGTCCATACTACCACTTCCCAAAATATGGAAAGCAAACAGCTTGCAGTAGAAGAGATTTGGTTCACAGTATCGAATATCAGGAACTGCTCACAGCTCTTAAGATATGCGTTTTAGAGCCCACGTTTACTTGATTATTTTGTTTAGAATGGTCATTCCTGTCACATCCCTGAATATTGACCATCACTTCTGAAACACCCTGTATTATGCTGATGAAAATGAAAAATATGCGAAAGACATGATCATTCTCGTTTCTTACGTCCATAGTGACTGTAATGACATAGCTGATCCATCATTTTAATTTGAGAAGTTTTTTATGAAATGACCTAATATATAAAAATTGTTTTCCCATAGCCACGTTGTCGCCCCTCTACTAAACTATACAGCGGAATCATCAAGTAGCCTATGTGATAAGTTATATGTGTCTTTCATATTTCTTTAATCATATTTTATTGGACTTATTTATATGTATTTTAATAAAATCCTAGAAGTGCTTCACATATATTACTCCAAACCTTAAGAACTGTCTAAGGTACAGCATCAATTGAAATGCGAAACAATTCCTAACGTAAATATCTCCAGTTGCTAATATCCAGAGGGTACACGCTAGCCATTCTTAAGGGTGTATTCATCTTCGATAATTAGTGTTCTGTTTTTGTATTTCCTCGTTAGATGTATTCAGATGCTAAATATGACTGGAGCAACAATTTGATGTAAGTGAAATAACTTCATGCCATACACGCTTACGAGTAAGTTCAGAACCTTCATTTTTCTTTTCCTTCGTAATTTTGCTTGCATCGCGATACAAAATGATCCTATCTCAATAGAAAGTTTTGCTTCGTGGCTGTAACTAATGTTGTGATCGAGTGAAACCTGTGTGAAGATTAGTAGTTGCGTTCGTAGGGTGGCACGCACTTCTCGTTCTCTCGTGCTCCATTACAATGTAAACGTTTATTCTAGGATGCAAGCGACTGGGAGTGAAAACGGTCGTATTATCGCCGGAGGTAAAAGAGGCTTAAGATTTTGTATACGATGGTCGTAGTCCTTTCAAAAACTCACTGCGCCGTACCTTGTCGTACTGCAACCTAACGTGATGTATTTCAGCGCGAACCTGCATGCAGTATTGCTGTGGTAACATGGAACGTTGAAATAAATACATGAAGAAAGCTGCCAGTTTAACTTACTTCGAACAAAGCCTATTGTTTCAGTACAGAGAGGGTATAACTGATCGTGACAAGATTATCGAAGCTGGTAAAATGAACATAAAGAGTGGATTGTTAGCAGTGTTATTTGGCGTATATTTTCTAACTACATTCAGAAACAGAAAACTGGTTCACCAAGCAAATGATGTTAGATTACCTGACGTAAATGAAAGAATGTTGGCTACAGTCGTATTGCTATTTCTGCTTTACGTATTACGAAGTAAATTGGTTTTAGTCGAGAATTACCCTGCTTTACTAAACTGATGAGTAGCAGTCGAAAATAAGTATTCGAAAGAAGTGCAAATTAATGAAGGTAATGAATTAATGCAGACACTGTTTTGAATGAACGTACAGTTTCAAGTAGTCTTTCTGTTTGCCGCGCGGGGTAGCCGCGCGGTTAGGGGCGACATGTCACTAATCGTGCGGCCTCTCCCGCCGGAGGTTCGAGTCCTCCCTCGGGCATGGATGTGAGTGTTGTCCTTAGCGTTAAGTTAGTTTAAGTAGTGTGTAAATCTAGGGACCGATGACCTCAGCAGTTAGGTCCCTTAGGAATTCACACACACAGTCTTTCTGTTTGCCAAGAAAATATCGAACACACAGTTGGTTTTCAGACACAAATGCTTATTTATGGGCTGTCCACTTTCTGCCTGGTTCTACTTGTACATCATAACTATAGTGCTGCAGATAAGCTGTTAACTGAATAACAGTGTAGCCACATGTAACTTAAATGTACCATATGATAGATTATTAATTGTGAATTTTACTTTCCTTGAAAAACGTCTGTGACACAGTGATATCATGTAGCCTCTGCGTCACATTTCGGTATTTAGAATGCAAACAGAGTGTCAAGATATGTAATAACAATATTATATGGTAAAAGTGAATAAACTGTTTTGAGAAAAGCATTAGCTAACGAAAGAAACAGAAATGAGGTACATTACACAAACTGTGCTTGTGCTGACTTTCTAGTGGTCCCGTAGTCGACGGGACAACAGCTCTTACTCTTCGTGCTGCTTAGTGTGCATGCGTTTGCTATCTTATAGTTTACGAAAATAGCATGTGTCTGGCTTTCAGTAATGTCTGTCTAGCTTGTGGCATATCAGCTAGAGCAGGGCTTTTCTGCTCGGCGGCTACATGTTTATTCCGTCAAATTCTCAGCTGCATCACGAGGCTGAGTCTCGGTTTCAATCTTTCCCGCACAGGAAATTGTCATATGGCTGTCGGAAAATGAACCTTATCCGTTTCCATCGCTACCCAGCAACGAAAATCCTAAGACCACTGTGATGTCAGGGAAACAGTAATACCTTTGCCTGTCCAGCAATCCTTCGTGCTGTATCAGTGTCGGACGATAAGACGGACGTGCAGTATATACAGGGTGTTACAGAAAGGTACGGCCAAACTTTCAAGGAACATTCCTCACACACAAATAAAGAAAAGATGTTATGAGGACATGTGTCCGGAAACGCTTAATTTCCATGTTGGAGCTCATTTTAGTTCTTCCACCTACGCTCAATGGAGCACGTTATCATGATTTCATATGGGATACTCTGCCTGTGCTGCTAGAACATGTGCCTTTACAACTACGACACAACATGTGGTTCATGCACGATGGAGCTCCTGCACATTTCAGTCGAAGTGTTCGTACGCTTCTCAACAACAGATTCGGTGACCGATGGATTGGTAGAGACGGACCAATTTCATGGCCTCCACGCTCTCCTGACCTCAACCCTCTTGACTTTCATTTATGGGGGCATTTGAAAGCTCTTGTCTACGCAACCCCGGTACCAAATGTAGAGACTCTCGTGCTCGTATTGTGGACGGCTGTGATACAATACGCCATTCTCCAGGGCTGCATCAGCGCATCAGGGATTCCATTCGACGGAGGGTGGATGCATGTATCCTCGCTAACGGAGGACATTTTGAACATTTCCTGTAACAAAGTGTTTGAAGTCACGCTGGTACGTTCTGTTGCTGTGTGTTTCCATTCCATGATTAATGTGATTTGAAGAGAAGTAATAAAATGAGCTCTAATATGGAAAGTAAGCGTTTCCGGACACATCTCCACAAAACATATTTTCTTTCTTTGTGTGTGAGGAATGTTTCCTGAAAGTTTGGCCGTACCTTTTTGTAACACCCTGTATATATCCGCATTAGCGGACACTAATGTCGTAGGAGGCCGCATGTCGAATAGTCTTTCCTGAATACTGAGTGTTTGCGTGTCTAGTCCACTCCTTCGTTTCTTCTGAGATATATCGAATAAAATAAGCACAGTTCTAGGCAGACTAGATATTAATCCATGTTCCAAGAAAAATTGAAGAGATTTTGTGCCCAGTAAAAGATCTGGTCACAGTTCTCCTGGAATTTGTAAAACTTCCTCTGAATGCTGTAGCAGTTACATCGTTCAGTCTGTACTTAAAATTTCATAACGCTGAACAAAGCACCGACGCCATATTTCATGTGGCGATTTTCACAAATCTGTTGGCGAACTCAGACAAATAAAACCTACGTTTATGTTTGATGAAACGAAGATCTTATCCCACGCATCTGAGCAGTGGTTTCTGTCATCAGTGAAGCCTTAGAGAACAGTATGTGCAACAATTATAACCGCGACAGCATCTACACCTGAAGTGGTGCATGGGAACGGGAGCTCGATACTGAAAGAGGACAAAGAAATACGGGGGCTCGATACTGAAAGAGGACAAAGAAATAAGCAGAGTTTTCCATCGTCAAATGGAATGAGTACTGCTACTGATGTTGTACTATAGCTATTGACGTCATTTCTGGTAGCATATAGAAGTTCTGTGAGTTCGTGGACATGATTCGGCCAACTACATCCGGAAGTACCTCGAGGTCTCTTAGTACGAAAGGTCCATCCTGATGATGACGAAAGAGAAAGTCAGTGACAGCTTGAATGTATAAACGAATCTGATGCGGCAAGAGAACCAAGAACATTTATCCAGTAATCTCTTTTATCCTACAAGATTTGTCCGTCCAATTGTCAATATGTTATCGAATATTTCCGTGTAATAGTAGCCTTGAAAGAATGTGTTGTTGCTCTTCGCTCATTTACTGATGTCTGTGTCCGAGCCTCTTGGGACAAGAGCATTAGATTGTTGCAAGAGCAAGTGAAACTGCCTCCCTGGACTCAACAATGGGTTCTGTGTGAATAGTGTACGAATGCAAGAGTTCATTTGTAATGGCCGTTTTGGGCGAAGATAGCAATGTGTTCCCATACAGATTTCCTCTTGTTGATTGAGGAACGAAGACTGATCTAGAAATAGATGCAGGCTTACAGATTCATATTCATAGTCGAAGGAAGAAGCAAAAAGTCTGTTATCGGTAGATCGACAGTTTTACGAATAATAAATCCAACTTTTTGTTGTTAATAATGAGCCGGTTTATGAACTTCACGGTTCGCGTATTACAAGACATTCTCAGTCTAGAAAGAAGGTACTGTAGTGCATCACAGAAGAGCGACGAGTTTTGCAGTTTATGGGCAACGGGTCGGTTTGGATTTATTGAGGAGGAGAAAATTAGAGACCTGATCTCATTTACTTAAATGGAATACGATCTGTGTTTAGAAAATAAGTTTCAGCGTAAATTCGATGGAAGACGAGGACCTTCTTAGATGTTTGATGGCGGTTTAAACTTTTAGTACCATGGGCTCCTGGATATGCTAAATTTCTCACTGCTACTACTGCATACTTAGTGATGTCTCTGTTATGATCTGTGATCGTCGACCTCCTCTGTGGGGGATGTTTGAATCTGTAGGGAGAGGTGTTGTTCTATCTTAGTTGGTTGTCGGAATTTCGTATTTTGTTGGCAGGCTTACGCCAGTTACAGGCAAGATAATATACGAGATTATCAAAACTGAGATTATATTTGTTACATCGGATAGCCCAGAGACAGAAGACACAGAATCGGACTGAGAAAACATTTCTGACTCACCTGCACGTACTTCTTCTCCAACTGACAGCAGACCGTCTGGCTGTTGTTACACAGCTCTACGTCGTTGTCCAGCGCCGTCGAATACTCAGACTGGAAAGGGAGGTTACTCTGAAACAAAGGAATAACATTTACTTTTACAGTACAATTATCACGTTAAACTAATTGTAGGATAAGCCGTTTCCAGGATCCACGTAAGAAATGGCTCACAAAATATTTGTTCGATGTATTTTTGAGTGTTGCTCGTGACTTTGGGACCTTACGAGATTGGGTTAATAGACGACGTAGAGAAGACCCGTCGAAGAGTTGTGTGTTTCGTCACGGGTTCAGTTAATTACCGCGAGAGCGTTGCGCAGTAGATCAACAAATTCCAGTGGCGCTTTCGGAATCTGCACTAATCTCACTAGATATTTTCATGTATTTTACAGCTATAAACACGCCTCTATCTCCGGCGTTCGACCTATCTTTGTGATATACCTTCTAACCAGAATTTAGAATCTCTTTTCTACTAACGTCTGGTTTCAGCCGGGCTTCTGCCCCTTGTACGATGTGGGAATTTTTACAGTTTGTAGGGGAGATTACATATGGGATATTTCCACAGGCGCTTCTGCAGTTAACTAACGCTATAATAACATTTTATTTCTCAGATATGCCATGGCGAAAGCTATCTTCTTTAATTAGTTTTGGACAGTATTCTTCCCGTATGAAATCATAACGTATCTAATAGGACCTGTGGAGAGATTTCTCCATCAGAAAGTCCCACACCCGCATGTCTTAGCTACTCCGATGCCCAAATAGCCGCTTCCTGCGTGTAATACACACCCGACCGGTAAAGTGAGGGGAGGGGGGCCGGACAACAATCCGCAATCAAGATCGTCATAGAATCGTCTGAATCTCTAATTTAAGCCTTCAATTCGGTACCAAACGAGAGGACTGAAATTGTTTCTGAGAAGGATGCAGCAAAACGTTAGCTCTGCTTCCACCTTGCCTTTACCAAAGCAAGCAGCCGCCAATACGAACCGAGGATGGCCTCCGAATCCAGGCGGCAGACGTCATTCGTGCCGACATGAGCCACGAATTGCAACTGGCTGCAGTCAGCGCGCTCGAGTACTGCCAGCAGAGCCTCCTCACATCTCGAGAGTGACACCCCGACAAGTAAATAGAGTGGACACTGGCTTTCTTTCCCGATCCGCCTGCTTTATCCCTAAAGGCCTGCATCGTCCGTCTCGCGCTGGAGTTCCCGCTGACACACAATTCCGCCCTCCGCGTCTGTTCGTGTCTTTCTCGAAGATCAGCCTCGGCCCAAAAAAAAAAAAGAGCCGTCCCGTGCTGGCTCAGATGTGAGACAAAAACTAAACAAAATTTAGTGTAATAAACACAAATTGATATTGCTGCTGGCACGTCTGCTGGACTCTGCGGCTGCGACTTGATTTAGTATAGTAAGTCCGAATGATTCCATCAGATCACTGAGGCCAACATGTTGTTAGTTCATGATTTTTGTCATAACGGAAGAAGCGCCACGATGGATGAAATTTTTGACACCATGAAGGTGGTTTCCAGGCTGCTCAATACATTTCTTTCCTTCAGTCTGTTGTTGTCTTGTTCGATTAATTTCGCTAACTATTTCCGATATCCATTCTGTAGTTCTGACATCCCAATGTCTCCTCACGTCCGACAATTCAGTACAACAATTGTAATAAAAAAATAGGTTAATAGGTTTCAGCAGGTTTAGGTCAGGCATATGCAGACCTTGAAACCAAAACTCCATTAAATTCAGTCATCCGAAAGTACTACTTACACATGAAATAACTAATATACTGTAGTTATAAAGCCCAGCAAATCAGTTACGTATTTGTCTGTGAAAACGAACAATGTGGACTACAGTCTTTGCTAAATCATGTTACTTATAAGAGTATTCGATAGAGTTAGACACTTTAGTTGGTGATGAAGGTTTAAGGCCTCTGAGTCGAATGTGAGGTTTTATACTGTGCTACAAATTTTTGCATCGTTGAAGTTGGAACTAGTGTTCAAGTACTTCCGAGAAAATGACGTAGTCATTCCAGTGATTCAAGGGATCGTAGAGTTTTCGACAATTGTATTGGCAGTGGTGAGTTTTTCTTCTTCCTTCGGTTTTTCACACTGAATCAAGTCAAATATATAAACTGAGTTTACTGAAATAAAAACAGATACTTCAATGGTAGACATAAATCTTTATTGATCAATCCCAAAAAAATAAAATTCCTCTCATGTTCAGAAAGAACAGAACACCTTGAACGACTAGAGATAGGACGTTCATATTCACAAAACATATACATAAGTACGTTTTGCAGAAATGATTAGCATTTAAACCATGGCGGCCCGCGGGTTAGATGTCAACACCGATATCGCGGAGCAACGCCATCTACCGATAACATGTGTCTGAGGCTCTCTTTGTCGCTATAAACCGAAGGTAATGGATCAGTTCGACTTGAGCAGACGTGCAGGATACCTCGCAGACGTATGCGCGAACCGTATCGTCAAATCAGTGAGTTTGTAAGAGGGCGCATCATTCGCATGAGAGAATGTCAGTCATCCATCCGGGAAATTGCTGCTCATGTGGGACGAAGTGTTCCGGCAGTGCAACGGGTGTGTACTGAATGGTTCACAGAAGGCCGTAGAACACGACGAGATGGGTCAGATTGCATCACACAGACGCCCCACCCTCCATTCCCGATGCATAATCCGAAAGGCGTTACAGGATTGATCTGTGTCCTCCTCGGCTCTGGAGCAACAGTGGAACACATCGTACACTATCAGAGGTGACAGTCCGTCGCCGTTTATTACGGCATGGCATACGTGTGCGTCGTCCACTTCTCCGCCTATCTTTGACGAATGTGCAGAAACATGCGAGACGGCAATGGTGTGCGGAACGACGCCACTGGGGTCAGGAATGGCATCAGACAGTGTTTTCGGACGAATCCAGGTTCTATTTGCTTGAAAATGATGGCCACATTTTAGTTCGCCGTAGACAGGGGGAGCGGCATCACAGTGACTGTATTCGCGCAAGACTTACAGCACCAACTCAAGGCCTTATTGTGTGGGGTGCTATTGATCACAACAACAAATCACAGCTGGTGCGTGTCCAGGGAACTGTGACCAGTGTGACCCACGTGAATGGCATCCTGCGAGCCGCGGCCATACCCTTTCTGTATATCACCCTAGATGTCATTTTTCAGAACGACAATGGATGACAACACGTTCCTTCTTGGTGTCACAGGATGTCAACTTTTTGGCGTGGACTGCCGGGCCACCAGACTTGTTATCAATCGAAAATGTGGCGGATATGGTGAAACGACGGGTACAGCGCTGTGACCCAGTGCCAACCATGACAGATGAACTATGGAACCAGGTGAATGCAGCGTGGATGGCTATACTGTAGAACACCATTCGCATCGATGCCATCACGCATGGAACAAGTTATCAAGGCCCATGGCGGACCCTGTGCTTACTAGGCAACGGGACACATGCTGAACCGAGGTGCCAATAATTTCTGGAGAACATGTTCATATACGTGTCCTGCGAATATGAACGTCCTATCTCTAGTCGCTCAAGGTGTTCTGTTTCTTCTGAACGTGAGTGTACGTATTTAATTTTTGTGGCTGTTGGCAGGTACACGTCTACAGCCCCGGTCAGCCATGAAATCTCTGCGCCACAATACCGTAGCACGCATCTTAAGGAGCTAAAACAATATCTACATCCCACTGATAAGGCGGAGTATCGTTCGGTAATTCGATTCCGGTGGGAACTGAAGTGTTGCGCCTGTGTCAAGCGAATGTAGATGAGTGCTTTAGCCATTCAGCAGGGGATCAATGAGGCGCTTAAGCTGCAATGTGTGAAGGGTATAGTTCATAGTAGAGGTGGTTCTGTGAGTTTTGGGAGTGTTTCCCGTTCCATCATTTGGCTTAATTTATTCAGGTCACTGTGAACGTTAGCCTAGATATGCCATACTTAGTGACTAAATGTTGCCCTTTCTTATAGATCTTCATGGCGAATATGTCCTGGACGCTCCCGTCTAGCCGGCCGGTGTGGCCGTGCGGTTCTAGGCGCTTCAGTTTGGAACTGCGTGACCGCTACGGTCACAGGTTCGAATCCTGCCTCGGGCCTGGATGTGTGTGATGTCCTTAGGTTAGTTAGGTTTAAGTAGTTCTAAGTTTTAGGGGACTGATGACCACAGATGTTAAGTCCCATAGTGCTCAGAGCCATTTGAGCTCCCGTCTAACAAGATGACAACAACCGTGTCCACAGGGCTGCACGCATGCGTTCCTGGTTTGACACATCTCGACTGCACCAAACTATCACCCGATATTAATTCCATAGGATACGTTTCAGACTATTTGGTACAGCGGGTGATACGTAGCAAACAACATCCCGACAATTTGGTAGCTTCAGGAGGTTTGATCAGTGATGGGTGGCTTGATATGAATATGACGTGCCTGGAGTAACTTCTGGAGTTTCTTCTAGGCCGAATTGTGAACCGATATCAACCCTAGGGGCAGTGTGAAGTATCCTACGGGTGAGTAATTCAAATGGCTCTGAGCACTATGGGACTTAACAGCTGAGATCATCAGTCCCCTAGAACTTAGAACTACTTAAACCTAACTAACCTAAGGACATCACACTCATCCGTGCCCGAGGTAGGATTCGAACCTGCCACCGTAGCGGTCGCGTGGTTCCAGACTGAAGCGCCTAGAACCGCTCGGCCACACAGGCCGGTGGTGAGTAATTGGTCGTCCAGTGTGCTTATATTGTAAAATAACACTCAAAGAGAAGGTTGAATCGATAGCCTTGGGCAGACCTGAGGATATCGTAAAGCGAATAATAACGTAAGCAATGAAGGAAGTACAGCAAATTTCATAGAAAACAAACCAACAAGCATTAGCGAGGACATATCGTAATCGGCATACGCTGAGGTGACAAAAATCATGGGATATCTCCAAATATCGTCTTGGACCTCCCTGTGCCCAGCGTAATGCAGCAACTCGACCTGACATGGACCCAATAAGCCTTTATAAGTACCCAGAAGAAATATTGAGCCCAGCTACCTCTATAGCCGTCCATAATTGCGAAAGTGTTGCCAGTGCAGGATTTTGTCAGCAAGTGATCTATCGATTATGTCGCATAAATGTTCGATGGGATTTATATCGGGAGATCTGACTAGCCAAATCATTCGCCCGTATTGTCGAGAATGTTCTTCAAATCAATTGTGAACAACCGTGGCCCGGTTACACTGCGCATTGTCCTACACAAAAATTTCGTCGATGTTTGGGAACGTGAAGTCGGTGACTGGATGCAAGTGGTCTCCTAGCGGCCGAAAACAACCATTTGCAGTCAATTATCAGTTCAGTTGGACCATAGGGCACAGTCCATTCCATGTAAACACAGCTCATCCGATTATGGAGTGCGACCGGGGTGGCCGAGCGGTTCTAGACGCTGCAGTCTGGAACCGCGCGATCGCTACGGTCGCAGGTTCGAATCCTGGAATGGATTTGTGTGATGTCCTTAGGATAGTTAGGTTTAAGTAGTTCTAAGTTCAAGGGGACTGATGACCTCAGAAGTTAAGTCCCATAGTGCTTAGAGCCATTTGAACGCAGAGAATCTTATTCACAAATATTTGAGTGCCGCAGTAAAATTTGATAAATTCAGAGGCGTACAATAGCACAATCAGTACCTTCTCACACACACTGTACGGTTTCTTGCGGAGTACAAGAGTACTGCAACAGGAAGCACTGGATGCGAGCTGAGGAGGATAGGGGTTCAAATCCTCGTCCAATCACCTACATTGTCTAGTATTTCCCTAAATCTACAGTGGTGAATGTCGGGACGATGCCTTTGAAAATAAGATGGCATATTTCCTTCTCCATTCTCAAACTTATGCTTCCGCTCCTTCTGTATGTATCTTAAACACTAAATTGTATCATAAACACTAAATTCCTTCCTTTCTTCACTATTTTCGAATGAGTAATAGAACTTTGACAAAAGAGATTTTGGCTTACTTATATAAAACAAAGCATAAAATCCACGTACAATTTTGACGATAAACGCTGATCTGATCCGAAATTAAACAGATGCGAACATTAAGCGATTGTTTGCATATTTTTAACAAAAGGACACTTAATGATAAATTTTTAATTTTATTTGCTGGTTTTAGCTTTCTTTGATCGTACAATGATTCAGTTAATTACAATGAAGCAGGGAATCGGAAATGTGCCATTTTCAAGAAATATATAGTACACCGTACTTCTTACTGTAGAACACTGGAGATGAAACGCTTACCTGTGGCCTGTGGAAAGGTGAATACTTAAATTTTACGTTTAAGAAATCTTCAAGCAGGAGGGTTTTACAAGCATACCTTCGTTTGACGGTCTCATAGACATCCGTATGGGGGAGATAGTAATAAGCTCCCTGAAAGAGCTGAAAACAAGTAAGACACCAGCTCGTTTTTCCAGAGAATACGCAGCGGCATTCGCCAATTAAATAGCGTTCATGGAGCCACCACCGGCTTCCACAGTACCTTGTTTATAGCCTGGATACATGGCTTTGTGGAGTCTGCACCACACTCGAACCCTACAACCACCTCTTACTAACTGAAATTGGGACTCATCTCACAAGGCCACGATTTTGCCGTCCCACATTGATTTCTGCTGTTGTTTCAAGCAGTGATGCTTATCTGTTAGCACTGTCAATTCTACGCAAACGCTGCTGCTCTCGGTCGTTAATTGAGGGTCGTCGGCCACTGCGTCGTCCGCGGTGGAATGAAATTTGGTATTCTCAGCATACTCTTCACACTTTGCTCTCGGAGTATTGAATTACCTAACGGTTTCGGAAATGGGATGTCCCATGATCTTAATTCCAACTCCGATTCCGAGTTTAAAGTCTTTTAATTCCCGTCGTGCGCCATTATCTCGTTGGACACCATTCCACATGAATCACATGAGTACAAATGTCAGGTTCGCCAATGCACTGCCCTTTTATACCTTATGTATGCGATAATACCGCTATCTATATTTGTGGATATCGTTATCCCATGATTTTGTCACCTCATTGTTTCAACCTCCCCTATTTGCTAGTCTATCATTTATCCCTGGCCAACGAAAGAGGCTTGTCATGCAGGATCTCATCAGACACTATATGTAAAACAAATTAACAAATGAGCACACAGAAGCAATCATCCCAAAGTACACCATGTTTTACCAAATATTACTTATAAATTCTCTATTTCTGCTTCATTTGATGATTTTTCAGTATGTGTTGTTGTTGTTGTTGTGGTCTTCAGTCGTGAGACTGGTTTGATGCAGCTCTCTATGCTACTCTATCCTGTGCAAACTTCTTCATCTCCCAGTACCCACTGCAGCCTACATCCTTCTGAATCTGCTTAGTGTATTCATCTCTTGGTCTCCCTCTACGATTTTTACCCTCCACGCTGCCCTGCAGTACTAAACTGGTGATCCCTTGCTGCCTCAGAACATGTCCTACCGACAGATCCCTTCTTCTGGTCAAGTTGTGCCACAAACTCCTCTTCTCCCCAATTCTATTCAATACCTCCTCATTAGTTATGTGATCTACCCATCTAATCTTCAGCAATCTTCTGTAGCACAACATTTCGAAAGCTTCTATTCTCTTCTTGTCTAAACTATTTATCGTCCATGTTTCACTTCCATACATGGCTACACTCCATACAAATACTTTCAGAAACGACTTCCTGACACTTAAATCTATACTCGATGTTAACAAATTTCTCTTCTTCAGAAACGCTTTCCTTGCTATTGCCAGTCTACATTTTATATCCTCTCTACTTCGACCACCATCAGTTATTTTGCTCCCCAAATAGCAAAACTCCTTTACTACTTTAAGTGTCTCATTTCCTAATCTAATTCCCTCAGTATCACCCGACGTAATTCGACTACATCCCATCGTCCTTGTTTTGCTTTTGTTGATGTTCATCTTATACCCTCCTTTCAAGACACTGTCCATTCCGTTCAACTGCTCTTCCAAGTCCTTTGCTGTCTCATAGAGCATTGTTACTTATAAGTAGGATTCCTACCCCATTTTTCTTTCAACAATTAACATTTCCGTTTCATTTTATACACTCCTGGAAATGGAAAAAAGAACACATTGACACCGGTGTGTCAGACCCGCCATACTTGCTCCGGACCCTGCGAGAGGGCTGTACAAGCAATGATCACACGCACGGCACAGCGGACACACCAGGAACCGCGGTGTTGGCCGTCGAATGGCGCTAGCTGCGCAGCATTTGTGCACCGCCGCCGTCAGTGTCAGCCAGTTTGCCGTGGCATACGGAGCTCCATCGCAGTCTTTAACACTGGTAGCATGCCGCGACAGCGTGGACGTGAACCGTATGTGCAGTTGACGGACTTTGAGCGAGGGCGTATAGTGGGCATGCGGGAGGCCGGGTGGACGTACCGCCGAATTGCTCAACACGTGGGGCGTGAGGTCTCCACAGTACATCGATGTTGTCGCCAGTGGTCGGCGGAAGGTGCACGTGCCCGTCGACCTGGGACCGGACCGCAGCGACGCACGGATGCACGCCAAGACCGTAGGATCCTACCCAGTGCCGTAGGGGACCGCACCGCCACTTCCCAGCAAATTAGGGACACTGTTGCTCCTCGGGTATCGGCGAGGACCATTCGCAACCGTCTCCATGAAGCTGGGCTACGGTCCCGCACACCGTTAGGCCGTCTTCCGCTCACGCCCCAACATCGTGCAGCTCGCCTCCAGTGGTGTCGCGACAGGCGTGAATGGAGGGACGAATGGAGACGTGTCGTCTTCAGCAATGAGAGTCGCTTCTGCCTTGGTGCCAATGATGGTCGTATGCGTGTTTGGCGCCGTGCAGGTGAGCGCCACAATCAGGACTGCATACGACCGAGGCACACAGGGCCAACACCCGGCATCATGGTGTGGGGAGCGATCTCCTACACTGGCCGTACACCACTGGTGATCGTCGAGGGGACACTGAATAGTGCACGGTACATCCAAACCGTCATCGAACCCATCGTTCTACCATTCCTAGACCGGCAAGGGAACTTGCTGTTCCAACAGGACAATGCACGTCCGCATGTATCCCGTGCCACCCAACGTGCTCTAGAAGGTGTAAGTCAACTACCCTGGCCAGCAAAATCTCCGGATCTGTCCCCCATTGAGCATGTTTGGGACTGGATGAAGCGTCGTCTCACGCGGTCTGCACGTCCAGCACGAACGCTGGTCCAACTGAGGCGCCAGGTGGAAATGGCATGGCAAGCCGTTCCACAGGACTACATCCAGCATCTCTACGATCGTCTCCATGGGAGAATAGCAGCCTGCATTGCTGCGAAAGGTGGATATAAACTGTACTAGTGCCGACATTGTGCATGCTCTGTTGCCTGTGTCTATGTGCCTGTGGTTCTGTCAGTGTGATCATGTGATGTATCTAACCCCAGGAATGTGTCAATAAAGTTTCCCCTTCCTGGGACAATGAATTCACGGTGTTCTTATTTCAATTTCCAGGAGTGTATTTCTACTACCTGGTTTATTATCAGTCTTGAAATTTTTTTCTCTGTATAAATAGAGAAACAAAATCTTTACCAAGAGTTCCTAAGAGACAAGTCATGTTAATATTATAATAGATATACGTCTGTGCTAATGATTCAGTTGAACTTCAGCACGACGGTGCTAATTCTAGAATTTAAAGAGGAGTAACGCAAGGGAAATTCCAAAACTATGCCACGGGTAGTATTCAGATTCTTAAACATGTAAAATGAAGAAGGAATAGATTTTCAGAGATCATATGTGAACCACCTACGCGTTATGGATAACATTATCGTCTTTTCCTCTGGTGTAGATTAATCTGAAAAAAGCTGCGACATCGTCGCGAAAAAACGCAGTGACCCGTATATGTCATAAGTTTCCTTTAATTTACGTCTATGGTCACAATCTTTTTTGTTTAACAGATTACCGGTTTCGGTCTTTAATGACCATCATCAGATCTGCAGCAAAAATGGGAAAAATATAAATACACTCGCAAACTGTATACAGCTTAAGAACAATACATAGAGCACATTGAAAATTAGTACTGACAAAATTTACATTTGTGCGCTTTAAATATGAAGAGGCATACCTGTTTCATAAAAACAAAGTCCTAATGTACTGCAGCCATAGCGGCATCGTCAAATGTTAAATGCAAAATCAGCACCAGCATAGTCACATACATATAAATCACATCACATGCACGAGTCATGTTGTCAGTAAAACTACTGTTTAAAACAAGCTGCCGTACAGTAGCCACAAGATGTTTGTGTTCTAAGTTCACCAGATGTCGCTAATGTCGACATACACTAGTTTTCAATAATTAATTGAAACAGCGAAAATAAAAGGGGGATACAATAGTTAAAGACTGCAATAAGCTTATAAAGTACAAAAGGTGTTACAGTAATAAAAAGCAATAAAAAGAAGAACACGACAAAAGTAATATATTTAAAAAGACGAAGAGTTAAAAAACAGTGGTTGACATATGCTCTAGTGCCAATATTCTAGACAATGACATAAATATTAAAGACTATTGATATTGAACCGGGTAATATTAAACAACATAAAACAAATCGCTAAAGGAGCCACAAATGAAAGAAAATATAGTTCTGCACATAATCAGTGCCCTCTGTAAGCGCAAACGCCAGGATTCCGCACAGGCGGGAAGTAGTTGGAGTTCTTAATCTGTATACAGTTTGCGAGTGTATTTATATTTTTCCCAGTTTTGATGATCATTAAAGACCGAAACCCGTAATCTGTTAAACAAAAAAGATTGTGACCACAGACGTAAATCAAAGGAAACATATTTGAAGGTAGACTTGGAAGTCAATTACAGTAAGACTAAATTGGAGTACAACAAATGAAAATAAAACAATACAAATTAAGAATGAATACACAGATAGAGTTGGTGACTACTTTTATTTAGGACAACCGAAAAGAACAATAGGCTGGCCAAGGAAGCTAATAAACGTACGGCTAAAAATGGCCTCGTGTCCTTTTCGCAAATTAATTACGGATTACGAAGAAAAGTCGTGATCTGTGTGATTCGTAAGGCGAGCAGAAAGAAAGCGAGTACTCACGGCTTGGTGCAGCGCAGGGCGCAGGGCTTGCGCCAGCTTGGCCAGCCCCTTGGCATATTCGGCGTGCAGGTAGGAGCGCTTATGCACGTAGGCGGCCAGCTCCTTCGCGTGCCGCGCCCACGCCTTAGCGCGCTGCAGCAGCTGCGGCACGACCCGCTCTCCACGGAGCTGCGCCTGCAGCCGCCGCGCGCTCAGCAGCGCCCCGCCGCCGGAGTCACCGTCCCGCACGTCCTCCAGCGACTGCAACATCGCACGTAACATCTCTGGCCAGTCAAAGATGTTATTCGTGCAGGACCTTATAAGACACCAGATGTATAATACACTCCTGGAAATGGAAAAAAGAACACATTGACACCGGTGTGTCAGACCCACCATACTTGCTCCGGACACTGCGAGAGGGCTGTACAAGCAATGATCACACGCACGGCACAGCGGACACACCAGGAACCGCGGTGTTGGCCGTCGAATGGCGCTAGCTGCGCAGCATTTGTGCACCGCCGCCGTCAGTGTCAGCCAGTTTGCCGTGGCATACGGAGCTCCATCGCAGTCTTTAACACTGGTAGCATGCCGCGACAGCGTGGACGTGAACCGTATGTGCAGTTGACGGACTTTGAGCGAGGGCGTATAGTGGGCATGCGGGAGGCCGGGTGGACGTACCGCCGAATTGCTCAACACGTGGGGCGTGAGGTCTCCACAGTACATCGATGTTGTCGCCAGTGGTCGGCGGAAGGTGCACGTGCCCGTCGACCTGGGACCGGAACGCAGCGACGCACGGATGCACGCCAAGACCGTAGGATCCTACGCAGTGCCGTAGGGGACCGCACCGCCACTTCCCAGCAAATTAGGGACACTGTTGCTGCTGGGGTATCGGCGAGGACCATTCGCAACCGTCTCCATGAAGCTGGGCTACGGTCCCGCACACCGTTAGGCCGTCTTCCGCTCACGCCCCAACATCGTGCAGCCCGCCTCCAGTGGTGTCGCGACAGGCATGAATGGAGGGACGAATGGAGACGTGTCGTCTTCAGCAATGAGAGTCGCTTCTGCCTTGGTGCCAATGATGATCGTATGCGTGTTTGGCGCCGTGCAGGTGAGCGCCACAATCAGGACTGCATACGACCGAGGCACACAGGGCCAACACCCGGCATCATGGTGTGGGGAGCGATCTCCTACACTGGCCGTACACCACTGGTGATCGTCGAGGGGACACTGAATAGTGCACGGTACATCCAAACCGTCATCGAACCCATCGTTCTACCATTCCTAGACCGGCAAGGGAACTTGCTGTTCCAATAGGACAATGCACGTCCGCATGTATCCCGTGCCACCCAACGTGCTCTAGAAGGTGTAAGTCAACTACCCTGGCCAGCAAGATCTCCGGATCTGTCCTCCATTGAGCATGTTTGGGACTGGATGAAGCGTCGTCTCACGCGGTCTGCACGTCCAGCACGAACGCTGGTCCAACTGAGGCGCCAGGTGGAAATGGCATGGCAAGCCGTTCCACAGGACTACATCCAGCATCTCTACGATCGTCTCCATGGGAGAATAGCAGCCTGCATTGCTGCGAAAGGTGGATATACACTGTACTAGTGCCGACATTGTGCATGCTCTGTTGCCTGTGTCTATGTGCCTGTGGTTCTGTCAGTGTGATCATGTGATGTATCTGACCCCAGGAATGTGTCAATAAAGTTTCCCCTTCCTGGGACAATGAATTCACGGTGTTCTTATTTCAATTTCCAGGAGTGTAAATTAAGAAATGAGCACCCAGAAACAATCGCCCCACATGACTCGTATATATTATTCACATATGCACGGTGCAACCACGCACGAAAAATTATTCCACCTGGTTTCCAAGGTATGTCAGACGGCAGGCGAAGCACCCTTAGACTTAAAGAAGAATGTAGTAATTTCAGTTTCAAAGAACGCGGGTTCTGGTAGGTGTGAATATACGGAACCATCAGTTTTATAATCATGGTTGCAAGGTACGAATTACTAACGGAAGAATGGAAAAAAAGGTGTTGAAGTTAACCTGAGGGAATATCAGCTTCGGTTCCTTAGAAACATGGGACACGCAAGGCAACACTCACCCTACATCTCACCGAAGATGATAGGATGAAGAAAGGCACACCTATATTTATAGCATTTATACCGTCATAGAAAGCTTATAATAACGTTGATAGGAATATACTCTTTGTAATTGGAGATATGATACTGCTTGAAGAGTTTGACAGAGCACTGAAAGACCTAAGTCGAAACAAGGCCCCGGGAGTAGACAACATTCCATTAGAACTACTGGTAGCCTTGGGAGAGCCAGTCTTGACCAAACTCTACCATCTGGTGAGCAAAATGTATGAGACAGGCAGAGTACCCTCAGACTTCAAGAAGAATATAATAATTCCAATCCCAAAGAAAGCAGGTGTTGACAGATGCGAAAATTACCAAACTATCAGTTTAATAAGTCACGGCTGCAAAATACTAAAGTGAATTCTGTACAGACGAATGGAAAAACTCGTAGAAGCCAACCTCGGGGAAGATCAGTTTGGATTTCGTAGAAATATTGGAACACGTGAGGCAATACTGACCCTACGACTTATCTTAGAAGCTAGATTAAGAAAAGGCAAACCTACGTTTATAGCATTTGTAGACTTAGAGAAGGCTTTCGACAATGTTGACTTGAATATTCTCTTTCAAATTCTGAAGATGGCAGGGGTAAAATACAGGGAGCAATAGGCTATTTACAATTTGTACAGAAACCAGATGGCAGTTGTAAGAGTCGAGGGGCATGAAAGGGAAGCAGTAGCTGGGAAGGGAATGAGACAGGGTTGTAGCCTATCTCCCATGTTATTCAACCTGTATATTGACAAGCAGTAAAGGAAACAAAAGCAAAATTCGGAGTGAATATTAAAATCCATGGAGAAGAAATAAAAACATTGAGGTTCGCCGATGACATTGTAATTCTGTCAGAGACAGCAAACGACTTGGAAGTGCAGTTGAACGGAATGGACAGTGTCTTGAAAGGAGGGTATAAGATGAACATCAACAAAAGCAAAACGAGAATAATGGAATGTAGTCGAATTAAATCGGGTGATGCTGAGGTAATTAGATTAGGAAATGAGACACTTAAAGTAGTGAAGAAGTTTTGCTATTTGGGGAGCAAAATAACTGATGGTGGTCGAAGTAGAGAGGATATAAAATGTAGACTGGCAATGGCAAGGAAAGCGTTTCTGAAGAAGAGAAATTTGTTAACTTCGAGTATAGAGTTAAGTGTCAGGAAGTCGTTTCTGAAAGTATTTGTATGGAGTGTAGCCATGTATGGAAGTGAAACATGGACGATAAATAGTTTGGACAAGAAGAGAATAGAAGCTTTCGAAATGTGGTGCTACAGAAGAATGCTGAAGATTAGATGGGTAGATCACATAACTAATGAGGAGGTATTGAATAGAATTGGGGAGAAAAGGGATTTGTGGCACAACTTGACTAGAAGAAGGGATCCGTTGGTAGGGAATGTTCTGAGGCATCAAGGGATCACCAATTTAGTATTGGAGGGCAGCGTGGAGGGTAAAAATCGTAGAGGGAGACCAAGAGATGAATACACTAAGCAGATTCAGAAGGATGTAGGCTGCAGTAGGTACTGGGAGATGAAGCAGCTTAAACAGGATAGAATAGCATGGAGAGCTGCATCAAACCAGTCTCAGGACTGAAGACCACAACAACAACAACAATTATGAAGGTAGTAGGGATAAAATACAGACTGATTTTATAGACAGTCAAAAGACATGAAAGGGAAACCGTTGCTTAGAAGGGAGTGAGAGAGCGTTATAGGCTCTACCGGATGTTACTCAATCCCTAAAACAACCAAGCAATAATCTTTTATTGCTTGCTTTGGAACGAAAAATTTAGGAAAGGAACTGAAGTTCATGGAGAAGAAATAAAAACTTTGCGGTTTGGTGATGTGATTGCAATTCTGTCAGTTACAGCAAATTACTTGGAAGAGCAGTTGAACAGAATGGATAGTGTCTTGAAAACAGGTTACACGGTGAGAAACAACAGAAATAAAACAGAAGTAATGGAATGTACTCGAATTTACTTGGGATATGGATACACTAAAGGTAGTCGATGGGTTCCGCTATTTGGTCAGCAAAATGAATAACGACGGCCGAAGTAGAAAGGCTATAAAAATGCTGTCTGGTAATAACAAGAAAAGAGCTTCCGGAAAAGATAAATTTACTAAAATTGAATTTAAATTCAAGTATAAGGAATTCTTTTCTGAAGGCATCTGTGCAGAGTGTAGCCTTGTATGGAAATGAAACATGGACGATAAGTGGTTTAGTCGAGAACAGAACAGATTCTTTCAGAATATTGTGCTGCAGATTATATAGATAGATCGAGTTACTAATGAGGAGGTACTGAATTTAACAGGCGAGAAAAGATATTTATGGCATAACTCGATTTAAAGAAGGGATCACTTATTAGGACACATCTTGTGACATTAGGAAATCGTCAGGAACCACGTTTGGGGGCAGAAATTGTAGAGAGAGACCAAGTCTTGACTGTTGGAAGGATAAACAGAATGTAGGTTGCACTAATTATGCAGAGATGAAGTCGCTAGCTTAAGGCAGAGAAGGTGTAGAGCAACATCAAACCAGTCTTCGGACTGTTGACCACCACAACATAGTGCAAAGTATAGGCTGTAATAATATCTTACATGAAATACCTGATCAAATTCTAATGGTTTACAGACTGATCTCTGTTTCACATGACTGTCAAGTGCATCGTATTCGATGCACCCCGTAAAATCACAACGAGATATTCAGTCATCGCCAGAGAACTACCCACGGATCTGCAGCAACTACTACAAGTGATTTCCGAACACGCGAACGTGGCTTCGTGAAGGAAATGGTAGTATTGCTGATCTAGCTTTATTCCCTCCTAAAATGTTGTCTAAAAGTTATTAATACACACATTAAAAAAAGTTTTGCGTCACCTCGGTTCCGAGAGTTCTGGAACCTGTACAGAAAATTGGAATAAAGATCAACATCAACATCAATTCTGCCCTTTTTATTGCTCATGAAAATCACATATTCAATGTTGTACCACCATACAACGATAACTTCAGAGGTGGTGGTCCAGACTGCTGTACACACCGGTACCTTTAATACCCAGCAGCCGGCCGGTGTGGCCGTGCGGTTCTACGCACTTCAGTCTGGAACTGCGCGACCGCTACGGTCGCAGGTTCGAATCCTGCCTCGGGCATGGATGTGTGTGATGTGTCCTTAGGTTAGTTAGGTTTAAGTAGTTCTAAGTTCTAGGGGACTGATGACCACAGATGTCAAGTCCCATAGTGCTCAGAGCCATTTGAACTATTTGAATACCCAGCAGCACGTCCTCTTGCATTGATGCATGCCTGTATTCGTCGTGGCATACTATCCACAAGTTCATCAAGTCCCTGTTGCTCCAAACTGTCCCACTCCTCAACGGCGATTCAGCGTAGATCCCTCAGAGTGGTTGGTGGGTCACGTCGTCCATGAACAGTCCCTTTCTATATATACCAGGCATGTTCTATAGGGTTCATGTCTGGAGAACTTGACGGCCACTCTAGTCGAGCGATGTCATCATCCTGAAGGAAGTCATTCACAAGGTGTGCACGATGGGGGCGCGAATTGTCGCCCATGAAGACGAATGCCTCGCCAATATGCTGCCGATATGGTTGCACTGTCGGTAGGAGGATGGCATTCACGTATCGTACAGTCGTTACGGCACCTTCCATGGCCACCAGCGGCGTACGTCGGCCCCGCATAATGCCACCCCAAAACAGCAGGGAATTTCCATCTTGCTACACTCGCTGGACAGTGTGACTAAGACGTTCAGCCTGACCGGGTTGCCTCCACACACGTCTCCGACAATTGTCTGGTTGAAGGCATATGCGACACTCATCGGTGAAAAGAACGTGATGCTAATCCAGAGCTGTCCATTCGGCATGTTGTTCGGCCCATCAGTACCGCGCTGCATGATGTCGTGGTTGCAAAGATGGACCTCGCCATGGACATCGGGAGTGAAGTTATGCATCATGCAGCCTACTTGCTACAGTTTAAGTCGTAACACGACGTTCTGTGGCTGCACGAAAAGCATTATTCAACATGGTGGCGTTGCTGACAGGGTTCCCCTGAGCCATAATCCGTAGGTAGCGGTCATCCACTGCAGTAGTAGTCCTTGGATGGCCTGAGCGAGGCTTGTCACCGACAGTTCCTGTTTCTCTGTATCTCTTCCATCTCCGAACAACATCGCTTTGGTTCACTCCAAGACGGCTGGACACTTCCCTTGTTGAGAGCCCTTCCTGGCACGAAGTAACAATGCGGACGTGATCAAACCGCGGTATTGACCGTATAGGCATGGTTGAACTACAAACAACATGGGCCGTGTACCTCCTTCCTGGTGGAATGACTGGAACTGATCGGCTGTCGGACCCCATCCGTCTAATAGGCGTTGCTCATGCATGGTTGTTTGCACCTTCGGCGTGTTTAGTGACATCTCTGAACAGTCAAAGGGACTGTATCTGTGATGCAATATCCACAGTCAACGTCTATCTTCAGGAGTATTGGGAGCCGGGGTGATGCAAAACTTATGTTAATGCGTGTAGTTATCTGGTCCAATTATACTATAGAACAAGGAGTGAAAATCACATTTATGTCCTCAATGCCGTGTGTTCTTAGAGGCATCTGATTTGATGCTTGGGGTCTCTAGGACTAAACTTCATGTGCCTATGAGCGCCTTCATGCGTCTACGAGCAAATGATAGTTAAAATTGCGGGGAGCTATAGTACATGCAATTTGATGTAGTAAGTAGTATCGTTAGCAGGCGCGCTGCAGATCGCCAGTTCAGAGTGACCACCACCCTTTATTTGTTATTTAATATTTATGATTTCTGGAATATATTAAATATTTGTGTTTATAATATTTGTATATTCTCGATATTCGATGTCTGTATAAATATCAGAATCCCAGAATATTCAATGTTTGCATTAATAGCTGCACCCTCCGTCCAGGTGGTCAGCTCTGTTCCGGCTGTCAGTAATAAAGGTGCTTTCAGTACTAAATATTGTACTTCGTTGGCGATTTTCCTTGAGTTTTGAACTATATTGTGGTTTCGACGTGATATTGTTTGTTAGGAACGCGGGGTGCTTCAGAACGTTTACATCACTGTGCCTCAAAGCAGGCAACATAAAAGGCATCACCTACAAGACAGATGGTTTCCTAAATAGCAGTAAGTCAGCTGCACATCAGGCATCCATGAGTGTTTTCTGGAGACTTTGGTCACGATCCGACGAAATGACTGAAAGGATTCGATCGAGTTGCGAAAAAAACAAGTGGGATCTCATGATGAGTTTGGGGAATGTGTTAGAGGTTCGAGAACAACGAGAAAAGCTCAATAGCCCGTACAAATTGCTGGCCGAACTGAAGGAAACATTTGGCGGCAATTAGTAGCAAATAGGATTAGTGGAAGAACAATTTAAGAACGGCACTCAACTCAGGCGAAAGCGACACAGCCGTGCATACAGGATATTTTGACGCTACGTCACATTTTGAATCCGAATTAGACCGGAACCGACAAAAACTCACACTTGATGAAAGAAGTGGCAGGAGACATATATCAAGCTTTTCTGGTAAAGAACATCACAACTACAGAGGAATTCACCAACTGGTGCGAGCGGTTCAATTAAATGTAACAGACAATAGTCGGACGAAATAGAATGACCCACTGCCTAAAGTGGTCCTTATTGAAGCTGTGGAAGACCACCTTGAGCTTGCTTCTCACATATGCCAGGTAGCAAAAGAAGAGATACGCTGGTGCAGTGCAGTCCGAAATGTTGGGTCGAGTAAGCAAGAACCGGCAGCCATGAACGTTGACCCCATCCATCCGGAGGTAATAGAGACCGTTGAGGAAGAAGTGAACTAATCTTTAGCACCTTTCTCCTCCACTAGTCGAGCACGCTATGACTTGGTCTACCCGGACTAATGCTGCAACAGCAAATGACAATCCAACACCCGAATATTGCAGAAACAACCAACTAATCCGTCAAGTACAACGCTCCTTAGGAGGAAAGACATTCCGAGGACAGAGGACAACACGCCGGTGAGTTACAACAGTCGACGTCCTGGACTCATTTAAGGTACTTCAGAGAAAGAAGGAAAGTTTTCTACGACTTTTACGCCTCAAGATGTCAACCGTCGTAAGATTTATATCAACGCCAGTCAACTGCAGACGGTTATAATCCATGCGTGGGACGAAGTCTATCGTCATGCCTTGGATGATGTCGCTCCCAACACGCTGTAGTTGTTCACGTCGTTGTCCAGACTTACCAGCTGCTGCGTAGCCGGCGATTTTAGGAAAGTTGGGAGGGGGGAAGGGGGGCAACCATCTATGGAGTTGATGCCTCCATGGACGACAGTCACTAAGGTGTCAGGAAATCTCACTGAAGTCGTCATCGACGACCAACGCCGGCGACTCAGGAGCTTCCTTTTCTGTTATGTTAGATGCTTCTCGTAGTCAGCTAAAGAAGACTATGTTCCGTGATACGAATGCTATTGTGCTGAAAGTCGCAAATGGCAAATTCGCCAAACCGAAAGAAACATGTATTGCAAGACGGAACACAGCTGTTCAAATTTTTCCGTTTAACGAAAAAATTTAGACGTAGTATTTTTTTAGGAAGGAATACCCTGCAGCCATCACAAGCAGCCAGAGACTGTGGGAGTGCACAGCTACAGACAGACGAAGTTATTGCAACAAGCACACATAGGCAAAGATAGCTCTCGGCAGTTATTTGCCGTTTAAGAAGCTGTTACCAGCTGTCATCAATGAGACGAATTCCAGTGGTCAGTCCAGATGATCAGTCAAATTTCTAAGCTTTTGTCGAGTGCAAGAAGCTGCTAACGCTTACAAAAGAAATCTACACATCAGTGATTATCATAATCTCTGCAGGTGATCAAGGAGAATATTGGATCACTAATTGTGATGAGCAGCCACAACTCATTAGTAAAGGTAAATGTGTAGGGACAGCCAAAATAGTTCAGGAAGGGCAGTTTAGTATCACCGACAAGGCCGGCCGGAGTGGCCGAGCGGTTCTAGGCGCTTCAGTCTGGAACCGCGCGACCGCTACGGTCGCAGGTTCGAATCCTGCCTCGAGCATGGATGTGTGTGATATCCTTAGGTTAGTTAGGCTTAAGTAGTTCTGAGTTCTAGGGGACTGATGACCTCAGAAGTTAAGTCCCATAGTGCTCAGAGCCATTTGAACCATCACCGACGAAGAACCATGCTTCGCTACCACTACAGACAACGCAGGGGATGAAGCTTCTATTGAATTGCCAATAAAATCTGGCCTGACTGAGGAATGACGTTGGCAATTGTTAGCCATACTGCATCAGCCTTTGCATCCTTTCAAACCCAGAGTGGAGAAAAGGCAGAGCGAGCAGACCATGTTAAAACGTCGTAGCAACGCTGGGGATCATCCGCCAGTTAGCCAGCACTCGCACAGAGTGTTGCTGATTGAAAGACAGACGGTCCTGGAGGGAGTGGAGAAGATGATATTAGATGACATCATTCAGCCGTCAGAGAGTCCTTGGTTCTCTCCTGTGGTTCTCGTGAATTAGGACTGCACATCTCGTTTCTGCCTCGACAACTGACCAATGAACAAAACCGCAAAAAGAGACCTCTATCCATCTTTGAACATACGATGGACAGCCCATTTTGACTCCTTAAATGGACAACGTGCCTTTGCTGTCTGTATGACAATGTTGTTTTTCTGAAGACGTTTGAAGAACATCAAAACTGCCTAACCACAGAGTTGAAGGGAGTTCAGACTACAGGTCTCGGCCAGAGTCTGACAAAGTAACTCTTCGCCGCCCAGTAAACCAAAACCTTGGGATATGTACCGAATTGCGATAGAGTCCCAATCCAGAGAAAATAAGAGCACTCATGGATTTTTTGAATCCTTGACACATTCGTGAGGTGAGAAGTTTTCTTGGAATGTGCTCATACTACCAGTGATTCATAAAGGGCTTCTGTAACAAGGAACATCCCTTCCATGAATCACTGTAAGGAGACATCAAAAATTTCTTGAACGAGGTGGAATAAAGATCTTCCATGCTCCTTAACAGGGCCTAACTTCTTCTTCAGTCTTACCATTGTATAACGAGAATACCGAACAGAACTGTACACCGACAGTAGCTTTTATGGGATAGGTGTAGTTCTAGTGAAAATTCAGGAAGGTGTTGAAAAAATTGCTTCCATTGTATTCTCCATGTCGAAAATGAACTATCCTACAACCGAGAAAGAATGTCTTGCAGTTTTTTGTATCATCAACAATTTCCAGATATATTTATTTGGCAGACCACTCACCACTGTGAAGAACCTTTATTATCTATGCTGGCTGAGTAGCTTGAAGGATCCGACAGGTCGACTGACAAGATGAACATTGAGGCTGCAACAGCACAGTGGTATACAAAAACTGACGCAAAACAAGGACTGCCTATCCACAATTCTTTTGCAGAATACAGCAGCAGATATGAAATCTCAGTCATCACTGCATTGAACAGTATCGCTGCTGAGCAGAGGAAAGATCCAGCACTGATGAAAGCCACAGAAACCTTGAAGAATAAGGAACTGATCGAAGGAGAATTCCGGTTAATAAACATAATATTATATAAGGAACTATGATACAATTGGGAGGGGGAGGGATGGTTCGTGATCATCTCAGCTTATCTATGGCCAGCCATCTTGAAGTATTTCCGCACTCTGAGATGTGGTTACCTTGGATTTATGAAGACTGTAGACAGAATCTGACAAAGGTATCATTGGTCAGGTCTCTAATGATCCATTAGATAGGATTTCAGCAACGATAAGGAATGCCAACAATTGAGGCATGTGCTAAAATTACCTCCAGGGCATTTAGTGGAAATTCCACCTGCCAGAGTGTCATTCCACTGAAATAGAGTCTACCTCTGGCAGAGGTTCCTAAGGCCAACAAAAGGGAATCGATTGATAATAGTCTGCAATTTCTACATCGCATGCTATGCCTTCAATAAAGCTATGTCAACTGTCAAAGCTGTTGAAATACAATCCTTGTAAGATACATCATTCTGAGGCACAGAGCACTCCATATGATGACTTTTGATGGGCGTCAATCACTGGCTGGTAGAGGCACACCTACCTCCGTCCAGAGGAGGAGGTCGACGATGGGAGGCTCAAGGAAACTGAAGGCCCATTCGACGATTGCAAAGTTTCGTGGGAGGAGCTACCTACGCTGCTCAGGATGTAACAATACGGCCAGTACACAAAAATGCACCAATACCGCCATACAGAGGAGCATTGATAATATCTAGACCCAGGGTGCGGTAGTGGATACCAATGAGGACTTAAACAGTGGATCGATGTTTCCCCAGGATAGGAAGTAAAACTGTGAGCTGTTACTCATGCAGTGTGACATAGTGGCCAACGTCCATGTTCGGCTTGCTGCGGGTCATCAGTTCAGACCCAGCCACCTGCAATTGTTATTCAGTATTTATCATTTCTGGAAGGTTCTCAAAATATGCTGCTTTTCTATGTCCTGGAACGTTCGATGTCTGTATAAAAGCTGCATTCCCCATCGACTACGTCAAATGTTTTCTCCCAGTACATTGGTGTTAATAATAAACATGCTTTCAGTGCTAAGTGTTGTACTTGACTGATGACAATGCCTTCGGATTTAATCTTGATTGTGGTTTCGACATGACATTTTACTCTGTCGACATCTAGTTACACCAATGTTTTATTAATCTTGGGACGCTTGTGTCTGATTTAGTAACTGTCATTGATTTTTATAGGGGCTGGATGTGTTGGAAACCCGGTTTCTGAATTTTTTAAAATTGCGTGATTACATAATGGGCAAAAATTTCATAGCTCTGTAGTCTCATCTAGTTACAGTAAGATCTTGTAAGTGTTCATAGACACGATCATAGGGATGGTGCAAGCAACCTTGAAACAACTGACAAATGGATATTGCTGATGCTGGCAACCTCGATGTAGCCCTATCTTATCTTATTTATCTAATGGAGGATATATCTGGTCGTGCTATCCAGAAGAACTTACGAACGTCTAAGAAAATCCATGCGGTTAGGCGACAAGAGTGATCACTGGCATCCCTCTGCTGGGTCCCCTCGCTTATCACAATGTACGATCATTGTAGATAACCTACAATGACCGGACGTTGTGTTAAGCACTTATCAGCATGTGATATAACTGTATCAGTGGGAACCGTTTCTTTAAAGTGTATAATCTTCAAACTAAATAATATGTTCGCAGGAGAGCTTCTGTGAAGTTTGGAAAGTAGGAGACGAGGTACTGGCGGAATTAAGGCTGTGAGGACGGGGGGGGGGGGGATTCGTGCTTGGGTAGCTCTGTTGGTAGAGCACTTGCCCGCGCGCGAAAGGCAGGGGTCCCGAGTTCGAGTCACGGTCCGGCATACAGTTTTAATCTGCGAGGAAGTTTCGTTAAATAATATGTTATTGATCGAAGTGTTTACTATCCACCTATGATATTATGGCTGAAAGAAATATATTTTCAGTAATCCGAAGGGTGATACTTTCAATTTCTTTAAGCACAAAATTTGCGCGTAGAAACTGACATTATTTCAGCATAGCACTCATTTCTGCTGATAAATTCCCGACTCTTTTGCTACTAATCACTCCTAATATATTTACAATTACATTAATAAATATTTCTCACAAGTTTCATCACCTGACTACAATTATTAGATTTTCCTCAACATTACTAACGTATATTCAGAGTATAAACTATTCTCAGAACATGGTAACATAATGTTATTTATTGGACAAAGTTTCTACAAATTGGTTTTGTCAAATGAAGAGTCCAAAATTATATGAATATTCCGGCAGATATCAGGAGAGGTAAAGCTATAAGGGCGTGTCATTGGTAAGCTCAATTGGTAAGAATATTCGCCACAGAAGTCAGTGTTCAGGCATGGAGTTCCGATGTGGCAGATAGTTTTAATCTGTCTGAAAGTTTCAAAACGATGAATTCTCCACCGCAGAGTGAAAAATCGATTGCACATGTATTGACCCTCTTTAGAAAACTAATTTACCAACTACTCAAACAAATGACCAGAAATCTGCTGTACTAGTTTTGATTAGAAATAAACAAAATGAAAGTGATTAACAAATATTACAAGATTTTACAAGATATTCCATTCGTGCGCAAAAAGTTACTGATTTTGATGTTAAAATGCCAGTGGCTAACATTTTCGAGGTAGGAACTTGTCACACACATAAAATAGACAAAAAAGAAACAAAAAAACTCATCCAAGAAATTTGTGCAGAGGTCTAAGAATATGATTCAAGATTAGCCAGTCTTTAAATAAATGTCATTTCTTAAGTAAAAGAAATTAAAGGAATTCTCTTAGTTCTCTGGTGGAGGACCTCAATTTTTGTTATTGCTTGGAGTCAAAACAACAAAGGATTGCATCGTCCGGAAATAGATGAAGAGGGCTGGTCAGATTGTCACTTAAATTATTTACATAGCGGAAAAAATGCTATGTAATACTAAATATTTCTGAAGGATAAAATGCGCTGTAAGGTCCTCAAAAAGTCGATGGAGTATACAGGTTGACTCTTACACTGAAGATTACAGCAACCAGCCACTTTTTACAATGCTATTTGTTTTGGTTGTAAGGCACCACCACCCAAAGGAAGTTTCTTCAAGTGGGGAAACAAAACATGAATTGCAATGTAAAACGTGAAATAGCCGTCTGAAGATGAACCTATCGGTTCAGAACTTTAACAGTGCTGTTTAAATAAGTAAATAGCATTATAAAATGAAAAGTGGCTGGTTGCTGTAATCTTCTGTGTAAGAGTCAACCTATATTTTGTACTCAGCCACGGGCTCAAAATGTCAGATTTTGACAAAATAGCAAAGTCGATACAGACTGAAACGAAGAAATTGGGCAAGAAAGTCATTATAATCGTTCTTATTGAGATTGTTATTTCTTTGAAGTCACATATTATAGTGTCTGTGTGGTACTGCGAAAGCACTTGTCTCACTGAATCCTTACAAAGAAAGCACGAAACATTTCAGTTAAGTTATAGAATACAAAGTACATATTACGATACTATGCGAAAGTGTGTTTGAAAGCAGCTATACATGCTCATACATAACACCAGTGCAACTACAGTAGTGAAAACAGTGACATGTTTCACAGGCTAACGTACCTTTGCTCTGCTAAGACTCCGATTTGCAGGTGAGGCACCTGGAGCATCCAGGTCACCCATTAGATATTCGGAAACCCTGTAACGTAGCACCAGCTTTAGGCTTCTTCAACATCAACTTACAACATCAAAATGTAAAATCGAGGATTATTATATAAAATCTATAGCGGTAAGCAAAGCAGTGGTTTATTAAAAACTTTTACATACCGACTGCTGAATGCTAGGGCCAACTGATCAATGCACTCGAAGAATTCTTTGGGCTCTGAGTTGTTACTTTCGAAGTCAAAACCTGTACAAACAGAAAAAGATACTTAGAGTAACACCTGTAGTAATAGTAACAATAAAACGGTAATTATTATCTCTCTTCTATACCTATACTACTAATAAAACTGTAAAACTGTCATGCCTGTCTGTCTGTTTGAACACAGTTATCTCCAAAACTGCTGGAATAATTTTCATGGGGGTCTTCATAGGTAACTTGAGTGTAGTTTGGGGCAACATATAGGCTTTATTTCATCAAACTAAGAGAAAGAAAAAATATATCGTAATTTAAAGTTTTATCTAAAATCGTCTACTCAGCTTAGAATTTTGGACATTTAATCATCATGGCTTAGTGTACCAAGGGGCCATAGATGATGCTGCTAGTTTCGTAGTAAACTAAAACCCAGCAGATTAACTCAGTGACAGATGTGTTTTCAGAAGTTTACGTCAGTGACAGAATTAAGTAGTACAATATTATCTTTATGAATACGAACTATCATTGAATTTACTTGGCTAGGATATACAGGCTACTGATTTAACTTTATGTACTAAGTGAACTACCTAGTATGCGAATAAGTGCCAAAAAATCGATTGTCTTGAAAAATTCTCTGTAGTTTTCTGAACAAGAGCAAGGGTACCGATAAAATCCCCAAAATTACAGGAATTTAAAAGTGTATGCCGCATGATGACACCTCCATGTCACACTGACAGCTCTGTTAGAAACAGAAGATTGTTCTCACTCGTTTGTTTTTTTATGAATTTTTAGTCTCTAATCTCTTAGTGACACAAGATTTTACGCGGTAAGGCTCAAAAGCCAAATTAAAGTTTTAATAACTGTGTATGAGAACTGTAACGGGACATCCTCCTCTAGCATTACTTTTCCTCGACAGTAGTTGTCGATACCAGTATCATATTTCGAATTTTGGACTGGTTAATACTGTATTATCTCAGTCGCTTTGCTGCAAACTTTCATATAATTTTATACGAGTATGCTACATTTAAATCTATAATTTATGAAAAGGAATTACTTTATAAAATATTTTAGTTTCTATGTTATAATCGATGATTACTAGTTCTGAATGTACAGTTAAAATCATTTTTTAGAAATATTTGAAATTACGAATTATTTTTACACTTAAAATCTCTATTATTACGCAATCCTGTACTGCTTACTATGTTTATTTCTGGATTCATTTATGAAATAATAATCGAAATTAATAATGTAACGAAAACTAGTAGGAAATCTGTTGTTAAGAAGCAACCTTCATAAAAAGCTTCGCTTATTAATTACTTGGAGTAGGTATTATTTAATGTGTACGACTGATGGAAGAAGGTATGGGGAGGAGGGGGAGATTACAGAACGGATACCCACACTGTTCTGTTAGGACCAAATACTTTGAAAATAGGTGTGCTGTATGCTCTGCTATATTTCAGTGATGGTGCATTGTCAAAGTTTAAGGTTATGAAAATGATGGGAATGCCTGGTGGACTAAATATGCAAAGAACTTTAACTGCCGTTACCAGCAGGAGTGTCTTCAAAGGCAGAGGAATCAGTGCTAGAAACCACGAAAGAAGCAAGGGTAAGAAGGAAATGTCCAAACAAGAAAAGGGAGGGAGAGCAAGGTGCGTATGAGTATGGACTTAGGGTGCGTTAGTGTTATTCAGAGTAAGTAGAGAATCGAGATTTAACTTTAACTTGAATTTCCCAAAAGTCCAATTTTTTAATGTTCTGGTACACACTGGTTAAAAATTATTGAAGATAGAGATCTAAAATTTTGTGTACTGTCTTGGAACATACTTAACTAAAATGCAGACAACTCTTATGACTTATATTTGAAAACTACAGATTTTTTAAAGAAAAACTACGAGTTCATTATTGAAATTTTTTATTGTCATCAAAAAGTTTCTTGAACCATAATTTATGACAACATCTTTTTGAAAGTCTGCTTTAACACAGTAGTGTAAGGAACTTCCAGTGAAAAAACAAGCTTGTACTTTGTCTTTCTTTTGAGATATATTTACCTATGCTGTACACAAATAATTAATATGCTTTATTTCACGTGCAACAAAAAATGCAGTTCAGAAAAAACTGTAAAACTAAAACCTGTGGCTCTTAGATCACATTGTTCCGTTATATCGGTTAAAAGATGCTAAGCAGTACAAGGCTTACAACTCTTATTTTTTGAACTACATTATTTACAAAACTGATAAATTTTTCAAGATTTCTCCCTGGGTTCACGAACCAGTCTCTTAAAAACTTAACGACATTGCTTTACTTCTTTTAATAGGTTTCATTTATAATCTTTGCTGGGAAAACGAATTTATCATGTTTTCTCTGTGATTTGGATGCCTATTCATTACATTTTGATTTCATTCTGTTTATGAATAAGAAGGCCTAGAGAACAGTAAAGTCTTTCTGAATAGCTAAAAGACTGAGGGCTCGCTTCTGTTAGTGGAGCAAACAAGCTCTTCGCTCATGTCCCCAATCATACTACTTTGCGCCTATCATATGAAGCAACTTTATAAGTCGAAAATATACTCTGCGTGCATGAAGTCTGGGGCACAGCTATAATTAAGTACCCCGACAACGTCCAGTTTCTCAATTGTTGTACAGTACGGGTGGTGAACGGTGGAATGGTGCTTGCTACGCATGTGGTGGTGATGTCCGAAATTCGTGTGGTGTTGAAGTACAAGAACCTACCTCATTAAGTTGTGCGAAACAAGAGCAGTGGCGACACGATTGTAAATTTTTTGAGTGGGACAGACAAAACTGATAATGAATAAATTCACTAACTCATTCACATTATTGTACCCATTCTAATTATTGTAAGATATTAAGATTATAACAGTACCTATCAGTCTCCTGACGTGTAGTTGTAAACTACAAAATCATCATAGAGGAGCGGTTCAGGAAGTATCTACGTGTTCAGAAGTATCTAAAAGGTGCACTTGAATTGTTTCAAAGTATGATTTACTAGCTGACAATGCCTGCAAATGCAAACTGAATATATTCATTACAAGAATCGCAAGCACATTTCTAGGCACATACTGAAAAACAAGTGCAGTCATGAGATATGTAGAGAAATGCAGGGTTTTCAGCGTACATTGTGCTTTGTCCGACTTTGTGTGGGAAAAAATCCTAGGGAGACAGTGTATCGTTGAATTTGGCTACTGGGATTTCAATTGTAATACAAAGGATGAGTTATGTGTGGCACTGGAAAGAAGTTCGAGGAAATAGTTGATGCATTTAGCACTTTCCGCCGTTGCGTTTTTGATTATAGGAACTATATAACACAGTCACAGGCAAATTGATGGAGCATGCTCTTGCACTGACCTTCATCAAGTGGCGCAACGATGTTCTAAGACTATTTTAAAAAGGCGCAGCTATCTCGTCCAGTTCGTCTAAAGCTGATGGGCCTCATACAATGCCTCGGGAACTGCTGAAATATATGATATGAACATAGTCTACGGCGCTGCGTACAGATTTTGTGTCTTACACGAAACACCCCGAGTAATATTTCCATTGGAATCAAGATTACACTAAAATTCGAGTAGTTAATAATGATCTCATATAAGCTGAGAGTTCTAGGGTCCTCGGTGGAAATCATACCACCATTCATCTCGAGTGCTCTTGAGAAAGTTTTAATAATCGAAGCCAAGGCCACTGGACCAGAAACATCGCGAGATATGAACCCAGACCTGTTTCCATAATGATGAAATCCATATCTCTTTCCATCATGCAGTCTTGGCCAATGGGAAGATGAAAAATGCTAGTTAGTAGATATAACTAAGAATTAATTATCTGTAAGGTCCTAGGGATAGGACCTGAGACTCCATTTTTATGTTTTCTGTTTCATATAAAACCTTCAGTAACTACCAGAAGACCCCAGAAGTGGAATCGACTTTTTGAAACCATCTAAAGGTTAACGCAGGTTAAGGTCCCAGGTATCACACACGGATGAACCCATTGCCCCTGATTGGCCCTCGTTTGCGAGTAATCGATGAAAAAAATTTCAAAATTCCGCATGGTCTCTCCAGCTTTTAAAAAGTATTGTTATACAGGCAGGTTACGTTGCGTAATGGTTATGGTGCAGCCCACACATGGTCAAGGTTGTGGTTCCGGATGTCATCAGGTGATCTGAAATTTTTTATTTTTTAATATTTATTGAAATGACTTTGATCATTATTTTTGTTCATTTAATTGTAATTTCTTTTATTTCTGTTCCTTTGACACGTCGTTTCAATCACTGTATTAACTTTTTCATTTGCTCTCATTTTTCTTCATAACACTTTTTCCACTTAGAATCTTCATTCATATTATTTTCATTATGTCTATGTATTAGCTTCCATTTAATTTCTTCCGTTTTCTCATCCTAGGTTTTTCTAATTTAGTTTCAATTTCATTTTACTTTAATCCTTTCTTTTGTTTAATATTTCATCTGCGTTATTTAGTCCAAAGTACGATTCGAATTTCTGTTTCAATTGTATGTATGAAGATTACCATTAAAAAAAAAGTACAGCTTTTAACGAAAAACACATTTTCGACACCATTTCACAGCCAATTATTTCGTCTTAAGTTCTTTTAACAGATAGGTTGGCATTTTCAAATGTTTAAATGTTGCGATAGATAAATAATAAGCCTTAGATTCGCACGCACAAAGATTCCATGTCGAAAGAGAATTACAGGAAGAAAAAATGAGAGCAGTCTAAAAGCTTATACGATGGGTAATACGAGTGATGAGACAAAGACTGCAACTAAAAAATTAGAGTTAAACCAATTAACTCAATAAAAATAATGATCAAACTCATTACGATAAAGATTTAAGAATAAAAAATATCAAACCACCTGACGATTCAAACCCACAACCCTTTTCATGTGTGGACCGTACCTTAACCATTACGCTATCCAGGCAATCTGATTGCAAGGATCAACGCTTGTTTAAATCTGTAGAGAAACATGGACCCACCATGGTGAATGGGTGCTCGGTGTAATATTTGGGTCTTTAACCTACATCACAGCATAGATGGTTTCAAAAGTCGACTCCACCACTGGGGATCTCTCCTTGTACCCGTAAACATAAACACTCACTTTGATCTGCTTGCATTCGTGAAAACTAAAAATCACAACCGGTCAAAATACGTGTGAGAATAGACTTACACATATGCTTGCCATTACTTCATTCGAATTGCTAAATATTTCAGTGCTTTTCTTCTCGTCTGAGGTACACTTCCCACCTCAGGAATCCTCCTACAAAGAAGCTCCTCATAAAATCTTTGTCCATCAATGTTCCTTCCTTGATACCTGTCCACACCCGCGCTTTATAAACACAAAGACAGTCCTTATGTCCTGTTACAAATGCTTTGGTGTGAGCAAAAGATGAGGGTCATTGCCCAAAAGTTGCTGACATCAGCATCATCATTCCCAGAATTCTGACGTGGACAATTGCAGTAGGACAGTAAGACTACGATATCATCGCTCCAGGAATCCTCACATAATCACATTTGAACAACTGCAAGAAATCCTTGTCACTGCCTACAACACCATGCCCCACTCGTCACACAATTAATTTGCGTGTGGTGAAGTTTTACCGCCACCACTGATTGTTGCGGGGAAGCTGTGAGCTGATAGGACCTATAATTCTGTCGCCTTGAGAATAGCTTGCATGTATTTTACATAAAAGTTTGACGACTTAGTACACTGCCGAGAGTTTCAGTCATTTTTATTGTAACTAATATGTATGATATTTGTAAACGCATAACACTGGCACACAAGGTCAGTCCCCCATCCCGCGAGCAATTAAAATGTTTATAATTAGATTTGCCATCTGTCGGTACATCTCAGTCTCATGCGTTCAATTGACGAATTGCTTCCGCTGAGGAAAAGATTTTAACTAATCTATTTGTTATAGACGTCTATTGCAGCTTTCTGCATCAAGTATGGAAAGGCTTGGTAATGGAGGTGCATGTGACTGTAGGTAAATGGAAAATTGTTCAACTAATTATGGCAATGCAGCACAATGGCAGGAAGATGCATTACCTGACCTGGTCCACTAACACACCATGTTGCATTTGCTCGAATTGTATATCCTTCTTGAAATGTCCACCCACACTTCCACCATGCAAAAAGTAGTAACAAGTTGTGCAGTGACAAATAATAGCAATGCATTCCCTGGATGGACCCTCGCAGCAGTTGCTGGAGAGACCTATCAATAAGTAACCAGGAGATGGAATTTTTCCTCAAGTCACAAGAGCCACAACAGTCTGCATCGCAATAGGATATGGTGGTGCTCCACACAACACAGCAGCAGAAGCAACAACCTGCAAGTGGGCGTAGCAGTGAGGGGGAATATTGTACTCTACACTATGTGGTCAAACTTATCCGGACACCTGGCTGAAAATCACTTACAAGTTCGTGGCGCCCTCCATCGGTAATGCTGGAATTGAATATGGGGCCGCGCGGGGTAGCCGCGCCGTCTAAGGGCGTCTTGTCACGGTCCGCGCGGCTCCCTCCGTCGGAGGTTCGAGTCCTCCCTCGGGCATGGGTGTGTGTATTGTTCTTAGCTTAAGTTACATTACGTAGTTCGTAAGCTTAGGGACCGATGACCTCAGCAGTTTGGTCCCATAAGCCCTTACCACAAATTTCCAATTTTCAATATGGTGTTGGCCCACCCTTAGCCTTGATGACAGCTTCCACTCTCCCAAGCATACGTTCAATCGGGTTCTGGAAGGTTTCTTGGGGAATAGCAGCCATTCTTCACGGAGTGCTGCACTGAGGAGAGGTATCGATGTCAGTCGGTGAGGCTTGGCACGAAGTCGGCGTTCCAAATCATCCCAAAGGTGTTCTATAGGATTCAGGTCAGGACTCTGTGCAGGCCAGTCCATTACAGAGACGTTATTGTCGCGTAACCACTCCGCCACAGGCCGAGCATTATGAACAGGTGCTCGATCGTGTTGAGAGATGCAGTCGTCATCCCCGAATTGCTCTCCAACAGTAGGAAGCAAGAAGGTGCTTATAACATGAATGTAGGCCTGTGCTGTGATAGTGCCACTCAAAACAACAAGTGGTAAAAGGCCCCCCATGACAAACACGATCACACCATAACACCACCACCTCCGAATTTTACTGTTGGCACTACACACACTGGCAGATGATGTTCACCGGGCATGCGCCATACTCACACCCTGCCATCGGATCGCCACATTGTGTACCGTGATTCGTCACTCCACACAACGTTTTCCTACTGTTCAGTCGTCCAATGTTTACGCTCCTTACACCAAGCGAGGCGTCGTTTGGCATTTACCGGCGTGATGTGTGGCTCATGAGCAGCCGCTCGACCATGAAATCCAAGTTTTCTCACCTCCCGCCTAACTGTCAGAGTACTTGCAGAGGATTCTGATGCAGTTTGGAATTCCTGTGTGATGGTCTGGATAGATGTCTGCCTTTTACACATTACGACCCTCTTCAACTGTCGGCGGTCTCTGTCAGTCAACAGACGAGGTCGGCCTGTACGCTTTTGTACTGTACGTGTCCCTTCACGTTTCCACTTCACTATCACATGGGAAACAGTATACCTAGGGATGTTTAGGACTGTGGAAATCTCGCGTACAGACGTATGACACAAGTGGCACCCAATCACCCGACCACGTTCAAAGTCCGTAAGTTCTGCGGACCGCCCCTTTCTGCTCTCTCACGATGTCTAATGGTTACTGAGGTCGCTAATATGAAGTATCTGGCAATAGGTGGCAGCACAATGCACCTAACATGAAAAATGTATTTTTTAAGGGTTGCCCGGATACTTTTGATCATATAGTGTAAATATGTGGTACAAATATTTATTTTTATTTTCAACCAAAGCAATCAATAACGTCCCACATACTTGCAATTTATAAAGTGTCAACGGCTAAACTGTCTGTAAGTATGGGAGAGCCTTGCTGATGACGGTAGCATATGTGGTGGATGTAGGGTGTTTCCACTGATAGTTATGACTAATGTTGGGCACACTGCATAATGCTTGTGATGTTATAATACACTCCTGGAAATTGAAATAAGAACACCGTGAATTCATTGTCCCAGGAAGGGGAAACTTTATTGACACATTCCTGGGGTCAGATACATCACATGATCACACTGACAGAACCACAGGCACATAGACACAGGCAACAGAGCATGCACAATGTCGGCACTACTACAGTGTATATCCACCTTTCGCAGCAATGCAGGCTGCTATTCTCCCATGGAGACGATCGTAGAGATGCTGGATGTAGTCCTGTGGAACGGCTTGCCATGCCATTTCCACCTGGCGCCTCAGTTGGTCCAGCGTTCGTGCTGGACGTGCAGACCGCGTGAGACGACGCTTCATCCAGTCCCAAACATGCTCAATGGGGGACAGATCCGGAGATCTTGCTGGCCAGGGTAGTTGACTTACACCTTCTAGAGCACGTTGGGTGGCACGGGATACATGCGGACGTGCATTGTCCTGTTGGAACAGCAAGTTCCCTTGCCGGTCTAGGAATGGTAGAACGATGGGTTCGATGACGGTTTGGATGTACCGTGCACTATTCAGTGTCCCCTCGACGATCACCAGTGGTGTACGGCCAGTGTAGGAGATCGCTCCCCACACCATGATGCCGGGTGTTGGCCCTGTGTGCCTCGGTCGTATGCAGTCCTGATTGTGGCGCTCACCTGCACGGCGCCAAACACGCATACGACCATCATTGGCACCAAGGCAGAAGCGACTCTCATCGCTGAAGACGACACGTCTCCATTCGTCCCTCCATTCACGCCTGTCGCGACACCACTGGAGGCGGGCTGCACGATGTTGGGGCGTGAGCGGACGACGGCCTAACGGTGTGCGGGACCGTAGCCCAGCTTCATGGAGACGGTTGCGAATGGTCCTCGCCGATACCCCAGCAGCAACAGTGTCCCTAATTTGCTGGGAAGTGGCGGTGCGGTCCCCTACGGCACTGCGTAGGATCCTACGGTCTTGGCGTGCATCCGTGCGTCGCTGCGTTCCGGTCCCAGGTCGACGGGCACGTGCACCTTCCGCCGACCACTGGCGACAACATCGATGTACTGTGGAGACCTCACGCCCCACGTGTTGAGCAATTCGGCGGTACGTCCACCCGGCCTCCCGCATGCCCACTATACGCCCTCGCTCAAAGTCCGTCAACTGCACATACGGTTCACGTCCACGCTGTCGCGGCATGCTACCAGTGTTAAAGACTGCGATGGAGCTCCGTATGCCACGGCAAACTGGCTGACACTGACGGCGGCGGTGCACAAATGCTGCGCAGCTAGCGCCATTCGACGGCCAACACCGCGGTTCCTGGTGTGTCCGCTGTGCCGTGCGTGTGATCATTGCTTGTACAGCCCTCTCGCAGTGTCCGGAGCAAGTATGGTGGGTCTGACACACCGGTGTCAATGTGTTCTTTTTTCCATTTCCAGGAGTGTAATAATAATAATAACAATAACTTTAATTGCCATGGCAACATAGCACCGAGTAGACGCCATGCACTGCACGCTCTGTGAATGCACTGCCTTACACTTTGACTCTGAGGTGCTGGGGCTATTGTCAAGTACTTGTTAGCCACTCAGTACGCTGTTCAGTACTCTGCACGTGTAATCATTTCTCGATAACAGACACAGCTGCGACTTCAGCCAGACGTGAACCATGAAATCATCGTGCCACTTCACAGTACACACACAATCCGCCTAGAATACTTCCCTGTCCTAAAAAAAAAAAAAAAATAAAATAAAATAAATAAATAAATAAAAAAAATTAATAAATAAAAAAAATAATCTTGAAATCTGTAACACCAGAGTAATTTTGCATAGTTTCCAGTTAAAAACGTTTAACCAGTCCACCACATAATAAGCATCGTTGACGATGTATACATGCTTAATTAGTTCCAGAATATCTATGATACACCAGTTTCGCGAATTCATGACTATTCAAAGACCCTTCAGTGGTCTTAGCATGTAATATAATGTGGCAATGAGCATCATCGTTCTGCATTTGGTACTGAAGGTTATAATAAAGTTAATCATTTTAATGAAGAAGAACTGGTAGGAGATGTTAGTCAATAAATTTTTTGAAAAATTCGTGAATAGTTTTTAGGGTGTCCCAGAAATGTTGCGACAGACGTCGACGGGTAGTAGAAGATGTCTTGAGGAACAGATTGGCCACAGGAGCTTGTGTCGAAAACCGTCATCCATCGACACTACAGAGCGTCGAAGTTATAGGCGGCTACGACTGTGTTAGCCCACCACTTTGGCAGTAAGCGTTACTTTGTATGCTGATGGACCGCAGGCAGAACGGTTTGCAATGCTGACTAATTGTCACGATCACCATTGGAGAAAATGGAGCTAGCTACTGCGTAGAGAGGCTTTGTATCTTATGAAGGGAATGCAATGCTCTGTTGCCTCAGTGGATGACGGATTTGGAAATGAGTTTCTATACGCAGTTCATTTTTCTCCTCGAACCGTCTAAAATCACCAGTGTTTTTCGGTATACAGAAGAAAAATAAATTCTAGATGGAAACCCAAGTCTGAAACCGTCAGTCACCATGGCGAAAGAGCATCATGTTCATAGGAGACAAGGCATTTCTACACAGCAGCTAGATCCATCTTCTCCACTTGTGATCGTAGCAATCGGTCATGATCAGTGAATAGCAAACCACAATACGAGATTTTCAGCCAATGATCCATCAGCGTCCAAAGTCATGTTTCCTGCTGAAGCGGTGGCCTAGTGGCAGATTTCGGCGGCTACAAGGTGTGCCCTCTGTAGCGTCAATGTATTACATTTCTGGAAACGGGTTCCTATCCTCAATTTATTCCTCAAACACCCTTAACAACCACTCAAAGCTTGCAGCAACATTTCTGCTGCATCCTGTATACAGACGGCAATCGATAAATAGTTCATCCATTCTGACACAATCTTCAATGGTAAGAATGCCGAGATGTATGTCAACATTCCCTGCCGTGAGGCAGTATAAGTATTAGTACTCATGGCGATGTATAAAAATGTAGGTGAAATACAAATATGCCTAATAATTCTTTTTTTCCCTTTCAGGCGAAGTGAAGTCTTTGCTGCAGCAGCTACCTCACGTGAAATTAATGTTGTTGAGTCTAACCTCTAGTTTGATCCTCAGTGACTATAAGTGTGTCACTGTCGATATATCGAACCAGAAGTTCTACCCGATTGTGCTATTCAATACCCCTCAATTTAGTGACATCAAAATAATACACTCCTGGAAATTGAAATAAGAACACCGTGAATTCATTGTCCCAGGAAGGGGAAACTTTATTGACACATTCCTGGGGTCAGATACATCACATGATCACACTGACAGAACCACAGGCACATAGACACAGGCAACAGAGCATGCACAATGTCGGCACTACTACAGTGTATATCCACCTTTCGCAACAATGCAGGCTGCTATTCTCCCATGGAGACGATCGTAGAGATGCTGGATGTAGTCCTGTGGAACGGCTTGCCATGCCATTTCCACCTGGCGCCTCAGTTGGACCAGCGTTCGTGCCGGACGTGCAGACCGCGTGAGACGACGCTTCATCCAGTCCAAAACATGCTCAATGGGGGACAGATCCGGAGATCTTGCTGGCCAGGGTAGGTGACTTACACCTTCTAGAGCACGTTGGGTGGCACGGGATACATGCGGACGTGCGTTGTCCTGTTGGAACAGCAAGTTCCCTTGCCGGTCTAGGAATGGTAGAACGATGGGTTCGATGACGGTTTGGATGTACCGTGCACTATTCAGTGTCCCCTCGACGATCACCAGTGGTGTACGGCCAGTGTAGGAGATCGCTCCCCACACCATGATGCCGGGTGTTGGCCCTGTGTGCCTCGGTCGTATGCAGTCCTGATTGTGGCGCTCACCTGCACGGCGCCAAACACGCATACGACCATCATTGGCACCAAGGCAGAAGCGACTCTCATCGCTGAAGACGACACGTCTCCATTCGTCCCTCCATTCACGCCTGTCGCGACACCACTGGAGGCGGGCTGCACGATGTTGGGGCGTGAGCGGAAGACGGCCTAACGGTGTGCGGGACCGTAGCCCAGCTTCATGGAGACGGTTGCGAATGGTCCTCGCCGACACCCCAGGAGCAACAGTGTCCCTAATTTGCTGGGAAGTGGCGGTGCGGTCCCCTACGGCACTGCGTAGGATCCTACGGTCTTGGCGCGCATCCGTGCGTCGCTGCGGTCCGGTCCCAGGTCGACGGGCACGTGCACCTTCCGCCGACCACTGGCGACAACATCGATGTACTGTGGAGACCTCACGCCCCACGTGTTGAGCAATTCGGCGGTACGTCCACCCGGCCTCCCGCATGCCCACTATACGCCCTCGCTCAAAGTCCGTCAACTGCACATACGGTTCACGTCCACGCTGTCGCGGCATGCTACCAGTGTTAAAGACTGCGATGGAGCTCCGTATGCCACGGCAAACTGGCTGACACTGACGGCGGCGGTGCACAAATGCTGCGCAGCTAGCGCCATTCGACGGCCAACACCGCGGTTCCTGGTGTGTCCGCTGTGCCGTGCGTGTGATCATTTCTTGTACAGCCCTCTCGCAGTGTCCGGAGCAAGTATGGTGGGTCTGACACACCGGTGTCAATGTGTTCTTTTTTCCATTTCCAGGAGTGTATTATTCATACATTATTTCGATTATGTAATGAGTCAGTGCAGTGCAATACAACATGACATAGAGTGTTGACTAAGTTGGCAGCAGTATGTTTATCGATTATATGAGACATTGTGGATAATATGCTGCAGTTAGTTCGCTAAACTCTACACCCATCAGAAGAAACCATAGCTCAACTCTACGACTCATGTTGTTCATGGTTGTGGGCGGAAATACATGAATCAACTTTGCCGAACTTAGGCTCAGATCTACAATCTCATTCAAGTATGGTTACATATCCAGCTATGCGTAAGACTTTCTAAATGAAAAAAGCTAAGTGCTACATGAGTGTTATTTATTCCTGTATCAAACACATATGTACTAATGTAAATGAGCAGTTGTCGCCATGACCGAGTAGACGAAGCAATATTATTACAAGGATCTTGTAGTGGGCAACTGGTCGTGCTATGATACCGGAAACCTGTAGAAGAAGAGGAATGGGGCAGTACTTCCTGACAAAATATGTGCTTTGATTGTCAAGCTACCTGATGGTGGGAAGACTATTCATTTCCTGTCACTGTTAACATACACTGAGTGGATTCGCTGCTAGCACGTATGTATACATTTTCAAAAGCCATACTTGATGTCAAAGGTCAATTATTACAGGAAATTTGGAATGGGATCGTACTGATAACCTGCAAGACAATCGGAAAAAGCAGTGGTGTTCTTCCACCTGAGAAAGGAAAATCGAACAGTGTATTCACCTTTCATGGCATCGTAGTGGAAAATACAGGATCCGATAAGCAAATGTTTTTTCCGCCATCATATTACAGCCGATATCTTTTATTTGAGACAGACAAAATCAGGGATTCCAAACGGCTGCTAAGCGATAATGTGTACCTGTTAGTGCCTTCAAGCAGGACGGCAAAAATTTAAAACGTATTTACCAAGCGTAAGTAGAAACCGACATGACGTTCAAACAGTTTATTAGCAAATGCGCTGATTACTGGAATAATGTGATATATGGCTACTTTGTTACGGATTAAGTGAGGAAATTGAATGACAGTCGATATAAACGAAACATTCGGCAGTTTCTCCATAAAAGTTAGTGAACCAATATGCAACTGCATCAGTATACTCTAGATTCTGGACAAATTTGCTCATGTTTTGAACGCTTGTTCCGAGAGTGCAAAACACATGTGTCAACATGTTCCTAGAAGAATCGAGGCAACCCACGCAAAAATAAAAGGAATCGGAAAATATCGAAGAGCCAGTAGCTAGAAAAAATGAGATGTGCAAGGATCAACTTGAAGAAGTGAATGCAATAATATTGAATGTGCTTAGATTTATCCAGACAATACCTAAGGAAGTAGCATCATCTTACCACCAATAGTCTCAGAATGTATATAAGTTACATGCCATGACAAAACTGACTTAGTATGCAAAATATTGTCGACCACAAAGCGTAAAGTTATTGAAGTGTTGCATTCTGTTTTATGGAAATTACGATTCTTTAAATTAGGGCACCTGCGATAAGATCATCATCAGAAACGTTTAAACCAGTAACTGAAAGTCTGAAAAGACTTTCTCACGCTATGGATGCTGTGGAAAAGAAGAACAAGAAGAAGAAGAAGAAAAGAAACAGGAGAGGAATAAGGATTTACTACCGTTGTTATGAACTGTCACAGTGATAGTGAGTTAGACAGAAGAATGTGGGGGCAGCAGGAAGATACCGTATACGTTAGGTAATCACCCTATATGTTTAACGAAAAATGCAGTAGAAGTTGGAAGTAACGAATTTCACCGGGTCTATTAGAGCTAGTATCCCTAAAAATTTCAAGCGTCCCGAGCGAAATAAAAGCCTATGGTGAAATATGCATGTGTAACTAATGTTCGCAGGAAAAGCAACACCTCATAAGGATGAATGAAAGGCATAAGCAGTAACAAATGCAGGAATATAATTAATCCCACATTAGGATATGAACAATCTACCTCTGGAGTATTTATATAAAATAAGAAAAAATACACACCATGAAGAAATTATCCGAACTGAGTGACATCCGTAAATCTGATGTGCATGTACAAATAAACAAACGATTACAATTTCAGAAAAATTGGATGATTTGTTCAAGATTTGTTCAAGAGATAGAGCTTCGTAAACTAAGCCAGTCAATAATGTGTTGGTCCACCTCTGGTCCTTACGCAAACAGTTATTCAGTTTGGCACTGATTAATATATTTGTTGGATGTCTTTCGTTGGGATAACGTGAAAAATTCTGTTCCACTGGCATGCTGGATTGTTGAAAACCTGATCTGGTTGTTTGGCCCTACCGATAGTGCTCAATGCGTTCACAACTTCGGAGAGATCTGGTGACCTTTCTGGCCAACATAGGGTTTGGCAAACATGAGGAGAAGCAGTGGCAACTCTCGTTGTGTGTGGGCAGGCATTATCTTGCTGAAATGTATGCCAAGCTTGCCTCGCCCTGAAGGGCAACAAGATGCGGCATAGAATTTCGTCAACATACTGCTGTGCCGTAAAGGTACAGTGGATGAAAATCAAAGGAGTCTTGTTAGGAAAACAAATGGTACCCCAAACTGTCACTCATGTCCGTCAGTCCGTGTGGCGGGCGACAGGCAGATCGATTCCCCCCCCCCCCCCCCCCTCCGTCTAGGGCGTCTCCAGAGGCTTCTGCGCTGGTCGTTGGAGTACAGTTCGAAGTGGGACACTACAGCAGTCAATAAGATTCGAGGCCAAAAACGTGCCTGGAGCCGTCTCGGACAGCGGCAGTATACCAACATAGTTTTCGTCCATTATATGGCGCGACAACCTGCATTGATGATCTTGGGTGCTGTTTCTCTACATATCAGAACCCCTTTGGTTGTCAACCGGAGCATCTTACAGCACAGCAGTATGTCAACGATATTCTATTTCTTGTTTTATTGTCTCTCGTGGTAAGAGATCCTGGGCTTACATTTCAGCAAGATAATGCCCACTTGCACACAGAAAGAGTTTCTACTGATTGTGTTCATGCTTGCCAAACCTTACCTTCGCCACCAAGGTCTCCAGACTCTCCCCATATTAGAACTTTTGGAGCAGTATAGACAGGGCCCTGCAACTAACTCGGGATTTTCATGAACTAAAGCAGCAATTGGACAAAATTTGGCTTGATATCTCTCTAGGACATCCAACAACTTTATCATTCAATGCCAAGTTGAATAACTGCTTGCATAAGGACGAGAGGTGTACCAACATATTGTTGATTTGCTCAGTTTGTGAAGCTCTTTCTCTTGAATAAATCATTCAATTTTTCTGAAATTGTAGTCATGTGCTTGTTTGCACATCAGCGTCACATCTTCCAATATCGCTGGCCGGGGTGACCGAGCCGTTCTAGGCGCTACAGTCTGGAACCGCGCGACCGCTACGGTCGCAGGTTCGAATCCTGCCTCGGGCATGGATGTGTGTGATGTCTTAGGTTAGTAAGGTTTAGGTAGTTCTAAGTTCTAGGGGACTGATGACCTCCGAAGTTAAGTCCCATAGTGCTCAGAGCCATTTGAACCTTCCAATATCCATCCCATTCAGATAACTCCTTCGGGGTGCAGTGTTTTTTGTTACTTAGAGTATATTATGATGACACGAACGAAACTATAGAGCAGTTATGACTACTCATCACATCAGCTGCCGCAACGAATATAGATCACACGAACAAAAGCATATCAATCGCGTCAGATTGTCAAGAAAGATATATGAAGTTATATTTATGGAGACAATTGGTCATGAGGTCGACAGGCAAGTATGTAAAATATTCCCAAGCAGATATGTCATAATACGCAGACTGGATGATTTACAGCAGTCTGATATCATAGACACATGAGAATAATGATGATCAAATAAAGGTTTCAGGCACATTTAATGATCATAGAATCGTATTCCCAATTCGCATGATCTGCCTGTGAAGGTGAGTATGAGGAAGGATGTTGCGCAGACACTGAACAACTGCTGCAGACTGGAATGAATAAGTGACCCGACAACCTCCAAAACCGACCATGGATGTGAATTTTGTAATATGAATTTCAAAGTGGTAGTGGAAGGATATATGCCAACGGCCTTGCCGCAGTGGTAACACCGGTTCCCGTCGGCGTGGGCTAGTACTTGGGTGTGTGACCATCGGGTGTGCCAAGCGCTGTTGGCAAGGGGGTGCTCTGCCCTTGTGAGGCCAACTAAGGAGCTACGAGGGTTGTTTTTTAAGTAAGGGCCGTTCGCGCGTATGGTCCCGTAGTTCGCGCGGACGCCGCAACAAGCCACCGCGCCACTTGCCGGCATCCTTCCCGTTCACACTGATGCAAGTTGCAGCTCTGTAGCTGACGTGTACGCATCGCTGTGCTACTTTTATAATGTTTACGATTATTGAATCGCCCGCCGCGTGTGAGATACGGTCAGTGATACGTTTTTTGACCGCGAGAAGCCTATCAGCTGCAGAAATTCATCGTCAGTTAACAGAAGTTTATGGCTCGAATGCAATGAGTGAAGGTAAAGTGCGTCAATGGGTTAGAGAGTTTAAAAATGGCCGTCAAAGCGTCCATGACGAAGAACGCTCAGGCCGGCCCTCTGTGATCACTGATGATTTGGTGGCTGCAGTCGAAACAAAGACAGAGGACAGAAGATCCACAATTTCCACTCTTTCTTTGGAATTTCCACAAGTTTCAAGATAGGTTTTGTACAAAATTGTGTCTGAAAACCTGAACTTTAAGAAACTGTGTTCTCGGTGGGTACCCAGACTCCTCACAGAGGACCACAAAGGGAAGAGATTTGCCACTTCATTGGACTTTTTGATTCGTTACGAGGAAGAAGGGGGTGACATGTTGAGTCAAATTGTCACTGGAGATGAAACATGGGTATCCCATATCACTCCCGAAAGCAAGCGACAATCGATGGAATGGCGACACACAACCTCACCCGTCAAGGTCAAAGACAAACAGACGATGTCAAAGCGCAAGATTATGGCAACTGTGTTCTGGGACTGGCGCGGTGATTTGCTAGTGGACTTTATGCCACGAGGAACGACAATCAACTCAGATGCCTACTGTGCAACTGTAAAGAAGCTCCGCAGAGCAATTCAAAACAAAAGGCGCGGCATGCTGACAAAAGGAATTTTGCTCCTGCACGATAACGCTAGGCCTCACACCTCTCAAAAGACTCGGGATTTGATCGATTCTTTTGGCTGGGAAGTTTTGGACCATGCACCATACAGCCCCGACCTTGCTCCTAGCGATTTTCACCTTTTCCGGTACCTGAAATACCATCTTGGCGTGCAGCGCTTCAATGACGACGATGAAGTGAAAGCGGCCGTGAACTCTTGGCTGTCGGAGCAGGCGGCCGAATTCTTTGAAGAGGGAATTAAAAACTTAGTTGTACGGTATGACAAGTGCTTAAATAAACAAGGCAACTACGTAGAAAAATAGGTAAAAGTGTGTAGAATCAGAAAATAAAAGTTTTTTTTACAAAAGTATTTGTATCTTTTTTTAAAAATAAAAACGGCCTTTACTTAAAAAACAACCCTCGTATTTGATTGAGAAGTAGCGGCTCCGGTCTCGTTAACTGATATACGGCCGGGAGAGCGGTGTGTGAGCACATGGCCCTCCATATCCGCAGCCAGTGACGCCTGTAGGCTGAGGATGACACGGCGGCCGGTCGGTACCGTTGAGCCTTCATGGCCTATTCGGGCGGAGTTAGTGGAAGGATATGGAATAAACCACTAATCAACATTCTCCAATTTGAAAGCTAGTAAATGTTCAAATTTGTGTGTGAAATCTTATGGGACTTAACTGCTAAGGTCATCAGTCTCTTAGCTTACACGCTACTTAACCTAAATTATCCTAAGGACAACCACAGCGGTGGTCTCGCGGTTCTAGGCGCGCAGTCCGGAACCGCGCGACTGCTACGGTCGCAGGTTCGAATCCTGCCTCGGGCATGGATGTGTGTGATGTCCTTAGGTTAGTTAGGTTTAACTCGTTCTAAGTTCTAGGGGACTGATGACCTAAGATGTTAAGTCCCATAGTGCTCAGAGCCATTTTTGACAAGCACATGCACCCATGCCCGAGGGAGGACTCGAACCTCCGCCGGGACCAGCCGCACAGTCTATGACTGCAGCGCCTTAGACCGCTCGGCTAGAAAGCTAGTACGGCTGAACAGTTGAACAGAATACCATTTTTATCTTTGAGGACTTACAAATTGCTAGATATTCTATCAAAAATAGTTGGTGACTGTAATGGAACTACTCATCATACAATTAATATGAAGTCTATTGATTTTTATGATAATGGTCTTCTTAATATAGTATAGAGTCCTATTACGATTGTGGATCCACACAAGCAGAAGGTCGACATGTCTGATTTGGTGCTTATTTCGATGTAAAAGATTGTGTTTGAGAAGTCTTACTTGACGAATTGGTCAGTGGAAATATGTATAGGTTTCAAAGTGCTGCGTACAGTCCTGTGGACTTACATATTAAAGGACACTTATGGTGAAGAAACTGCAGTTTCTACACGGGGGAATTACAGAAGAACTCTGGACCAGATATGTTTCTCATACATCAGGATATAAGACGCTGAGGGAGCAAGGCATTAGTGAAACTCCTCGGCTTCCCATTAAAGCACAACAGCTGGATGAATGCTTACAATTTGCTATACAATAGGAGATACAAATCTCAAACTCAGTCATGTTTTTCGAATATCTAGCTAATAATGGAGTGTGACGAGGGCCTCCCGTCGGGTAGACCGCTCGCCTGGTGCAAGTCTTTCGATTTGACGCCATTTCGGCGACTTGCGCGTCGATGGGGATGAAATGATGATGATTAGGACAACACAACACCCAGTCCCTCAGCGGAGAAAATCTCCGACCCAGACAGGAATCGAACCCGGGCCCTTAGGATTGACAGTCTGTCGCGCTGACCACACAGCTACCGTGGGCAGTCCTGTAATGTTGCAAAGCGATATAAAATGGAACGAGTATGAGAAGACTGTGGGAGAGAAGACGAATAGTCAAATCTGGTTTGTGGAAACAGTTTTGGGAATGTGTGATTGATCTGTATGGGAGATCATATATAGGACGCTAGTGCGACTTCGTCTTTAGTACTGCTCCAGGTCAGATTAAAGGAAGACAACGTGCAAGTATTATGAAGATGCAAATACTCTTCTCGGGTTTGCTGCCGGATCGTATTGTGTAATTCGCACTGCAAGTGCTCGACATCATCAGGTGGTGGTAGCTGCTGATGCCACTGTAGAAAGGCGCGACTGAAAATAATCGCGCGGCGGCGTCGAAATTTATCATGCCGGGAGAAGGAATACGCGTGCGCCGGAAAACGCACGTAGTTGGAAGAAAGCGGCGCTCCTGGTGCTCCCTACTGGGAGCCGCGGAAGGCCCATCCGTTCGTGCGCTATGGGCAATGGCTGTGCTGCCAGACGCTCCTGCGGTTAAAGGCTGATTTAAATCTCAGTAGCGCGTTGCGTCACGTGATGAATCGGAAGTTCTTGTTTTCCCTGTTTTCATTTAATGGCAGCCAGTGCAGGATTCCAGGCGGCGCTTAGTTGAAAACTTGCATCCCTGTAGATAAGATGGTCCGCCGTACGGATATGTATGGCCTCCTTAACAACACAGTCACAGAAAGATGACGATGGTGTTCGACGCAGGCCTCAAGTTGTTATCATTCTGCGCAACGCGGCAGTGTCCTACGCTCTTTGGTGCATAGAGCACATGTAGTCTCAAATGCCGACAGTCTACCTGGTCAGCTACAACACCTGAAAACGGTGTTCCAACAGAATGGCTATTCCGATAGGCAGATACACCATGCATCCGTTCTAAGTAAACTAGAAGCAGGGATGTAAATGAAAATGTGGAGGCACCCACTGTAACAGAGTTCTTGCCATATTTTGGCGGCATGTCTTCGAGAATAGAAAGTATCCTCATAAAGCACGACGTCATGTGTAATTTTCGCGCACCAGCAAAATTGAGCAATTAATTGTGCTCGTCTCGCGTCTGCCCTGCCCCTTCCCCCCTTATGAGTTCTCTCCCTCCTTTGGTTCCCCCCCTTTCGTTTTTCCTCTCCTCCCTCCTTGTTCCCCCGCCCCCATCTGTCCAGGTCCCACCCCCCATCTGCCCTTGGCTATGGTGTGTCATCTTTGTGCCAACATTTTAGTGCAGCGTTTACAGTGATTGTTCAGTGTTGTGTGTCTTGTCCGAAGTGTTGCGAACGGACATCGTACTGTCTCTGGGTGTGATTTTTGTATCTCTTGCGAACACAAACCAGACTGTCACCATGTTTTTTTAATTGTCTGTCTACTATGTTACCTGTCTGCTTCCTGTGTATTTTGTTAGCTTTGCCGAAACCTTTTCCACCGTTTTACAATTTAAGTCAACATTTTATCACCTGCTTTTATTGTTTCTTATCTACCTCTTACGTTTTAAAAAGACTGTAGGCTGCAGAGCAGCGTAATAAGCTGCTGCCAGCCCGCCCTCTTCGGGGGGAATCGAAATTCAATAAAGGAAAAAAAATGGTAACAGGGAATATCTTTTTTTAGGGGGAAACGCTATGGAGAAAGTTTAGAGAACCGCCATTTCAAGGTGGCTGCAGGACGAATCTGCTGCTGACATACATTTTGCTAAAGGCCCATGAAGAAAGAATAGAAGAAATTAGGGTCATGTGGAGGTATAAAGACAACCATTTTTCGATCGCTCTGTTTTCTAATAGAAAGGGAAGGAAAATAACTAGTAGTGGTAGAGGGTATCCTTCGCCAAGCACTGCATAGTGCCTTGCAGAGTATGTATGTAGATGTAGATGCAGAATCAACGCAGTAGCGTAGCAAGAGTGCTGGGAAAGCGATCCGCAGAGGTGCCGATGGTATTTTCCATAACCTACCAGTTCAACTTCATATCCCCAGATATAACTTCTGTGGTCATCGAGCAAAGCCGAAGAAGAGTCTAGAACATGATGATAATGGAATTAAGGTACTAGACAATACATGCAATGAGCAAAATATTGATTTTGCAGCAAATAAAGATCATCACATTTCGGGCTGAATATTAGTTGATAAAGTCAAGCAGATACATCGAAGAAAGGATACTGGTACAGGACAACATTTTGCTGAATTCACAGTCTCTAAGGCAATGCTTACTTAACTTAGATTGGGTGATGGAATAAATTTCTGGGAAATTATGAATGCAGCTTGTCGTATAGTGAAGGAAAAGAAAAAAGACCTATGGAATGTTTGCAGCCAATCAACAGTTGCAGTGGGGAAAGGTGAACTGAGGCAGGAAGGAGAATGAATGGATCGGAGGTTCGAATCCTGCCTCGGGCATGGATGTGTGTGATGTCCTTAGGTTAGTTAGGTTTAAGTAGTTCTAAGTTCTAGGGGACTGATGACTTCAGCAGTTATGTCCCATAGTGCTCAGAGCCATTTGAACCATTTTGAGGGTTAATGTTATGTGTTGAAACGCCTGAGGTTCTGACAGTACCTGAGACAGCTAGTGGAATAATTCAGTTTCTAATTCCTGCGTTTGCCAGACCGTCAGCCACTGGTTCGTTAGCAGGAGGAACTGTCACCATAACTCAAGTAACAAAGAATCAAGCTGCGGGCCTATGGGGTATCGTCTCAGTTGTGCGACAGGATTCGTGATTTCCTGTCAGGAAGGTCGCAGTTCGTAGTAATAGACGGCAGATCATCGAGTAAAACTGAAGTGATATCAGGTGTTCCCCAGGGAAGCTTCCTGGGACCTCTGCTGTTCCTCATCTATATAAATGACCTAGATTCCACAACGAAACATTGCCTCGAAATTTGGTAGAAAATCCGAAGAAATTCTGGTCGTATGTAAAGTACACAAGCGGCAAGACGCAGTCAATACCTTCGCTGCGCAGTGCCGATGGTACTGTTACCGACGACTGGGCCGCTAAAGCGGAGTTATGGAACGCAGTTTCCCGAAATTCCTTCACCAGGGAAGACGAATGGAATATTCCAGAATTTGAAACACGAACAGCTGCTAGCATGAGTTTCTTAGAAGTAGATACCTTAGGGGTTGCGAAGCAACTCAAAAAATGGTTCAAATGGCTCTGAGCACTATGGGACTCAACTGCTGAGGTCATTAGTCCCCTAGAACTTAGAACTAGTTAAACCTAACGAACCTAAGGACATCACAAACATCCATGCCCGAGGCAGGATTCGAACCTGCTACCGTAGCGGTCTTGCGGTTCCAGACTGCAGCGCCTTTAACCGCACGGCCACTTCGGCCGGCGAAGCAACTCAAATCGATTGATATGGGCAAGTCTTCAGGTCCAGATTGTATACCGATTAGGTTCCTTTCAGATTACGTTGATACAGTAGCTCACTACTTAGCAATCATATACAAGCGCTCACTCACCGATAGATCTGTACCTACAGATTTGAAAATTGCGCAGGTCGCACCAGTGTTTAAGAAGGGTAGTAGGAGTAATCCATCGAAATACAGACCTATATCGCCGGCCGCCGTGGTCTCGCGGTTCTAGGCGCGCAGTCCGGAACCGTGAGACTGCTACGGTCGCAGGTTCGAATCCTGCCTCGGGCATGGATGTGTGTGATGTCCTTAGGTTAGTTAGGTTTAAGTAGTTCTAAGTTCTAGGGGACTGATGACCACAGCAGTTGAGTCCCATAGTGCTCAGAGCCATTTGAGCCACAGACCTATATCATTGACGTCGGTTTGCAGTAGGATTTTGGAACATATACTGTATTCAAACATTATGAATCACCTCGAAGGGAACGATCTATTGATATGTAATCAGCATGGTTTCAGAAAACATCGTTCTTGTGCAACGCAGCTAGCTCTTTATTCGCACGAAGTAATGGCCACTATCGACAGTATTTCTAGATTTCCGGAAAGCTTTTGACACCGTTCCTCACAAGCGACTTCTAATCAAGCTGCGGGCCTATGGGGTATCGTCTCAGTTGTGCGACTGGATTCGTGATTTCCTGTCAGGAAGGTCGCAGTTCGTAATAATAGACGGCAAATCATCGAGTAAAACTGAAGTGATATCAGGTGTTCCCCAGGGAAGCGTCCTCGGACCTCTGCTGTTCCTGATCTATATAAATGACCTGGGTGACAATCTGAGCAGTTCTCTTAGGTTGTTCGCAGATTATGCTGTAATTTACCGTCTAGTAAGGTCATCCGAAGAGGTGATCCACATGAGTTCCAAAAGAAATCCCTTGGAATTCGATTACTCGATCAATAGTACAATTCTCAAGGCTGTCAATTCAACAAAGTACCTGGGTGTTAAAATTACGAACAACTTCAGTTGGAAAGACCACATAGATAATATTGTGGGGAAGGCGAGCCAAAGGTTGCGTTTCATTGGCAGGACACTTAGAAAATGCAACAAGTCCACTAAAGAGACAGCTTACACTACACTAGTTCGTCCTCTGTTAGAATATTGCTGCGCGGTGTGGAATCCTTACCAGGTGGGATTGACGGAGGACATCGAAAGGGTGCAAAAAAGGGCAGCTCGTTTTGTATTATGACGTAATAGGGGAGAGAGAGTGGCAGATATGATACGCGAATTGGGATGGAAGTCATTAAAGCAAAGACGTTTTTCGTCGCGGCGAGATCTATTTACGAAATTTCAGTAACCAACTTTCTCTTCCGAATGCGAAAATATTTTGTTGAGCCCAACCTACATAGGTAGTAATGATCATCAAAATAAAATAAGAGAAATCAGAGCTCGAACAGAAAGGTTAGGTGTTCGTTTTTCCCGCGCGCTGTTCGGGAGTGGAATGGTAGAGAGATAGTATGATTGTGGTTCGATGAACCCTCTGCCGAGCACTTAAATGTGAATTGAAGAGTAGTCATGTAGATGTAGATGTAGAACGCAGAGAAGGTCGAGAAACATAGAAAAGCTTAGCTAATGTTGCAAAGGTGAACAATAAACAGCATCTAGGAAGCGGTGAAGTTGTGGTAATACTTCCTGGTTTATAGTATATTGATGATTGAAATGTGTATATAAACGATTTGTAAAAGGGTTTCAATTCATGTAAAGGTTAATTAGTTTTAAACAGAAAGAAAAATAACAGAAGGAGCATTGGATTTAGCCAAGAGGTTCAGTAGCATCGCTAATAGTCTTCCCAAGGGGTCACGTAGTGGTGGCAAAAATCATGGGAGAGCGATATGCACATGCACAGATGGCGATAGTATTGCTTACACAAGGTATAAAAGGGCAGTGTAATGCTGGAGCTATCATTTGTACTCAGATTATTCGCGTGAAAAAGTGTCCGACATGATTATGGCCACACGACGGGCAGTAACACACTTTGAACTCGGAACGGTTCAGCTACATAGTTTCAACTACTGTTCAGTGTCGTACAACTACCCATTTTACCACCCAAAGTATCACGTGTGGCTCATCGTAAACAGTACGGGGGGAAGTGTGTAGCTGTACGACCTTAAAATGCAGTAGAAACTAAATAGTTGAAAGCATAACGACCCCATTTTCGTACCTATATGATTTCGTTCGTGTCACCTGTATTCCATGTAGCAGCTGATGTTGTGAGTAGCCCTAGTCATTCCATGATTTCGTTTGTAATATATATATCCCAAAGATAGATTGTACAGGCTTTTATGCTGAATTTCAACACCTTTGCCTCCACTACATTTAGCTGCTAATGCAGGTTTAATTACTTTTTGTATTTCTTTCTGCTTCAGCCTTTCATTCGCTTTTTAAGATGTTGCATTCCATATGCACTTTTGTTAAATGCAACATTTTAGCATATGACTATCTCTTTTCGGAGATATGATTAGTTTTCTGAAGTTTTTAAAATTTTGTGGCTAAACTATCCAACTAGCTACATCTCATCCTTGAATAAAGATAGGATGGACGAAGACACAAATTATAGACAAGACGTAGCAAGTACAGATATTACCAGAGGGTCGAAGGTGGCAATGGCTGCAGCGGCAGTACTAACCATATACATGGTGCTACAAAAAGGTATGGCCAAACTTTCAGGAAACAATCCTCACACACAAATAAAAAAAAGATGTTATGTGGACATGTGTCCGGAAACGCTTAATTTCCATGTTAGAGCTCATTTTAGTTTCGTCAGTTTGTACTGTACTTCCTCGATTCACCGCCAGTTGGCCCAATTTAAGGAAGGTAATGTTGACTTCGGTGCTTGTGTTGACATGCGACTCATTGTTTACAAATGCGGAGATGGCAGATGCCCATTTGATGTATGGATTAGCACGGGGAAATAGCTGTGGCGCAGTACGTTTGTATCGAGAGAGATTTCCAGAACGAAGGTGTCCCGACAGGAAGACGTTCGAAGCAATTGATCGCCGTCTTAGGGAGCACGGAACATTCCAGCCTATGACTCGCGACTGGGGAAGAAGTAGAACGACGAGGACACCGGCAACGGACGAGGCAATTCTTCGTGCAGTTGACGATAACCCTAATATCAACGTCAGAAAAGTTGCTGCTGTACAAGGTAACGTTGACCACGTCACTGTATGGAGAGTGCTACGGGAGAACCAGTTGTTTCCGTACCATGTACAGCGCGTGCAGGCACTATCAGCAGCTGATTGGCCTCCACGGGTACACTTCTGCGAATGGTTCAACCAACAATGTGTCAATCCTCATTTCAGTGGAAATGTTCTCTTTACGGATGAGGATTCATTCCAACGTGATCAAATTGTAAATTTTCACAATCTACATGAGTGGGCTGACGAGAATCCGCACGAAATTCTGCAATCACGTCATCAACACAGATTTTCTGTGAACGTTTGGGCAGGCATTGTTGGTGATGTCTTGATTGGGCCCCATGTTCTTCCACCTACGCTCAATGGAGCACGTTGTCATGATTTAATACGGGATACTCTACCTGTGCTGCTAGAACATGTGTCTTTACAATTACGACACAACATGTGGTTCATGCACGATGGAGCTCCTGCACATTTCAGTCGCAGTGTTCGTACGCTTCTCAACAACAGATTCGGTGACCTATGGATTGGTAGAGGAGGACCAATTCCATGGCCTCCACGCTCTCCTGACCTCAACCCTCTAGACTTTCATTTATGGGGGAATTTGAAAGCCCTTGTCTACTCAACCCCGGTACCAAGTGTAGAGACTCTTCGTGCTCGTATTGTGGACGGCTGTGATACAATACGCCATTCTCCAGGGCTGCATCAGCGCATCAGGGATTCCATGCGACGGAGGGTGGATGAATGTATCCTCGCTAACGGAGAACATTTTGAACATTTCCTATAAAAAAGTGTTTGAAGTCACGCTGGTATGTTCTGTTGCTGTGTGTTTCCATTCCATGATTAATGTGATTTGAAGAGAAGTAATAAAATGAGCTCTAACATGGAAAGTAGGCGTTTCCGGACACATGTCCACATAACATATTTTCTTTCTTTGTGTGTGAGGAATGTTTCCTGAAAGTTTGACCGTACCTTTTTGTAACACCCTGTATGTATGCTCTTTGTAACTAGGACTTTCAAGATGTAGGTGTAAAAAGACGGACACTCAGACGTTAGGGGCATACGATTAGAAGGTAGAATGGAGAAAATGCAATGGGCACTACCTCATGCCCTCTGATGCAGTGTATTTCAGAGCACGACTGTGTGGCTCACTAAAGAGAGAACGGCTGGGCGAGCTCTGTGCGGGCGGCTGGACCGGCGCCGGACAATGTGACCAGAGGGGGCCACGGTGGTAAAACTACGAACCATCCGCTGTGTGCACCAGACCTCTATGCAGACAACATAGGCGTTAGCAGGTGGACAAGAAAAGCGTGGCAGTGGCGTGAAGAAATTTGGAGAAACGTTCTCCCTGCTCAAAGGAATATGGGTCACGAGGGGTGATAACATCTGTCTAAGCGGACCACAACACACAGCGAACTGCGACGGCGTAATGGTACGCTTGATCCTCTCAGGCAGTGCTAAAGGAATAGATGTCATTTTCTTCCTTTTGTAGTCCAGTGGTGGGAAAATCGCGTCAACAGGAAGAGCAAGGCTTTTCATTGGCGGATGGACAGTTACATAGCTCTTACATATCACTTTTTGAGCGAAAAAAGCGCGGAAGAAGTGGATTGGAGGAGGTGGTAATACACAGTTTATAAGATCTTATAAATTTTATACTAGTGGCAGCAAATAGGGAGAGTGGGCAGCAGTTCAAAGAGGCGCAAAAAAACTGGGACTGGCGTGGTGCATGGGTGCGGAATACATTCTGTCGGGACTCGGAGTTAAGCGATTCAGGACTCGATTCAAGAGCTAGGAAGGATGTGGACTGAGGAGACGGAGATGAACAGTAGGGGTATTATTCAAATGCAAATAGCGAGTAGATGAGATTAACATTCCGGCCAAAAGAGCAGCGATCAGCAAAATACACATCCAACTGCAGTGACCGAGGACCACCAAGAGATCTGTGACTTTACAGTGTATGACACTGCTCACAGTAAGAACACACACTGTGGCAGCATCAAGCATGGGGCAGACAAGCACATCAGTCCATTAGTTGGATGCAAAGCGAGGGCCTCTGGAACTGTCATTCTGCCCAAACAGTAAGATTATGTTCATTCATTCTAAATTCAACGCCGTGCAATTACTTATCACCTGCCACAGAACTTTACGTGTCTCTGAATGATAGGTAGCAGTACCTCGCCGCGAGGAGTGGCCTCGCGGTTAGAGGCGCCATGTCGCGTATTGCGCGGCCCCTACGGCTGGAGGTTCGACCCCTCATTCACGCGTGGGTGTGTGTGTTGTTCTTAGCATAAGTTCATTTTAGTTAGTTCAAATAGTGTGTAAGTCTAGGGACCGATGACCTCAGCAGTTTGGTCCCTTAGGAATTCACACACATTTGAACACATTTCAGCAGCATTTCCTGCTTAATAGGCTCACACATCACCAGTCCTTTTCAACACATAATGATGAATATTTATGTGAACTTTTTTCTAGTAATTGGTATGCGACTGTAAACCATAATCTATAAACCTTGCGAACTGTAATGTTATTTGTGAAATAAATTCTAGAGATTGTAATTGATGTCTTTGATTTCATAGCTGTTAAATCCTCTGTCACAGTAAAGAGTTAGATAAGAATATTTTACAGAACATTAGGAATTGTTTTCCTCTTTAATATTATTATCATGTTCTGCCAAGCATCGACGGAAAATTGAGTAAAAGTTAGAGAAGAATTAAAGGCACACACGTGCAAATTTGTCCATAGTAAGTAGACGACATTGTGTATTGGTACAGTGCCTTTTAAGTAGAAACTCCTGGTAGTTCATTTCTATCGGCCGTCATTCATTTTACACATACATTTCTTAAGGTCCTTAGCACTAGATCGCATTTTTCAAAAATTCATGATGTAACTTTATTGATTTGTATTGTACCTTGAACAGAGGTCTATTATGGGGTTAAACACGTCAGATACGACTGTGGAAACGTGTCTAAGGTAGAAGTTACTCTATGAACAGATCGAGTCTCGCAGTATATTAGCTATAACGAACCAGGCGTTCTTCCAAATTCCTTATTCGCAACATTTATTTTATTCTCTTTGATTTCATAGCTATTAAATCCTCTGTCACAGTAAAGAGTTAGATAAGAATATTTTACAGAACATTAGGAATTGTTTTCCTCTTTAATATTATTATCATGTTCTGCCAAGCATCGACGGAAAATTGAGTAAAAGTTAGAGAAGAATTAAAGGCACACACGTGCAAATTTGTCCATAGTAAGTAGACGACATTGTGTATTGGTACAGTGCCTTTTAAGTAGAAACTCCTGGTAGTTCATTTCTATCGGCCGTCATTCATTTTACACATACATTTCTTAAGGTCCTTAGCACTAGATCGCATTTTTCAAAAATTCATGATGTAACTTTATTGATTTGTATTGTACCTTGAACAGAGGTCTATTATGGGGTTAAACACGTCAGATACGACTGTGGAAACGTGTCTAAGGTAGAAGTTACTCTATGAACAGATCGAGTCTCGCAGTATATTAGCTATAACGAACCAGGCGTTCTTCCAAATTCCTTATTCGCAACATTTATTTTATTCTCTTTGATTTCATAGCTATTAAATCCTCTGTCACAGTAAAGAGTTAGATAAGAATATTTTACAGAACATTAGGAATTGTTTTCCTCTTTAATATTATTATCATGTTCTGCCAAGCATCGACGGAAAATTGAGTAAAAGTTAGAGAAGAATTAAAGGCACACACGTGCAAATTTGTCCATAGTAAGTAGACGACATTGTGTATTGGTACAGTGCCTTTTAAGTAGAAACTCCTGGTAGTTCATTTCTATCGGCCGTCATTCATTTTACACATACATTTCTTAAGGTCCTTAGCACTAGATCGCATTTTTCAAAAATTCATGATGTAACTTTATTGATTTGTATTGTACCTTGAACAGAGGTCTATTATGGGGTTAAACACGTCAGATACGACTGTGGAAACGTGTCTAAGGTAGAAGTTACTCTATGAACAGATCGAGTCTCGCAGTATATTAGCTATAACGAACCAGGTGTTCTTCCAAATTCCTTATTCGCAACATTTATTTTATTCTCGGGTAAACTTTTGTGGTGATTACCTGACATATATGATTTCTTCCTGCTGACTCCACATGTTCTGTGTCACACACTATAATGTGACGATTAATGAGATCAGTAATACACTTTTTTCTTCTTCCTTTCCGCCTCCATCCACATTGTGTGAGAACCTTCTTAGAGTTTCAGTTACTAGTTAACGTGTTTCCGAGAGAGGCTGATCTTGTTGCAAATGCTCTAGTTTTAACAATCGTAATTTTTGTTGACTAGCTCTTTGCACTTCAGTAACTTTACACTTGGTTATCGTCATGCTTTTGTCATGGCATACAACTTATATTTACTCTGAGACAACTGGTGGCGATAGGATGCAACTTTCTTAGATATTGTCTGCATAAAACAAAGTGCTACAAGTACTACTTCAGTTCTGTCAGTCTGTATATCACCTTTTCTAGCTACTGCCTCGATAAAAGTTTCTACTTCCATCACTCTTGCACTGACTGTCTCTATTTTACTGGAAATGTATAGATGCAGGTGTTTTGCGCCCTCGGCCGATGTGTGTAACACACGTGCAAATTTGTCCACAGTCTACAGTAAGTAGACAACACTGTGTATTGGTACAGTGCCTTTTAAGTAGAAAATCCTGGTAGTTTCATTCCTATCGGCCGTCATTCATTTTACACATTTGTCAACAATCAGAAAGGTGTACTGCGTGTGATTGCAGCAATCGGAACATACGTTAACAAATTCATTACACTCCGTGTCAGTTCCTACATGTACGCCGTAAATGGTTTTAAATTTGTATGTCCTGGTCGAATGTGAAAATAAGATCCTCATTTTCCATTTCAAACAGCTCTGGAATCCTGGAATGTGTGTGGCTCAAATGAAAGACATCAGTTTTCATATGATGGTTGAAACAAAAATATTTACTCATTGTATCCTGGTTTTCCACTGCGATGTCATAAAATGTGAATACAATGTTTGGTTTCCCTTTCTTAGTCGATGGAATATCACTGCTTTTGCTAGTGTCTGGTAGATTATCCCCTTGATACTATGTCATATCTCCTGTAATAGTTGATATTTGGGTTGAAAGAGGGTTTTTGAAAATATATATACACGTTCGAAGCTAATGCCTACAGGATGTGTTAGCAGTAACAAAATAAGATTAGCCCTTCCTGCACTCTCATAGTCTGACACCCAAAGGACCTATATTATCAATATGTAGCGAGCCATTCCTCTTTTTCTCCAGGTTTCCGGTATCTTTGGAGGACCAGTCGCTCACTACAAAATCATCGTGGAAAAGTTTGTTTCGTACACTCGGTCATTGCGACGTTTGCTCGCTTACATTAGTATATACAGGTCAGATAGAGGAATAAATAACACTTACATTTCTTAAACTTTTTTTATTTATAAACGTTTACATAACGGTATGCAAAGAAAGTTATATGATATTGTAGCTCTCAACCAATATCTGGCAAAGTTTATTCACGCCTTTCTTCATTCACTGATACACAGCATGAATTGTAAGAGTTGAGCTGTGATTTATTCTAGTGGGTGGAAAGTTTGGCGAGCTAACGATTGTAGATTACTCCACAACGTCCGATAGACTCAGTTGATATGTGGCTGCCACCTTAGTCGACACTCTAGCTCATTTCGTATTGCATAGGCTGTATACATTAGAATTTTAAATGTCTGCTACTGTAGATGCATGGACTTCATTGACTCATCACGCAGTCGAGGCCCTTCATTCATGGGTAATATTGGTTTGATATCATTAAATGGAGGGTTTTCGAATGGTGCAACTGAGTAGCACTCTCGATTAGATGTCATACTGACAGACCTCTAGGCACTGCTGTTTAAGCTGTAGGATAGACTGAACAGCATTATTTACAAGTCAGATGGCTGCTGCGAAACGACTTCACCTCACCTGCAAGGAAAAAAAGGAGCAAGCTATTAGTTATGCATATTTGTTTTTCGTCCACGTTATTATTCGTTGCCATCAGCGCTAATAATTACACAGCATGGCGTTAGGGAACTTTTACATAGATTTTGACATCTCTACCCTTTGACGGTTCCTCACAAGTGGATGAACTATTTATTGATCACATTCAACATATACCATTCGCGACTTTTTTTAACGATGACACTGACTTCCTCTGCCAGTTCATCATCATCAAAGTTGATAACACTGTAGCATCATTGAATACAGTCATTAATTCGTAACACTGGTGTGTTATGGATATTATATGTAAAATGCACAGTACATAAAAGACATAAAAGTAACATCCTGAGAAGGTAGATATAGAGGAGAGGCATTGACTGAAACACCTAATTTTCGAAGGAGGCTTATTTTTAATGAAAGCTTAGGTGATATTCAATGAAACAGACTTTAAGTAGTGTTTGATAAGCAACTTTTTGTACCCGAAGCTGTGTTTCATTGTGGCGTCCTAACTGCGGGAAACCCAGAGAAACCAAAAGTAAGATCCTGGATCAGTGTCGACATGGAAGTTCGTGCTATGGTAGTTAAATTGTGAATTTATGTCAGCTCATGTCCGGCTTATATTTCTAGGAAAGTGAAATCAACTCTCCCTAGTAAATAAAACCGAATCGTAGTAATACAAGAGGAGCGAGGGCAATGTTCATTGCTGTCACCCAACAGCAAATAAAACTAAATCGTACTTACGGGCAAGCTCAATGGTCACTACTTTGAGAAAATAATAAGTGAATTATCCTTGTACTTGGCTATTGTGCACAAGGACAACACCGACACAGTGAAGTTAAGCAACTGTGTATACGACAAGTTATGTTTATTTTTAATGAGTCAATTACCCAGGAAAAGTTGTAGGGAAAGTTAAAGGCTCTTGAAATTTAAGTAAAGTCCGGGTACAACAAGAGTTTATTTGGTATGTATGCTTCAAGAAATTAATAAGAAATTGTCAGAGGAAAAAGTGATCCGAATATCCAGTTACATAGATTCAAGAATGACGCTAACTCCGCACGAGGTACCAACGTTACGTGGAAAATTGCGTGGAGAATAAAGAACCAAGATACTCATCCGTTCTGTTCGCAAATTCAGTTCTAAAGAACCCAATATTACAATTTACAATAAATCAACACAAGTTGTGTGTCAGAAACACGCAAGTAAGGGAGCTGCTAAGGATATGGATCGCACTTCTACAGATTGTGAACTTATATTTCGTCAAGAAATGTGCTGAACAACATCATAGAACCGCCAGGACGCGATTCCTCTCTAAACAGCACTCAGCCAACGATTCCCTCACCTATTAGCTCCTACCCAAATCCTCGTTTCAGAAAACTTTAAATGGAGGGAGAGTGAGAATTATGACTCAATTCATGAAAAATCAGAGGAGAGCAGACATAATATTCGCATTTTTGTGTACAAGATGCACACTTTTAAAAACAAAGTTGGCACTTAACCAAAGCCGAGTTTTCATGATTGGTCAGCCCTACAAGGCAAGAACATAGTCAAGAGCGACGCTATTCTATTGGCTGAACCAATTATTTTTTGAGCGTATGCAACTGAGTCTCCAACTCTCGTCAGACTTTGCTGCGGGGTACTGCTCTTTGGTGTTCATGCAGAAAGATAAAGTTTTCTGCTGAATTATTCTCTGAAGTTTGTAGGGCGTCTGCGGTGTTCACGGGCCACAGGGGATGCATGTGCCAGTGTAGCTATATAAAGCTACGGATTAGGTTGCTACCTGATTTCCGTAAAAACTGCCCATATCTCCAAAGGAGGCACTCTTCGCCTATTTAGATTCACAGACTGCCTTTTGTTGAGAAAAGAGGCCATAGACCCATGTCTTATGACACACCACCCCAACATCTCTGCAGATATACCCTCGATATACACAGGAAGGTCAGAACGCGTTTTTGAAAGCTTGTAAGGGTATTGAACGGTAGGGTAGGGCGGGAAATAACAGTTAAGAGAAAAATTCGATTTGTGTATGCCATTTCCAATTTAAGTAGCATTGAAGTTATCTAATATGGTTGATGCATGTGTGAATTCAAGTGGACTGTCAGATAAAATTAGTGTCAGTTGTTTTCATGGCGTAGAGAGACTGCTCAGTCGTTGGGTCGGGTTCAGTCATTGCTACCATCCCATGTCTAATTTTTGCATCGCTCTCTTGTTTGCTTTTACGAAACCATACAAAGAACATGTTTGGCCACACTGTTTCTGGCAGGCTGCCTGAATCTGCGTGAGCAAAGTCCTGATTGGCTACCTACAATGCTAATTAAACAGGAAACGGTGTAAAGTATTTAATTTTTTTCTTAACAATTATATCTCAGCGCAACCTAACCTGCACACCCTAACAAGCTTTTCAGACTGTTGCTAATCATGCATCACAAACAGTGTATTATAAACCAATACCGACAAACTTCGATAGGTTTTGAAGGGTGTCTTGAGGAACAAATTGAGGACGGGAACCTGTGTCCGGAAACGTCATCCAACGACGCTATAGAGCGTCGAAGCTATAGGCGCCGGTGCCTGCCGCTCGGCCATCCCTTCGGCAGCTAACGGAACTTTGTTCGCTGACGGACTTAGGTGGCACATCTTGCGATGTTGTTTGTTATTCAGTGATCGCGACTGATTGCCACGATCGCCAGTGCAGAAGATGGAGCTAGTTACTGCGAAGACAGGCCTCGTCTCCTATGAATGAGATGGTTCAAATGGGTCTGAGCACTATGGGACTCAACATCTGAGGTCATCAGTCCCCTAGAACTTAGAACTACTTAAACCTAACTAACCTAAGGACATCACACACATCCATGCCTAAGGCAGGATTCGAACCTGCGACCGTAGCGGTCGCGCGGTTCCAGACTGAAGCGCCTAGAACTGCTCGGCCACAACGGCCGGCAAGAACGAACACCTATATCTATCCGTACAAGCTCTGATTTCTCTTGTTTTATCGTGGTGATCATTCCTCCCAATGTAGTTCGGTGTCAAGAAAATATTTTTGCAATCGGAGGAGGAAGTTGGTGATTGGAATTTCGAGAGAAGATTCCGTCGCAACGAAACACACCTTTCTTTTAATGATGCCCAGCCCAAATCCTGTATCATTTCAGTGACACTCTCTCCCATGTTTCGCGATAATACAAAACGTGCTACCATCCTTTGAACTTTTTCGATGTACTCCGTCAGTACTATCTGGTAAGGATCTCACACCGCGCAGCAGTATTCTAAAAGAGGACGAACAAGCGTAGTGTAGGCAGTCTCCTCAGTAGATCTGTTACATTTTGTAAGTGTCCTGCCAATAAAACGCAGTCTCTGGTTACGGCTTTTAGATTAGACTGATTTATCGTGTAACAGAAGTTTAACGAATTCCTTTTAGCACTCATGTAGATGACCTCACACTTTTCGATATTTAGGGTCAAATGCCAATCGTCGCACGATTCAAAAGGTTCAAATGGCTCTGAGCGCTATGGGACTTAACTGCTGAGGTCATCAGTCCCCTTTAACTTAGAACTACTTAAACCTAACTAACCTAAGGACATCACACACATCCACGCCCGAGGTGGGATTCGAACCTGCGACCGTAGCGGTCGCGCGGTTCCAGACTGTAGCGCCTGGAACCGCTCGGCCACCCCGGCTGGGTCCACCATTCAGATATCTTTTCTAAATCGTTTTGCAATTTGTTTTGATCTTTTGACGACTTTATTAGTCGATAAACGACAGCGTCATCTGCAAACAACCTTAGACAGCTGCTCAGATTGTCTCCCAAATCGTTTATATAGATAAGGAACAGCAAAGGGCCTATAGCACTTCCTCATGTTAAAGAGACCGGTTGTCTAGAAAATATGGTGAGAAGCATTGACCTCTTTCCGATATTCGCACTACAATCCGTAAGTGTGCCGCGTCACAGGCAACAATCCATGAGAATTTCCCCGTACATTACATGATTGTAAATGGAAACATCGTATCTCTCACACCTACTAAAAAAAGAAATCGAAATTCTGTAAGACTGCGACCGCAGTGGTACCTATATCGGAAGATTCTAATATCGAGCTGAGACAGCTGACTTTTTCAAATCAGTACGCCTCTACGTGCACGATAACAATGCTGCCGATCTCGTCACCTGAACGTACAGACTTCGGACGAATTCAAATTAGTTTGTTATCTTCGTTCAAGACGGCTAACTTTCTAACACACAAAACATGGACTGTGGGAATCTCATAAGTTTCATCCAAAAAAAAAAGAGTTGGCGGTATCCTGAGGATGGAAAATTTCATAGTTGATACATAGTTTGGAATATATGGACTGAAACTGCCGCTTTATTGAAGACCAAAAATAGGCAAAATCTTTATCAGAAATTTTACGTGTAAATTATAATTTGTTCATGTGAGAAGGGTGACATATATTATGCTTAAAGACACTGTAGTGGATCTTTTTGGGTTGTGATAGGTGAGTATTAGTTATCTTCATATTATTATTACTGTTTACTGACGTTTTTAAGCCAGTATGGTGGTGATTCCGTTATGTGAGATGGTTTGCAAATGGGGAGTACCGTACATGATTCCACTTTTCAGTGTTTTATGTATTCAGAGTAAGTTATTTTAAAATTTATGATTCTCCTCAGGAATGAAAATAATTGAAGCGTAATTGACCTATGTTTATTTCACTGTATTTATTTGAAGTCGTACGGAGTTTTTGTAATCCTGAGAACATTTTTCCCATATATTCGTAAAATTTGTGTGATTTATCCAACAACAGAGGAAAGAGTGTATAATACGTGCCACCTTGTTTTCGAGAATCGTTCACACGCTTTCAGCGTCTTTTTAATATCAAAAGCTGCACAAGTCTCCGAGCACAGAGGCGTTGCGGCATCCACTGTACCCACGGAAATTAAAATAGGTGCTAACCTAACCTCTCTGAACACACTACAAATTGACGAAGGAGATTGTATGTACTATGACCAAACTGTCGGCCGATGTTATTGGATGGCCTACGTCGACGGTGTCCGACGTTCGTTGTCGGTGCCACTGTGAATGCAGCCTAACGAATTATATCGTGGAAAGGTGTTACAAGGACGCTATTGTGGAAGAAAAATAGCTAGAAATACGGACGTCAAAGCGTTTTGAGAGCATACGTAAATTATCTATCTGCAACGACATTTTGAAACCCTCAAAACTCCAGACAGCACTCTTAAGGTTAGTGTGAATTCGGAAGTTCAAACATTTCCCTTACTGTTCTTCGTGTTAAGATGTTTTCTGTTAACTATACCAATAGCGGCCTAGACTAATTTGTGATGGGATGATGTATGTAACAGGCAGATCCCACCCTAAATCTCTACATATCTCTTTGTTCTACGTGTGTAATAATGTTAGGTGATGTACGCTGAGGTGACAAGTCATGGGATAGCGATATACACATATACCGATGGCGGACGACCTACGACCTTGCTGTTTGTTCCCCTCCCCCCAAATCAACCAACCGACCGGTGACGGCAGTATCGCGTACACAAAGTATAAAATGGCAATATACTGGCGGAGTGATTCGTGTGAATAGGTTTCCGACGTGATTATGGTCGCATGACGGGAATTAACAGACTTTGCACGCGGAATGATAGTTGGAGCTAGACGCAGGGGGCATTACATATTCGAAATCTTTAGGGAATTCAATACTCCAAGATCGGCTGTGTCAAGAGGGTGCCAAGAATACCAAATTTCAGGCATTACTTCTCACAAGGGAACATCCCCATCGCACCCCCCTCAGATTTAGTTATAAGTTGGCACAGTGGATAGGCCTTGAAAAACTGAACACAGATCAATTGAGAAAACAGGAAGAAGTTGTGTGGAACTGTGAAAAAATAAGCAAAATACACAAACTGAGTAGTTCATGGGAAGATAGGCAACATCAAGGAAGATGGGAACGCAGGAGCGCCGTGGTCTCGTGGTAACGTGAGCAGCTGCGGAACGAAAGGTCCTTGGTTCAAATCTTCCATCGAGTGAAAAGTTTAATTTTTTATTTTCAGTTTATGTGACAAACTCTTATGCTTTCATCACATCCACAAGAAAACCTAAATCGGGCAAGGTAGAAGAATCTTTTTACCCATTCGCCAAGTGTACAAGTTAGGTGGGTCGACAACATATTCCTGTCATGTGACGCACATGCCGTCACCAGTGTCGTATAGAATATATCAGATGTGTTTTCCTGTGGAGGAATCGGTTGACCTATGACCTTGTGATCAAATGTTTTCTGTTCCCATTAGAGAGGCACGTCCTTTCGTCTACTAATGGCACGGTTTTGCGATGCGGTCGCAAAACAGACACTAAACTTATTACAGTGAACAGAGATGTCAATGAACGAACGGACAGATAATAACTATGCAAAAATAAAAAAAAGTAAAATTTTCATTCGAGGGAAGACTTGAACCAAGGACCTCTTGTTCAGGAACTGCTCACGCTACCACGGGACCACGGCCCTCCTAAGCTTACATTGTCCATTATGTTGCTTATGTGGCTCATGGACTACTCAGTTTGTATATTTTGCTTATTTTTTCACAGTTCCACACAACTTGTTCCTGTTTTCTGAATTGATCTGTGTTCAGTTTATCAAGGCCTATCCACTGTGCCAACTTATAACTAAATCTGAGGGGGGTGCGATGGGGAGGTTCCCTTGTCAGTACGGACAACGCCGTGGCCGACGGTCTTCGCTTTACAACCGGGAGCAGCGACGTTTGCGTAGAGTTGTCAGTGCTGACGGACAAGCAACACTGCGCGAAATAATCGCTGAAATAAATGTGGGACTACGACGAACGTACCCGTTAGGACAGATCGGCGAAATTTGACATTAATGGGCTAGGGCAGCAGACGACTGATGCGAGTGCCTTTGCTAAAGGCCTGGCCAGACAGAATGCGGCCTGGCCGTCCGGCCTGTGGCCTTGAACCGCAGCCGGCAGGCCGCACTGTTTTATCGCTCGTTATTGTATGGCGACAGTCACACAGAGTGCGGCTTTGACGCACTGGCAACCGGCCTGCCGCACCGGCCACCGCCGAGTTGTCACAGATTACAGATTAGCCGCAAGCCGGAGCGGCTGCTTGCCTCTGTTGGCGCACTCAACTGCTCTGTGGTCACACTGGAAGCAGCGGCGTGAGGCGGTTTTTGTCTTGCATCTCGTAGTGCATGCATCATAGACACAGAAAGACTTATAGAGGAGCTGAGACAATACAACATTTTGTATGATACACGCGATCCTGATTTGGAGGTAGAATACGTTTGCCCTCGCTATACTCTTGATAGAAATCTGAATTCTCAGAAATAGTGTTGTCACTGTGACGTCCATAACTTCCAATATCAACTACTGTAAACTCGTAGTATGGATCAACGATCGCCAGGAGAAGCATACGAAAGAACTGTTTCTAACAGAAGATTTGGGATCCACTATCCTTCGGGCATTTTAACCTGATAAGCTTTCCGTCTATGCTTCCAAGGCAGTTCGGAACCTCCCAAAGTTCTAGAAATCCTTCTTCAGATTTCTTCCACATCTCTGTTGTAGGAGTAGGTAAATACTTGGGCTGTAGAACCGTCCATATTGCCTGGCACACTTATTTCACAATTTCTGAAACTGTTGAACGTCCTAACCGAAAAGAAAAAGCTATGGTCTGGTCACTGTCGCCTGTACTCAAGTATCTGGAAAAGATTAAAATAAATTATGCCGATAGAACGAATAGATAAGTTAACGACCAAAGATATGTTTGTTTAAATTCAATGACAATGTTATGAATACAATGAAACAAAACAATCTATTAAGTAGAAAGTTCTCTCTAGTGGGACATACGGAACTGGATGTTACTATCGTTTGCTGTATTCGTAAACACTGAAGATAAATTTATCACTCCACTCGTAACTACGTTGTGGGATAGCACTTTCTTCCGCCGAACCTTTCATATGATACAGCAAAACTGAAATGGAATAATTTATATGACTTCTGTTTGATGCACAAAGAGGCCACAAATGGTAAAACTTACCTCAAACAAATGGCTAGTCTGTGCCTTGTATCAATTGGCTTTCTCCAGTTCGTTGCGCACTTCTCGGTGCTACCTTTTAATCAGGCGATGCAGTTCCTCGAAACATTCTCGCAACATACGAAAATATTTGAAGAACCTATCTTCGTCAGACTCTAGATCAATACACAGACCATGGTATTCTCCCAAACTTTCTCGCTTGCTATTAATGTCGTGCACCCAACATCTCCTGTTCTTGGTGCCATTTCGTACCGCTAATGCGAGCTACTCATTTCTGCACAAAAAAAAAAAAAAAAAAGACTCGCACAAAGATAACGTGTCTCGCGTGAAGCTTCCAAATCGTCTAACGCCAAGACAATCGCGGTACGCCTGCAAGCTTAATAATGGGGTTTGACCCCTTCCACAGTGTAACGTAACAGAGTTCGAGTGTGGCGATGACCTCTCGAAGCCAAGGACTCAGGTTGTCAACATGGCATTGTGCGAGTTGTTGGTGGCTCTATAATGGTTTGGGCAGTGTCAGCATGAAATAGACTGATCATTGTCCGGAAATAGTTATGTTCGGTTACTTGGAGGCCTTTTTCAGCCATTCATCGGCCTTATGTGCTCAAATAAGGATGACATTTTTATAGATGGCAATGCACATGTCGCCTCGCCACAATTGTTAGCGATTGGTTTGAAGTAGTAACATTATGGACAGTTCGAACGTATGATTTGGCCACCCAGATTGCTCAAAATGAATCGCATCGAACATTTATGGGTCATATTTTAAAGGTCAGATTGTGCACAAAATCCTGCACCGGCAAAACTTTTACAATTATGGACGGCTATAGAGCAGCATGGCTCAATATTTGTGCTGGAGACTTCCAACGACTTGTTGAGTCCATGAAACTTCCTGGCAGATTAAAACTGTGTGTCGGACTGAGACTCGAACTCGGGACGTTTGCCTTTCGCGGGCAAGTGCTCTACCAACTGAGCTACCCAAGCACGACTCACGCCCCGTCCTCACAGCTTTACTTCTGCCAGTACCTCGTCTCCTTCCTTCCAAACTTTACAGAAGCTCTCCTGCGAACCATGCAGAACTAGCACTACTGAAAGAAAGGATATTGCGGAGGCATGGCTTAGCCACAGCCTGGGGGATGTTTCCAGAATGAGATTTTCACTCTGCAGCGGAGTGTGCGTTGATATACTAGTTCTGCATGGTTCGCAGGAGAGCTTCTGTAAAGTTTGGAAGGTAGGAGACGAGGTACTGGCAGAAGTAAAGCTGTGAGGACGGGGCGTGAGTCGTGCTTGGGTAGCTCAGTTGGTAGCCGGCACGATAGCTCAGCGTGTTCGATCAGAAAGCCGGTTGGCCTCTGTAACAAAAAACTGAGTTGAAGGATCAACAAACGAACTTCAACGGCTGTCATGTAACGTCCGCAACGAACAAAACACAACGATCGACAAAATAAAAAAAAAAAAGTTGGTAGACCACTTGCCCGCGAAAGGCAAAGGTTCCGAGTTCGAGTCTCGGTCCGGCACACAGTTTTAATCTGCCAGGAAGTTTCATATCAGCGCACACTCCGCTGCAGAGTGAAAATCTCATTCTTATTGAGTCCATGCCATATCCAGTTGTTGCACAACGCTGGGCAAAAGGAGTTCCGACACGATATTAGGAGGCGTCCCATGACTCTTGTCAACGCAGTGTATGGGTATATCGACGCTTTTTCGAACAAAAAGCAGTGCTTTCTGTCACATTGGAGGCGAGAAGAAAATTTGTCTCTATTAATGTCTGGAAATTTTTTGATCATATATAGTTTATGCAAATAATTTTTTCAACCTGATCGCTACAACCACCAAGAGACATGCTGTGACTCGTTCTTTCATTACACTCCAGCCCGTGCTCCAGCCACGTGTGTATTAGGCTGGCGCGAGAGCGCAACCGCGTGCGCGCGCTTTTGTGTGTGCGTTTGTGTATGTGTGGGTGGGTAGGTGAGTAGCGCAGTATTTGGTCGACTTCTGGCATGGTTGTGTGCATTACGTAACGAATTACGTCGACATCTCCTCCCAATGCATTGTTGAAACATATAACGCAAGTCGTTCAGGTACTTGGCGCAGAATATGTCGAACTAAAATATGTGGTTCTGCATGGTATGTTCTTTCCCCCTTTACATCGAGGCATATCACTGAAGTTGTATGAAGAGACAGTTGGTGACTAGTAGTCCATAAGAATCGGATGTCACGGGCACGATCCAAAGCCGCGGCTGTCGAGGCCAACTCGCAGTAAGTCTGTCACATGCAGAGCGACGAGCGATATGAGTACATCGTGAGGCATCATGTGACGCCCCTAGAACGGATAATGTTAAGTAAACCATCCATGTGTGTTTACGATGCAGACATTTTTAATTGGAAAAAAATACACACTATTGTACTTATTCTAGTTGGATGAGCGCTCAAATCATCAAATAGCTATAAAACAAGACTTGCCAGAGTACTTTCTATTGCTAAATCGATGTCATTTACCCTCTGTAACATCATAGATTAAGGGTCGACCTGTGACAGCAATCGCACAACTTGCGTACGGGCCGCTAGACGCCGCCGCGAGCGCTAAGAGTGCATTGCGATCGCAGGCGCGCGTGTTGCGTACGGGCCGCAAGGTACCGCCTCGAGCGCAACCGTATACAAGTGCCGACGGAGTTCGGCCAGCTCTCATTTTGTTGGCATCTCATTTTTGCCTATTCTCTTACTTGCTTAGATGCTTAGCTCTTATTCGTTTATGGCTCATGTTATTGTGCTCTCTTTCAGCCATTCTGATTGTTTTGATTTACTCCCAATTGAGAAGTGCTCATTTTGGCATTTCACTTTTGCATATTTCTCATTTTGCTAATAATATGCTCCTTAGATTTTTCCAGTTAAATTGATTAACATAGTCTCATGTAATGTTGGTTCATTTCAGCCTGTTCATATTTTTATGTTCTTTAAATACTGTAATAATTATGGGAAGCATTTCTTCCCTTAAACTTGTGTAACGTATTCTCGATGTAGGATTTGTTCTGTGACACAGGTGTAAGGTTTTGAATATAAATTACATGCGAAACTGTGCTTTAAAAGGAATTTGTTTTTTCAGTTTGTACTACATCAGACGACAATTTTGTGATATGAGGGAGAAATTTGAGGGGCGAACCCATGGAAATAGTCTTAAGTGATCCCATTTAGAAAATAAAAATTTGTGTGACACTGAAAGACGTGACACTGTAGGCACCGAAAATTTATATATATCAAATTATACGTCACACCTCCCACGCGTCAGAGCCAGAAGAAGTAAAAAATGAGCGTTATTTAGATGTACATATCACTTTTCTCTCAATATCAAATATGCGGTCGTCTTGCATCAGGACGTTTTAGGAACTCACGGCTACATTTTGGCGCCACCACTTTGGTCATTTCTTTTCACACAACTCAGATGCTTTGCCGAATATTTTCGGATACTTTGTTGTTCTGAAAACAACAATTTTCAGTCTTCTTAACACAGAAATCATTTTCGATAGTTGAAAAGAAAGCCCCCGCTAAATACGTAAACTTATTGTACAAGGGACGTTCAATAGTAGTCCAGCACTTTCTTCCCCGTCAAGTTTCGGTTGAGGAAATGCATAATTTGTTGTGGGATGTCGTCGAATAATCCCGCTTCAGCCCCTATAGTTTCATGAAGTGCCGATAGGTGCTGGCGCTACACATAGCCTTCAAAATGACGTCAGTAACAGAAATGCCTTCTAGGTAGAAAGTTGTCATCGAACTTATTTCGGCACAAAACCAGAGTATCGCAGATATTCATAGGCGCTTCCAGAATGTTTACGTGCCGGCCGGGGTGGCCGAGCGGTTCTAGGCGCTACAGTCTGGAACCGCGCGACCGCTACGGTCGCAGGTTCGAATCCTGCCTTGGGCATCGATGTGTGTGATGTCCTTAGGTTAGTTAGGTTTAAGTAGTTCTAAGTTCTAGGGGACTGATGACCTCAGAAGTTAAGTCCCATAGTGCTCAGAGCCATTTGAACCATTTGAACCAAGAATGTTTACGAAGACCTAGAAGTGAACAGAAGCACAGCGAGTCGTTGGGCTATTTGACTGTCATCATTGCGACTAGGTCGCACAGAACTGTTCGACCTCCAGCTTGCCGGTCGACACACAGCTGTGACTCCAGCAGTGTTGGAACGTGCGGACACCCTCATTCGAGGTGGTCAACAGATCACAATCAAACACCTCGCTGTTCAACTGGAGGTCTCTGTTGGTAATGCTGACACACTCGTCCACCAGCTGGGATACTCAAAGGTGTTTGACCGCTGGGTTCCTCGTCGCCTAATAGAAGATTAAAAAGTGCAACGAAGGACTATCTGTGCGGAATTGCTTGCTCGTTCCGGGGGTGGTTGTGACAATTTTTGTCGAACATCGTCACAGGCGATGAAACATAGGTTCATCATTACGAACCAGAAACAAGACAGCAATCCATGGAATGGCGCCACACCACCCCTCTTCCGAAGGATATGTTCAAAGCCGCACCCTTAGTCACGAAAGTCATGGTGACGGTCTTCTGGGGCTCTGAACGGGTTATTCTGTGTGATGTCCTCCCCCACGGTATAACGGTCAACTCTGAAGTGTACTTTGCTACACTCACGAAACTGAAGAAACGACTTAAGTGTGTTAGTCGCCACAAAAATGCAAACGAGTTTCTCCTTCTCCATGACAACGCAAGGCCTCTCACAAGAGGAGCTGACAAAACTTGCTGAACTGTTATTCCTCAAATGTTGATGGTGTTAGGACAGCAACCAGCCACAATATTATTTTCAGTTCCTTTATTCAAAGGGTACCGTTACCGGTTTCGAATCGTTGTGATTCATCCTCAGACGGTTTACACGCTTTCTTTATGACATGTGGTGTGTTTTTTACAGATGAACTGTCCTAAAATATAAATAATACATAATTATAAACACGCCACACACAGATGGTTGCGTTACAGATTTTCGTTGCATGTGACTTACGTGAAACGTCGGTTTGGAGTGTTTGTTTCCATAACATTCGTCCAACAATTTGTAAATGCATTCCCACTGCATTCTTATTGTTGCACACATAAATTGTTCTCACTGAACACTTTATATTTGTCACTGAGAAGATTTCTACCACGCACCACATGTTTTGATACATACAAAGAGCTTACAAACATATGAGTAACACAGATGCTATGATATATCGTAACATTAGACGATGATGCTTTAAGACTTGGTAACTTGAAAAAAATCAGCATTTGCAGCCCATATTGCTGAAGAAAACCATTCAGTGGGAAACATTGAGGACATCTTAAAAATTTTGCATCTAGCAGAAAAAGGAGCTACTATGAATATATTAGAAGAATTAGGAATACACACACACAAAAACAGCACCCCAGACTATATCCTTAACGAACAAACAGAGTTAGCTAACACCCCTTTCCTGAAAAATTTCCAAAAATTACTGTCCAGCCTCCAAAGCAAATAATTTTAGTACACCTATCTGCCGATCAAGTAGAAAATTTATATGTTACTATAATTCTCATGATGCTAAATGTAATTAAAATATATACTATTTTACCTATATATATATAATAATTAATTTAACAATCTCTACTCAAAAATTCAATGTCTCTGTACTAGTGTAAAAGGCATTACAGTTGCGTAAATTAATATATGATCCTTTCCAAACATAGGACATCATCGTCAAATGTTACGATATATCATAGCATCTGTGATACTCATATGTTTGTAAGCTCTTTGTATGTATCAAAACATGTGGTGCGTGGTAGAAATCTTCTCAGGGACAAATCTAAAGTGCTCAGTGAGAACAATTTACGTGTGCAACAATAAGAATGCAGTGGGAATGCATTTACATCTGTTGGACGAATGTTATGGAAACAAACACTCCAAACCGTCGTTTCACGTAAGTCACATGCAACGAAAATCTGTAACGCAACCATCTGTGTGTGGCGTGTTTATAATTATGTATTATTTATATTTTAGGACAGTTAATCTGCAAAAAGCACACCACATGTCATAAAGAAAGCGTGTAAACCGTCTGAGGATGAATCACAACGATTCGAAACCGGTAACGGTACCCTTTTAATAAAGGAACTGAGAGTAAATTTGTGGCTGGTTGCTGTCCTAACACCATCAACATTTGTCTTCAAACAACAGCCACGGTCTCCATCATGTCATCATATGACAAAATTGCATGTTATTCCTCATCCACTCGGATCTCGCACCCTCCGACTTCCATTTTGTCGATCCAATGAAGGATGCACATCGCGGGAAGCAGTACGTGGATGATGGGGAGTTTATTGGTGCAGGAATACGTTGGTTCCGACGTCGACCAGTAGAGTTGTACCATGCGGGCGCACAGGCCCCCCGTGTAAAGTGATGTAAGGCCGTCGCATTGAACGGAGATTATGTTGAAAAGTATGCTATTGTAGCAGTGAGTGAGAAATAATATGCTGGGTTGGAAAATGGAACTAAACCAACCTGCTTTGAGTAAAAAATGTGTTACAGTACTTATCGAAATTCCCTCAAACTTGAGAGATGAATATCAGCTGAATAATTTTTGCTCGAATTTTTAGTAGAAGTCAGGTATACTATGATAGGCTGTGTGTATTTTATTTATTTTTATTTATTTAGTGTTCCGTGGGACCATATCAAGGAGAAGTCTCCATGGTCATGGAACGAGTCAATACATGAAATTATAGCACGATAGCAGACACAGATAAAATGAAATATAAGAAACGTATTCAGGCGACAATTCGTAAGTTTAAATAAAGAAAATCAACAATGTAACACTGGAATTTGCTTAATTTTTCAGCTCTTCCAGGAGCTCCTCGATAGAATAGAAGGAGTGAGCCATGAGGAAACTCTTCAGTTTAGACTTCAAAGTGTTTAGGCTACTGCTAAGATTTTTGAGTTCTTGTGGTAGCTTATTGAAAATGGATGCAGCAGAATAGTGCACTTCTTTCTGCACAAGAGTCAAGGAAGTGCATTCCACATGCAGATTTGATTTCTGCCTAGTATTAACTGAGTGAAAGCTGCTAACTCTTGGGAATAAGCTAATATTGCTAACAACAAACGATATTAAAGAAAATATATACTGTGAGGGCAATGTCAGAATTCCCAGACTATTGAATAGGGGTCGACAAGAGGTTCTCGAATTTACACCACATATAGCTCGAACAGCCCGTTTTTGAGCCAAAAATACCCCTTTTGAATCAGAAGAATTACCCCAAAAATAAACTATCCAAGCACTTTTGGAAGTGGGAATATAATTATAGTTATTTTCGAGATGTCGACTGTGTCAATGTCCTTCATCGTCTCGTGAATGTATTTAAGGAAATCTTATTATTATAAAAATATTCTTCCTTCCTTCTTCAAAGCGAATAACTCATTACTTTCTATCTTCCTAATATGCTGTGTCTTTTCTGACTATGTTATGTGTTATTTTAATAGTTGATTACTGTCTATAAACCTTCTAGAGAGCCTTGGTACTATTGTTCTGATTAAAAACTTAGTGGAGGTTTGTGACATTTTGATTTTAGGGTGAATAGTAAGTTGAATCAAGATTAGGCCTAATTCAATATATTCAGACCATCAATCTGCTTGCATGCTTACCTTCGTATTTTTAGCTAAGACCTATTTTTTCCAAAGTTATGAACCTGGTCAGGTTAGTTTTGGCACGTGTTAACATCCGTTAGAATCTTTTGTCAACTCGTGAGAGAATTTAAACAAAAAATATCGTTCTGCAGTTTAAGTGACTCTTATTTGTGCCTCGTCTCGCGTATCAGGTGTCAAGGACGGGACGCACCAGCTGGCGCTCAGTGCATGCTTGGTAGGCCCTCCTTCCCTCTTTATAATCTCTTGCACTGTCATTGGTATGTATTCCACCAGATATTCTGTTTGCATTGTAATTTTATGCCATTCTGCTAGTAGAGCGTTCTTGAGATCATTTTTATTGGATACATGATGATTCATCATATTTTCATGGAGTACATTCCAGAAATTCTCTATTGGATTGATGTCTAGAGATGTTATACGTACAACAGCCGCAGCCTTGCCTTTAGAGCTGTTTGTTTTGGATCATTACCACGTATGAAAAAATAATCCTCGAGAAGAGCTACATTTTTCACACTTCTGGATAAAAGTGGCTTTTAAGGATGTTTATGTAAACCTTGTCGTCCATACGTCCATCAACAAACAAAAAGTATCCTCCACAAAAAATGGTTCAAATAGCTCTGAGCTCTAGGCGACTTAACTTCTGAGGTCATCAGTCGCCTAGAACTTAGAACTAATTAAACCTAACTAACCTAAGGACACCACACACATCCATGCCCGAGGCAGGATTCGAACTTGCGACCGAAGCGGTCGCTCGGCTCCAGACTGTAACACCTAGAACCGCACGGCCACTCCGGCCGGCTATCCCCCACAGCATTTGTACTTACGCAGCCCCATACAAGTACTGCTACTTATTCATGTTTACCTGAGGCTGTTACATTTCTGTCTTCAAGTTCACAGTTCTTTTTTCTCCATATGTTACTCACCCATTTGACTTAAAAAGCGCAAAACGACTGTCTTAAGCAGATGCAACCTTCTTCCAGAAATCAAATCCATCTCATTCTGGATCGCTTCATGACTAGTTTTCGTACGTTTTACTTAGATTAAACGTATATATAATATTCTTCACTGTACTGGTGGGTCTGCCAATAGTTTCTAAGATTCTGTGAAAAGGTTCTTTTTTTAATGCCAAACTAATGTAGGTTTTCTCTCACTTCCTTTGTAGTTTCTCTACGTTTTCGACCTATATTCCTTAAATATCGCTCAATGTCCACTACAGTGGATGAAACACATCTACATAAGGAAGGAGAGAGCGGTGTGTGTCAGTACATAGGCATACACAGCATCTTGTTTGACATTAAATGGGGCATGATTTTAAATAAGATGTATTTGTTCCCGCATTAAACAACGTATGAACTGAAATAGTGTTTTATTTCTAGATGTGGATGTTAACCGATGTAAGGCAAATAATTATTGTTTGTTTTTTAGTTACATGTTTAGGATGGTGCTTGTTGTATTCTATCTGCTAAAATTGAACGAATACCTTTTTGGGGTCAATTTATGTCCCAGCTAGCATTGCGACGTATACAAACATGCACGTAACTACGTCGGAAATGTGTTTTGAACATACACCGTCCGTGTGTAATTAAGCATTTAGTGCAATACATCTCGATTATGCGATTTTTTTCGTTAATGTCCACCAGTAGTATGTTTTCAGTGCGAAGTAGAACGGTGCGTTATTTAATCAGGTGCTTTGACAGTTTACTTTTCCTTCACAGCACTAAAGGTGGCGGAAGAAGTTTGAGGCCACAGGTACGAGATCGGCTCACGACATCACGCAATTATGCAGATCAGTGTTTGAGCTATCTCTCTCGCTCCAGCGCACAGTTCTGGTATCGCGTCGCGCTGCCAAGGGGAATGTCTCGTGCCAGTGTAACTCCTGGCTGCAATGGCAGATAAACAGCTGACGCGGAATTCTATGCTCGAATGTAATATTACTGTATATTCGTAGCTATAAAATTCGTGTACTTTTCCTCATTTTGATCCATCCTCTATCCAGAAGCTCTAAACAAATCAGCGAATATGCCAAAATGGCTGACTGCTATTAAAGGGAATAATATGGTGCTAATTACACTTCAATTGTGTTTAAGGATTTTGGCGTGACAGAGATATTTTTGTAAGACATGTGTGTGAGCCCGTGAGGAAGCAGACTCAAGATTAAACATTAGTCAACAATTGTTGTAACTTATGTGGTCAAATTAATTATCACTGTGTATTAAATATTGAGTAATGTACTACGGTATTGAAGTTTTTCTCGCAAAATCAATACAAAGAGACAATACCATAAGCTACTGACACGATTGGGGGCACTTTAAATACATTTACACAAATATTTTAAATATAATTATTACTCTATGCCCATAAATTACATTAATGTTGTATAAGCGTTTGTCTAAATCAAGTAAACAACCTTAAAATTTCATAAGAACTTCTCTGCTAGAGCTTGGTGTATGACATGAAACATTCAAATTTTTCTAGGTGTCTGTATCAGTGTTAAAGGTAATTAATTGACATCTACATCGCAGCGAAGTTAAGACTATTAAGATTTGTTCAGTCTAAATTCAAAATCTAGATTACTACCATATGCAGGGTCATGTCTGTGTAAATCACATCTTTGTGATGATGACTCAACCAACTTTTCCTTGCTTTTTAGGTGGAACAAGGCATAATTTTAGCATAGAATGATAATACAATTAATGCTGTAAATAACTGAGTAGGATGGCCTGTACGACTCAATCACGTATTCAGTATTCCTTTGATAGCTCTGATTGTTTTCTTTTACCACAGAAATACTGTTAGTGTCCAGTATAGTTTGCACAGAGAATAATACAAAGATGAAAATTTTAAGAGAGGAAAGTGTAGGACATAAGAAACTGTTTCCCACTTACAATGGTTCCTAATTTGCGAAGGATGAAACCACTTTCAGTAGCTTGCTGTATCCTTGCTGGCCGGCCGAAGTGGCCGTGCGGTTAAAGGCGCTGCAGTCTGGAACCGCAAGACCGCTACGGTCGCAGGTTCGAATCCTGCCTCGGGCATGGATGTTTGTGATGTCCTTAGGTTAGTTAGGTTTAACTAGTTCTAAGTTCTAGGGGACTAATGACCTCAGCAGTTGAGTCCCATAGTGCTCAGAGCCATTTGTATCCTTGCTGAATGTGTGCCTACCACGTCCATTTGAGATCTAGCTGTATGACTAACCTTCGTATTAACTCAGTTACTGAGTTTCTGATGGAAAATGTAAATAGCATCACCTTCAATGTTATTTAAAATATGGATGTCAAGTTTAAAAAAAAAAAGAAAAAAAAACATTAGGGCTACCTATTATACCTACTGTCTTTCCCACCTTATGTATGGGGTCATATTCTGGAGTAATTTGGCAGAAGCTAAGCGAGTTTTTAGAATATAATAATAGGCCATTAGAATCATAAAGGATATATATCTAGAAACTCCTGTTTAGCCCCAGTTTAACAGTTTAGACATTCTACATTTACTGTGTTTTTATAGTATGGAGACTGTAGTTTTTTTTAAGCTAACGTAATGGGCAAGAAATAGCAGACTATTTAAACAGTGACAGTCTTCATCATAACAACGTTATTGTTGTTATTGTAATTGGTGTTATCTTCAGTCCGAATACTGGTTTGATGCAGATCTCCACACTACTCTGTTCCGCGTAAGCCTCATCATCTCCCAATAACTCATGCAGTTCACATCATTTTGAATCTGCTTACAATATTCGACGCTTTAATAGCATAAACAATACACAAAATAAGTAAGTTCCAGCAGGAAATACAAAACAACAAACAAAAAGTCACAAAGAAACTAAACGAAATGAGAATAAGCATGCGATATGTGAGTAGGCAAGCTTAGCACACGTCTTAGCAGCTACTTTCAGAACGATAAAACACGCGCAGCCAGTTTGTTCTCTGATGGCGGGTGGAGATGGTCACGTGATGTAAATTTCCGGTCAGGCACTTCAACGCAGCCAAGCGTTTTACTGCCACGAGACACTCCAACGGCCACGAGATGGGCTCGCGGCACATCGCTCATTTATGCAGATCAGCGTCTGCGCTATCTCCCTCGCTCCAGCACGCGATTCTGGCATCGTGTCGCGCTCCCACGCACCTTGCGTGTCGTCATATCAGAGACACATACACGCGTGCACACCGCATCGTGCAGAGCGTCTGATGAACCATCACGACAGCGTATTATTTTTATTTATTATTATCAAACAAAAAAACATTACGACAGTATTCCCACCGTAGTGCGTAATTTTAAACAAACAATTCGGCTACTTGGGCATTTCAATTTCTCGTATGACTTTTTTTCGCTCTGGCTCTCTGAATTGCTGCTGTCAGAAGATGGGGTGTTTGCTGCCTGTGTAGATCAGATGTAGGTGTCACATGTATGCCCTAACCAAGGGCATCACGACCGCGGTGCAGGATATTCATCGCTAGTGCCAATATATCAGTCACAAAAGAACTGCTGGACACGTTCCATGCTCTAGGCTTGGTCCTAGGAATCTGTAACTCACGACGTGTACGTCGTGTAGATCTGTAAGACTTCCAGATTCTTTGTTCATGGAAGATTAAACGTACCACCAGTTCTTTAAACTTCATGTACCACGCAACAATACTCCTTCCGTGTTGTCTCGTGATAACACAGAATAAACTGCGACGGTTGTAAAGCTCTGTAGCTGCAAACAAACTTGGTGATTTATTCTTCTATTTGTCAGAAATTTGTAAAATAAATGTTGATTAACCGTTATGGCTTTCGTGGAGGTATGTTCCGTCTATGGAAATAATTGAAGCCGGCCGATGTGGCCGAGCGGTTCTAGGCGCTTCAGTCTGGAACCGCGCGACCGCTACGGTCGCAGGTTCGAATCCTGCCTCGGGCATGGATGTTTGTGATGTCCTTAGGTAAGTTAGATTTAAGTAGTTCTAAGTCCTAGTGGACTGATGACCTCAGATGTTAAGTCCCATAATGCTCTGAGCCATTTGAACCATTTTTGAACTAATTGAAGGCAGTTTGTTTATTTCCATACGCGTTTCGCTTCTTTTATTTGTGAAGCATCTTCAATGGCGATTTCCAGCGTCAGTAGCTCATGCGTGTAGTCCTGGAGATGTGTTCATTAGTCTCCATGTTACAGTTGGTCCCGCCGGAGGTTCGAGTCCTCTCTCGGGCATGAGTGTGTGTGCTGTTCTTAGCATAAGTCAATTTAAGTAGTGTGTTAGTGTAGGGACCGATTACCTCAGCAGTTTGGTCCCTTAGGAATTGACACACATTTGATCTTTCTTTTTTTTTGTTCCTGTTGGTCGATTTCCGGCATTCTTTCACCCACATTTGATTCAACACATCGCATGCATAACTTGCACCTTTTGGATGCAAAGTAAGTTTGATGATAGAATTACTTTCAGATATGTCACTTCACAGTACACACACAGCGGAGAGAAGGACCTCACACATCTACGTTGTACAGGCGCTGCTCCGTGAAACGATCCTCTTGTTCCTTCACAACGTATACCTTGTGACTCATGTCTGCATACACACAGTCCACAAACCCTTGTGTCCGTCCGTAGTGCACCACAATCAACCCTCCTAGTTTTTGAACGTACGAGTTTCTTGCAGCTGTTTTTGTAGTCGGACGAGTATAGTGTATTGTGAACTCAAAAATGTTCAAATGTGTGTGAATTCGTATGGGACCAAACTGCTGAGGTCATCGGTCCCTAGACTTACACACTACTTAAACTAACATATGCCAAGGACAACACCCATGCCCCAGGGAGGACTCGAACTTCCTGCGGGAGGGGCCGCGCAGTCAGCGATATAGCGCGTCAAACAGCGCGGCCACTCCGCGCGGCCTATTGTGAACTAAATCTATTCAGAAAAACGTCACGATACAAGAATTGTGCAACTCTACCATTACGTTCCTACTGTGAAGAGGGAAATTTGAAAGTGATCTGATCTTCAAACTGAGTTTATATCCCAACGGCACATGCATTTCTTATTAAGGTTTTTTTCTACTAAGTCCTTTCTACAACCTCCAAAAGTCTGTAAAAGGAACTGTGAAACACCGTGTATATGTGTAGATATCTCAAATGATTTTTACTGAACGAATGGGAAAAAATGCAACTCCCTCAAGCACTACGTTCAGTGACACCAGGATACTGCTACATACTGACGGGATTTAGTGTTAGTGATTCGTTTGTCACTGTCATCGGCCATCAGATGGTGCACAGGAGACCCGTCTGCGTGCCTTCTGTTTTGACTTTGCAGACGGTAACTGCGCTGACTTTAGAGGGTAACAGTGTCTGCAATGTACATTCCAGGGTACAAAAATGCCCCGCCGACGAGTACTCCTGTTGAACTACCTCAGTCCTTTTAATGGGGTTACATTGTGAGCCTACGGGAAGCTGTATGCCCACTACGTTATACAGCTTGTTATCCCCATGCTCCTGCCATTTCCTCGACAGGGAGCTGATACGCCTTTTCATCAGGACAATACGGCTACTGCGATCAACGAGTTTTTTGTGGTGTACAACGACTGCTCTGGCCAGCAAGATCACTAGATCTCTCACAAACAGAATACGCATGGGCTATGGCGAAGCGGGAACTTACTTCTTCTCCAGAGGCTACAAGAACCATTGCCGAATTGCAACAAAAGGTGCAGGATGCTTGGGACAATCTGTTACTTGATCCCATCCGGCACCTATATGGTCGTTTTCACGCAAAAATTACGTGCCCGCGTTGCCACACCGTGTATTGTTGCAACTATCAGGGGACCCTTTACTGTGACATGTGTGTTTCATTTAGTCTGAATTTTTTATCATCTACGCCTTCACTAGATGTCCCGCGAGGAATCGTCAGTAATCAGGGATATGAGAGCAACGATGATTTGAAGCAAACTACTACATCTGGTCATATGCCCTATTCCGAATGGTTTCCGAGGTAGACCACGTTTAATGCACGAGCAGCAATTTGACGTTTCAGATACCTCCAACGGCATCCTTAGACATCACCGAGCGAGGTGGCGCAGTGGTTAGACACTGGACTCGCATTCGGGAGGATGACGGTTCAACCCCGCGGCCATCCTGATTTAAGTTTTACGTGATTTCCCTAAATCGCTCCAGGCAAAAGCCGGGATGGTTCCTTTGAAAGGGCACGGCCGACTTCCTTCCCTATCGTTCCCTAATCCGATGAGACCGATGACCTCGCTGTCTGGTCTCCTTCCCCAAACAACCCAACCCAACCCTTAGACATCAGCAGGAGCACTACCGTCGCAGAAGCCTTAAACATCTAGAATATTCTTCATTAGTACAGATGTGTCGCATTTTAGCCACTCAGTGTAGAAACACAGTCACCGATGCTTCTCTCTGATTCTCTCAGTCCCTATCACTACTTCACTCGCAAGCTCACAATACACAATGGACAACAAAGAGCGCAACGGGCTATTTAATGGCAAAAAGACATCCTGACCAAACATAATTGAAAGCAACGAGATAGGTAGGGCGGGAATAAAATCTCAAAGAGGTTGGATGGTAAAAACAATGCATGCGCTCCGCTAGCGCAAAAGGAAATGTGCGTTACATGTGTTCTATCTCCGAAACCATTAGGAATAGGGCACATGTCCATATGAAGTGTTTCTGCTTTGGATTATAGTTCCTGTCGTATCGCTCAATGTTGACCATTCCTACTGGGGCACCCTGTATATACGACTGTCGTCGTCATCCTCTTCATAACTTCCATAGTTTCATACCTGTCTAGTCTTCTTCCTGAAGGCCCCTTGAATTTATTGCATCATCAATATCTTTCATTCGTCTTATCGGTGTCATACACGTTTTCTTAGTTCAGCTTGTGTCCATTTATAGTCTCCATTTGGCCATCGGTTATCACCCATTCGTTAGCTACCGCCATACCAAGTAAATATATGGCTACCTATGACCTCGAGAATAGTGTATTTTTCTCCTAACTTTCCGGTATTCTATCATTTATGATGTGTGCTGCTCTGAAGATGCGACAGATTCTTCGCCAAATATCCATCTCCCGGAAATGGAAGTTGGCACAAATGGCAACCTTTAAAAGGAAAAATTTGTCTCTTAAATCTGAAAAGAGAACCTATGTAGGGGAATAACATCCTTACATAAGATCACCTGGTCGCACTGTTCTGGAGGCGAGGCGATGGGTCTGCAGCCCATTAGTCGTAAAAAAAAAACACAAAACGAGAAATTTCTGAATTAAGTCTAGGAAATGATGTGTCAAAATAGAAAACGAATACAGCTACACACCTGTACGACTCACAGATAAGAACATACTGAAGGTGCGAGACGTATATGGGAAATTAATTGAAGGGAAACAAGGAAGCCATGTCCAACTCAAATATAAAACTGTGACTGGCAGGCAGTGTTTGAGAACATACGCAATCGAGACCTTCCAGCTCAGGTCAGGGCTTCGTGGTATCGTGCTATGAACAGAAAAATCTAAAATAATTTTTAAGATGACGGGATTGCACCTTTCACACACTCTGAATGCACTACATGTGATCTAACAGAGAGCTAAGAGCACAGATTGGTCTGAAACAGCATTAGAGGAATATGAGACAACGTTCGGAAAATATCAGCAACAATAAACAGAACCACGGCTAAAAACAGCATGTCAGGAGACTTCTTAGATACTGGCGTTAAACTGTATACAGCCTCGAAAGAACACCGTGAAATGGAAAAGGGTCACATGACCTATTAAGTTCTGATAGGAGAAAGCAAAAGTAAATAAGATTTCTGGAAATACATTACACCGCAACACCAAAAGCTATGACAAACGAAAACTACAAAGAAAGATATGTCAACTTCAGTCAAGACTAGAGGCCACAGATTTTTAAGTCTAGTAATAACATATTCTTAAATCTCCAGAAGCGATCACAACTTCGGATTTTAAATTAATTTAAGATTTCTAGTCACCATTGCAGAAGGCCAAGAAAAAGATTACGTTTATTTTTACATGGAGAAAAACGCCAATGCAGGAGATATTTTATAAAATTTATAGACATATATAGAAAACGCTTTGAAGAAAAGAACGCGTTTCATTTCCTTATTTTCCGTTTATTTAATAAGAAGATACAAATTATGTCAGTTGGCAAAAATTTCTTCCAAGGTTTAAACTCTTTAAAATATGAAGAAGAAACTTTCAGTTGTCGACTTAATTATGTTGATTTTATTACATTTTAGAATGTAAAGAATAGATATTTATCCTCACTAGTTGAAGGAGAGTTTCAGCTGTGTGAAGTCAAATTGCAGAGGATAGATTTCATATGCTGTTCCGCATAAATAAATTCTTATTTTCTCTTTAAATACCATGATAAATATTATTTCCAATATGTCAACAAGAAAGAGGGATAGCCCTTTACATAGCCTATTAAGCCCATGCCGATGAAGGCGAAGTACCGTGCCCTATTCCTAATGGTTTCGGAGATAGAACACATGTAACGCACATTTAGTTTTGGCCTAGCGGAGCGCATGCATTATCTTTCCCATCCAATCTCTTTAAGGTTATATTCTTGCCCAGTCGATGAAGGAGATGCCTAAAAAACTGAATGATGGTTTGCGTCAGAATACTCGAGATTGAAAATTTGATTCTGGGCCTAGATGAATTTTTTTTGTCAGTTTTGGACTGGGTGATATGAGATCTGGCTTCTTAATCGTTATACAGCAGTTACAGAAGATCTTGTACAAAACAGGTGTAATTATTTAGTACTAACAAAGAAATGAGTGTACAATCCCTTTCATTATTCCATATTTAAAGGTTTATTTTGATTTCAAAACTTTTTTCTGTTCTCTTCCACGCACCACGTCTATCCGTTCTTGCTGGTCCCTTTCTTCAGTTATACCCCTTCCCCCAAAGCGAAAATAACCGACTCCAACCCTCTCCTTTTTGGACCATCCCTGCTTCTTTGGTCCTAGATAGCTTCCCTGAAACCGCGCAAATCACATAGCCACATACTCTAACTACATGTTTTCCCCCTACTTCATCAACTACATTCGAACCCAGCTTCTGGTACATCAAATGGTTCAAATGGCTCTGAGCACTATGGGACTCAACTGCTGTGGTCATCAGTCCCCTAGAACTTAGAACTACTTAAACCTAACTAACCTAAGGACATCACACACATCCATGCCCGAGGCAGGATTCGAACCTGCGACCGTAGCAGTCGCACGGTTCCGGACTGCGCGCCTAGAACCGCGAGACCACCGCGGCCGGCTCTGGTACATCCTCTGCCATTTTTTCTATCAACTGGCACTATCTTCCTTGCCATTTTCATGTCCATTGCGTTTTCACAAGTTATTGCTGTTGTTGTAGGATAGGTTTTTTAAGAAACAGTGTATATTGTAGCATTATTGGCCGCATATAAATAAAAAAATTAAAAAACACATCTACAACTGGAATCTAAGTTATGAACTCGAGTGTTCTAACCTAAAACTGTTCATTTTATGCTAACCAGGCAAAAAAGCTACTCAATATTAAAGGAAAATATTTGTGATTCATGTGACTGGTGTTGCCAAAAAATGGTTCAAATGGCTCTGAGCACTATGGGACTTAACTTCTGTGGTCATCAGTCCCCTAGAACTTAGAACTACTTAAACCTAACTAACCTAAGGACATCACACACATTCATGCCCGAGGCAGGATTCGAACCTGCGACCGTAGCGGTTGCGCGGTTCCAGACTGGAGCGCCTAGAACCGCTCGGCCACACCGGCCGGCTGGTATTGCCAAACTGCATAACTTTGACGTCTATTTTCTACCGATAATCTGTACGAGATGAAATTTTGTAACAGAAATTTTTGTCCTGTTAACATGCAAGGAATTGCACATTACGTCCGAGTGCACGAATTTTGGTTCACCCCATATACACATAGCGTGATTCAGTTACTCTGTTTTAATCACATATTGTTGGAGCCGCTTATGACATCCTAATTCTGTATTAACCCAGATGTATTGTCTGAAAATCCGCTTTTCCTAGTTACATTAATCTGAGAGAAGTCGGTATCGACTTTGTTTTTGCAAATGGATCTATGGTAATTTTTGCTATTAGTATAGTACTTTTAAAGTAGATAAATTCAACGGTGTTTTACTCTTTAAAATACTGCTGCTAGTTTTGGTGTAACTAATAATTTAGGATTTATCTGTTTTGAACATGGGATCAGCTGCGTCTTATATGGGAGTTCATGTTTTCATGCCAAAACAAGGAAATACTTCACGTCGGATAAGAAGAAAACCGTGTGCTACACCTCCGGGACAACCGTCGAAAAGCGACACAGAGAAATGAGGCCTTTATGGTCTCCGAGTACCTCACGTTTGTTGAGTGCTTGTTAGTTTGGTTTGTTGGTGCGTTGGTTGGTTGGTTTAAAAGAGGGGGGGGGGGGGGGGCAAACTGCTAGGTCATGTGGGTCACTCGTTCCGATTAAAATAATTCCACAAAGGAGGGTGTAAAATAATCGAGACATACAAAACACAGCTAGAAGAAAGGAGAAAACCAAAAGAATGACAGAGGGCCAACAAATACTAAAATGGACAAAATCGGACAAGAAAACCACAGAGAGACGCAAGAAACATGTAGAAGAGTTCAAAACAAGAGATCAGATTACCATGGCTGGCTGACCATGGGAATAAAAAGGAGAAGCCAGCCACTCTCCAACACATTAAAACCTCCACCCAAAAAGCACTAGGGTGGAGGACACAGAGGGACAAAAGACATGCGCTGAAACTTAGATCAAATGATAAAACCCACCCTTACGAATAAAACGTAAAACTAAAGCTGCTGTTGAGCCTTTGTCGCCAACACCGTAGGTAGGGTGCTGAGAAAGTTAAAAAGTCCGCCGCAGAGCGGCTAAAAGTGGGCAGTCCAGCAAGAGATGGACGACCGTCATTTGTGAGCCACAGCTACACCCAGGTGGGTCCTCGCGACGGAGGTGCTAACGATGCGTTAACCACGTATGGCCAACGCAGAGCCGGCAGAGGACAACTGATCCCTGCGAGAGGACCGCATGGAAGACTTGCACAAATTCGTAGTCTCCTTAATGCCACGAAGTACTGTTATGCCATTCCATCTCCCAAAGCCGAAAAACTCTGCGACTTAGGACAGAACGCAGGTCAGTTTCGCAGATGCCCATCTCCAGAAGCGGTTTCCGGGTAGCCTGTTGGCCAGCCTGTCGGCAAATTCGTTGCCTGGGATTCCGACGTGTCCTGGGGTCCACACAAACACCATTCTATGACGGGACCATTCCAGGGCATAGACGGGCTTCTGAATCGACGCTAACAAAGGATGGCGAGGGTAGCACTGGTCGATAGCTTATAGGCTGCTGAAGGAGTCCGTACACAGGAGAAATGACTTACCAGGGCATGAGCAGACGTGCTCAAGAGCACGAGATACGGACGCCAGCCCTGAAATGAAAACACTGCAGCCATGTGGCAAGACGTGCTCTTCAGTATGTCCTCCATGAGCATACGCAAAGGCTACGTGACCATCAGCCTTCGAACTGGCGGTGTAAAGCACTTCATGGCCCAGGTACATGTCGAGAATCGAGAGGAAGTGATAACGGACAACCGTAGGGTTAACGAAGTCCTTAGGGCCATGCGAAAGGCTCAGAAGAATCTGAGGTCTCGTTGTACACCATGGAGGTGCACGTGAATCGACCTCGAGGAGAGGTAGTAACGGGATGGATTCCAGTTCAGACAGAAGGGACCGGATACGAGCTGCAATCGTAAGCCCTGACCTCGGCCGAGATGAACCGCCGTGGTTGGGAAAAGAGGATGCGCAGGAGAACTACGAAAGTGTGCAACGAAACTGGCGAGCAGTTGTGCACGCCTAACCTTCAATGGAGGGACTCCAGCCTCCGCCAGGACACTGGTCACTGGACTCGTTCTAAAAGCTCCTGTCGCTGGACGAACGCAACAGTGGTGCACTGGGTCGAGTAAACGAAAAGCTGGGGGCGCCGCCGAACCGTAAACCACATTCCCATAGTCAAGGTGGGATTGAACAAGGGATCTGTAGAGCTGCAGCATCTTAGAGCCGTTGGTGTTGCTCAGGCAGCGGAAGGCATTGAGGTGCTGCCACCACTTCCACTTAAGCTGACAAAGGTGAAGAAGCCAAGTCAATCAGGCGTCAAAAACCAGTCCTAAGAATAAAAAAAAATGATTGAAATGGCTCTGAGCACTATGGGACTTAACTTCTGAGGTCATCAGTCCCATAGAACTAAGAACTACTTAAACCTAACTAACCTAAAGACATCACACTCATCCATGCCCGAGGCAGGATTCAAACCTGCGACCGTAGTGGTCGCGCGGTTCCAGACTGTAGCGCCTAGAACCGCTCGGCCACTCCGGCTGGCCCTAAGAATCGACATGTCTCCACTACAGTGAGTGGATCGTCATTAAGGCAAAGTTCTGGTTCTGGAACAACAGTGAGACGCTGACAAAAATGCATGACACACGACTTCGTGGCTGAAATTTGGAAGCCGTGGGCTAGAGCCCATGACTGTGCCTTGTGAATGGCTCCCTGTAGGCGCCCCTCAGCAACACCAGTACCGGTACTGGAGGAGCAGTACGAAATGCAGAAGTCATCCATATACAGAGAAGGTGAGACCGACTGCCCTACAGCTGCTGCCAGAACGTTAATAGCCGCTAAAAATAGAGAGACACTCAACACAGAGCCCTGCAGAATGGCATTATCATGAATACGGGGGGAACTATGGTAGGCACCGACTTTGACACGGAAAGTACGGAGCGACAGGAAGTTTTGGATAAAAATCTGGAGCACGCCCCAGAGGCCCCACTCATACAATGTGGCAAGAATATGATGTCCCCAGGTCGTGTCGTATGCTTTACATAAGTAAAAAAACACGGCAAACAGATGTTGGCGTCTGGAAAATGCTGTTCGGATGGCAGACTAGAGGGACACAAGATTATCAGTGGTAGAGCGACCCTGGCGGTAGCCGCGCTGATATGTAGCCAGTAGGCCATGTGACTCTAGGATCCAACCCAACCGCCAACACACCATACGTTCCAGCAGCTTACAAAGAAAGTTGGTGAGGCTGATAGGCCAGTAGCTATCCACATCAAGCGGGTTTTGACTGGGTTTGAGCACCGGATTGGTGGTGCTCTCCCGCCATTGCGATGGGAAGATGCCATTGCACCAGATCCGGTTGAAGATGACGAGGAGATGTCGCTTGTAGCCAAACGAGAGATGTTTAATCATCTGACTGTGGATCTGATCCGGCCCAGGAGCTGCGTCAGGGCAATGTGCAAGGGTGCTGAGGAGCTCCTACTCTGTAAATGGGGCGTTACAGGGTTCACTGTGGCGTGTAGTGAACCAGAGGACTTTCCTTTCTATCCGCCGTTTGAAGGTGCAAAAGGCTGGGGGGTAGTTCTCTGATGCAGAAGCTCGAACATAGTGTTCAGCAAAGTGCTCGGCAATCGCGTGTTCGGCATTAGATAACACGCAATTTATGTTAATGCCAGGGACACCTGTTGGGGTCTGGTACCCAAAAAGACGTCTGATATTTGTCCAGACTTGGGAAGGTGATATATGGCACCCAATGATCGACACATACCTCTCCCAACACGCCTGTTTCCGTCGTTTTATAAGTTGGCGAACACAGGCACGGAGCCGCTTAAATGTTATTAGGCGCTCTAGGGAAGGGTGCCGCTTCTGTCGCTCTAGAGCTCGCCAAGTCTCTTTACTTGCCTCAGCAACTTCGGGCGCCCACCAAGAGACTGTCTTTCGCCAGGAGCACCCTAAAGAGCGAGGGATCGCATTTCAGCCGCAGAAACAATCGTTGCAGTGACTTGCTCAACGACAGCATCAATGGCACCATGGGCGGGATTCAGCGGTGACAGCAGAGGTGAAGGCTTCCCAGTCTGCCTTGTTTAAAGCCATCTGGGTAGGCGTCCGTGGACATGACGCTTGGGGAGTGACAGGAAGATAGGGAAGTGGTCACTACCACACAGGTCGTTATGTGCTCTCCAGTGGATAGATGGGTGAAGGTCCGGGCTACAAAACGGGAGATCAATGGCCGAATATGTGCCATGTGCCACATTAAAATGTGTGCGAGCACCTATATTTAAGAGGCCGAGGTCGAGTTGTCAGATTAAATTTTCGACCTTCATACCTCGGCCAGTAAGCATGGCACCACCCCAAAAGAGATTATGCACGTTAAAATCACCCAAAAGTAGGAAAGGTTTAGGGAATTGATCAATCAGTACAGCCAATACGTTGAGGGGTGCTGCACCATCTGGAAGAAGATATACATTGCAGACAGTTATTTCCTGTGTCGTCCTTATCCTGACAGCCACACCTTCAAGAGGGGTTTGAAGGGGCTCAGGTTCACTACACACTGAGTTCAGGACATATACGCAAACACCACCTGATACTCTTTTATAGTCGCTACACTTCCTGTAATACTCCTTATAGCCGCGGAGGGCAGGGGTCCGCATTGCCGGGAACCAGATTTCCTGGAGGGCAATGCAGCAAGCAGGTGTAAAGCTTAACAGTTGCCGTAGCTCAGCCAGGTGGTGGAAAAAAACCGCGGCAATTCCACTGGAGGATTATGTTATCATGAGACTGGGAAGGCATGAAACTCTCAATGAAGCAGTCTACGCCTCAGGGTCACCTGCTGCCACCAGGTGAGTACCTGTACGATCGCCATCCATTGTGTCTGAGAGCCTAGCGAGATCTAGGTCCCCAGCGGATGCTAGAATCTCCACCTCATCCTCAGACACAGAGCTTGTAGGTAGTTGTGGTGTGGGTGCCATCGCAATGCCTTGGTTCTTGGGGGTCTTTTTCTTTTTGGGTTTCTCTCGCTGCTCCTGAGGTTTGTCTGGCTGGGAGGGCTTCACTGATTCAGTCTCAGGGATTAAGGAGGACTGTGAGGCCCTACAACCAGCTACCTGTGGTTGCTTCAGCAACTGATGGGTGTCACCTTTGCCACTGGTAGGAACCTGGGAAGAGAGTGACCCAAGGGATCCCTTCCTAGCGAGAGGAGCTGAAGGAGACTTACGCTTCTCTGGCTAAGAAGTGGGGACTGACGACCCCGATGTTTGGGAGGGTGTTGCTCGTGAAGTGGGTTGTGCAGGAGCAACAGGGAGGGAAGTGCCTCCCACCGTCAAGGGGGCAGGTGGAGTGTGACGGCTGTGAGAGCCAACTGTACATGGAGGAATGGAAGATGGTAGAACCATTATTGTAGCGGTGGCATAGGTTGACGTCACATGCACAGGATGTAGCCTCTCATATTTTCTCTTAGCCTCAGTATAGGTGAGTCGGTTCAGGGTCTTGTATTCCATTATTTTTCTTTCTTATTGGAGAATCCTGCAGTCTGGTGAGCAAGGCGAATAGTGCTCTCCACAGTTGACACAGACGGGAGGCGGTGCACAGGGGGTATTGTGATCTGAAGTGCATCCACAATCTTGACAGGTGACGCTGGAAGTACAGTGAGAAGACATATGGCCAAGCTTACAGCACTTAAAACACCGCATCAGGCGAGGGATGTATGGCTTTACGTCACAGCAGTAGACCAGCACCTTGACTTTCTCAGGTAATGTGTCCCCCTCAAAGGCCAAGACAAAGGCATCGATGGCAACCTGATTTTCCCTCGGACCCCGGTGGACGCGCCAGACAAAATGGACACCTCGCCGCTCTAAATTGGTGCACAGCTCATCATCAGACTTCAAAAGAATGTCCTCCCCACAGGCACCACCCAGCCGCAGCAAAGGGCACCTGGCAGGATGACCACTGCCGGGCGTCCCGATGCCCCAGGGTGACAGGCATCTACCCCTTGGCATACTTGGGGAGTTAACGGCGCAGGCATCAGCAGAGCAATCCCTGTGTGGTCATGAGGCCACAACCAACAGGGTACATGACAGCCCCACCACAACGGACTGGATACCATGCTGGATATCAGGTGCAAACAAGCTAAGAAGTTCATTATCGTCGACAGCGCAGAAAGCGATACTGCACAGAGGATGGAGGAAAACGCACCCAGGAGAGTGACCTGGCCCAACAGCTGAAGAATGAACGGAGGTGCAGACCCATGTCGACGAAGGATGCAAGAGGTCTCAGTGAGTGATGGACTCTATGCACCATGTAAGGCGCCCTTCCCCAGTTGGCTCACTCTTCGGGAAAATTTTGAAAAATAGAGGTCAAACCCTACAGGGGACCATCACATAAAGGCCTAACGTGTGAGAATCCTTTTAGTCGCCTCTTACCTCAGGCCTATTCTAACCCCTGGACCTGCAGGGGGATGTTACTTTGGAGAAATAAATGTCTTTCAGAAACCAAGAGGAACTACACATGCCATTTCTTTACAGAGTACACAGAAGGAACAAAAAGAGAACAATAGTGTTATATGCACAAAAGTGTCCCGACTGACGGTGTCCAACAAGGACGACAATTCAGCGAATGTGCTAAACATTTAGACTGAAAGAGCACTAGAATACTGCGCATAGGGTAAGGAGGTAGCCTGCAGCCAGTAGAGCTAACGAAATTGACGTTAAGGCAGTTGTTACTCATTATCCAAACCTTCCACGCGTATCATTGGTCACTTCACAAGCAGATTAACCACAGGTATTAAAGAAGACGTATGGCAGGGTAGCCAAGAATTCGGTACGCGGGCCATGCCCGGGACCGAGTGCCAAAGCGCTCAGCCTCATTTCACATTTCGCCCACCGTCACACCACACTGTCTGAGCTCGAGAAGGGGAAAGAGAGGAAAACAGTGAACGAGCCGCATTTAAATGACAGTGCAGGCGCACTGCATGCGACTTGGTTTTACATTCCTCAACAACATAGATCATAAACAAAACAAGTTTTCAGTATTAATTATTTTCGACGTGCTGAAGTCATAATATAATTTCAATATGGTACAAACTGTCGGCATACGCAGAGACGCAGACGATTTCACAACGTTTCGCAGTCAAGTTTCCTCGTAGTCGTGGTTTGTTTAGTTTCATAATCGAAAAATGGTCTTTGACACAAATATGTCAATCGAAATATTATAACACTTTTGCAACCTCATTGTCAAGACTTGAAAAATCTACCTGAGGAGAGCAATGTAGACGTCCTGGGCAGTTTTAACGTAAAACGATTTGTCATTAAAACCGGAATTACCTCGCAGGCTAGTCAGTTACGTCTGCACATGCACAGGGACGCTTTCAACTCTAACGGCAGATGGTCTCTAAAACAGCTCGAAAAGAGAAGTAAGACTGATAGTGACCTCAAAAGGTTTATAAAACTCTCCTTTTCATTCTTGCAGGGCCACAATGAACTCTTCAAACCTCATGTTCTCTATAACGCCAGTGATCTTAAAGAACTGGACTGTCTTTGTCAGAATGAGTTCCTCCTACAATGAGATTTTCTTTTTCAGTGCATACCCATCAAATCAGAAGTTACCCTGCAGTGTTTTCCTGTGGGTAGTGTGCAGTTAAGTCCACTTAAAATGCGAAGTTTGCAATCCATTTCGGATGTTCTAATTTTCATTCCTTCGTAAATTCAACAATAGAGGGTTCTAAATCTAAAAATCATTCTAGGCATGCGCCTTGACTTACTCAACGTATTTCGCAGTAATATATGTAATCTCCATACTCTTCGTTCATTTTAACTGAAAACTGCTGCAGCTGACAATAGAATAATGGGTGCGACATCAGGATTTTTACAATCCGTACCACCAGTTTCTTTAAGTGCTCTACGTTTGCAAATTTAGCACAAAGTACTTCTTGATGTCCAGAACAGTGAGTTCGTCTGTCGATCGTTGTAGTTCTTTTCTGTTTCATTCTCATATAAATGTTGAAATTTTCTCTGTATGGCACTGTAATGTCGTTTCATACCAACTAAGCAGTATCTACATCTAAATCTACATTTATAATCCGCAAGCCACCCAACGGTGTGTGGCGGAGGGCACTTTACGTGTCACTGTCATTACCTCCCTTTCCTGTTCCTGTCGCGTATGGTTCGCAGGACGAACGACTGCCGGAGAGCCTCCGTGTGCGCTCGAATCTCTCTAATTTTACATTAGTGATCTCCTCGGGAAGTATAAGTAGGGGTAAGCAATATATTCGATATCTCATCCAGAAACGCACCCTCTCGAAACCTGGACAGCAAGCTATACCGCGATACACAGCGCCTCTCTTGCACAGTCTGCTACTTAAGTTTGCTAAACATCTCCGTAACGCTATCACGCTTAACAAATAATGCTGTGACTAAACGCGCCGCTATCCTTTGGGTCTTCTCTATCTCCTCTGTCAAACCGACCTGGTACGGATCCCACACTGATGAGCAATACTCAAGTATAGGTCGAACGAGTGTTTTGTAAGCCACCTCATTTGTTGATGGACATTTTCTAAGGATTCTCCCAATGAATCTCAACCTGGCACCCGCCTTACCAACAATTAATTCTATATGATCATTCCACTTCAAATCGTTCCGTACGCATACTCCCAGATATTTTACATATGTAACTGCTACTAGTGTTTGTTCCGCTATCATATAATCATACAATAAAGGATCCTTCTTTCTATGTATTCGCAATACATTACATTTGTCTATGTTAAGAGTCAGTTGCCACTCGCTGCACCAAGTGCCTATCCGCTGCAGATCTTCCTGCATTTCGCTACAATTTTCTAATGCTGCAATTTCTCTGTATACTACAGCATCATCCGCGAAAAGCCGCATGGAACTTCCGACACTATCTACTAGGTCATTTATATATACTGTGAAAAGCAATGGTCCCATAACACTCCTCTGTGAAACGCCAGAGGTTACCTTAACGTCTGTAGACGTCTCTCCATTGAGAACAACATGCTGTGTTCTGTTTGCTAAAAACTCTTCAATCCAGCCACACAGCTGGTCTGATATTCCGTAGGCTCTTACTTTGTTTATCAGGCGACAGTGCGGAACTGTATCGAACGCCTTCCGGAAGTCAAGGAAAATGGCATCTACCTGGGAGCCTGTATCTAATATTTTCTGGGTCTCATGAACAAATAAAGCGAGTTGGGCCTCACACGATCGCTGTTTCCGGAATCCATGTTGATTCCTACAGAGTAGATTCTGGGTTTCCAAAAACGACATGATACGCGAGCAAAAAACATGTTCTAAAATTCTACAACAGATCGACGTCACAGATATAGGTCTATAGTTTTTCGCATCTGCTCGACGACCCTTCTTGAAGACTGGGACTACCTGTGCTCTTTTCCAATCATTTGGAATATTCCGTTCTTCTAGAGACTTGCGGTACACGGCTGTTTGAAGGGGGCAAGTTCTTTCGCGTACTATGTGTAGAATCGAACTGGTATCCCGTCAGGTCCAGTGGACTTTCCTCTGTTGAGTGATTCCAGTTGCTTTTCTATTCCTTGGACACTTATTTCGATGTCAGCCATTTTTTCGTTTGTGCGAGGATTTAGAGAAGGAACTCCAGTGCGGTCTTCCTGTGTGACACAGCTTTGGAAAAAGGTGTTTAGTATTTCAGCTTTACGCGTGTCATCCTCTGTTTCAATGCCATTATCATCCAAGAGTGTCTGGATATGCTGTTTCGATCCACTTAATGATTTAACGTAAGACCAGAACTTCCTAGGATTTTCTGTCAAGTCGGTACATAGAATTTTACTTTCGAATTCACTGAACTCTTCACGCATAGCCCTCCTTACTTTAACATTGATATCGTTTAGCTTCTGTGTTTCTGAGAGGTTTTGGCTGCGTTTAAATTTACAGTGAAGCTCTCTTTGCTTTCGCAGTAGTTTCCTAATTTTGTTGTTGCACCACAGTAGGTTTTTCCCGTCCCTCACAGTTTTACTCGGCACATACCTGTCTAAAATGCATTTTACGATTGCCTTGAACTTTTTCCATAAACACTCAACATTGTCAGTGTCGGAACAGAAATTTTCGTTTTGATCTGTTAGGTAGTCTGAAATCTGCCTCCTATTACTCTTGCTTAACAGATAAACCTTCCTCCCTTTTTTTATATTCCTATTTACTTCCATATTCAGGGATGCTGCAACGGCCTTATGATCACTGATTCCTTGTTCTGCGCTTACCGAGTCGACAAGTTCGGGGCTGTTTGTTATCATTAGGTCCAAGACGTTATCTCCACGAGTCGTTTCTCTGTTTAATTGCTCGAGGTAATTTTCGGATAGTGCACTCAGTATAATATTGTAAGACGTGTATATTTCTGTTGTCTATTGTCAAACCACAATTTATGAAAGATGTTTATATTTTATTAATAGGAATAAGTATGAATAATTAATATTTGTCATGTTGGAAATAATTGTGGTATCAGGTAATATCTGCACTAAAGTATTGTTGATATAATTTTGAAAAGGGCGGGAGAAACCGCGTACGAATACATTTTAAGAAAAGAGCGCAAAAGACCGCGCATTGATGCATTTTGTAATGGTAGCAGGGATTCTCTGCACCAGAAAGCATTGTTGGCAGGAGAAACGGCACTTTAGCGTTCGTAGGAAGGCAGTAGTAAGCGAGAAGTGAAGCGAGTCGGTAGCAGGTCTGAAGCGAGAGGTTGAGAGGAGCGGTGTGCCTGCCAGCCACTAGCTATGATTTACATGAGGTTATAAACGGATGTACAGAGACATCAGCTAACTATTATCATAAGAGGAACTAATATTATTGAATTATTTTCTTTGCGAAACTCGAGGCTACTGAAGTTATGTTTGCGCAGTGCTAGTTGTCAGATTATTGTGAAACGTAAGTCCCATTTGAACGTTTGTAAAATCATTTCATTACCAACAGCAAACATTTGAAGCGTTTTCAGAATATAATTAATTTTTGCCAGCAATGTTGCATTACTGATTATAATCCATCCCAAAAACCATCAACATAAAACTCTGCAAAAATTTTATTATTGTCAAGAAAAAGTGTAACTATGAATTACGTAACTTCAGTCAAGTTAATTAAAGAATAACGTCAGCTTTGCTAATAAAGAATAACGTCAGCTTTGGTAATAAATACAGCCACTTATTATGACAGCCCACCAGCAGTTAATAGAGTATAGTAAAACAGAGTAAGTATATTCATGTCGCAGTTCGATGTAGCAGTCAGATGCCGATCCAGTAACAGTAAAAAAGGTAAGGAACAGTTTTGGGTTATTGCAGGTAACGACTGAGGGCCACGACGACGACACATTCTATGTTTCGTCGAAATAATCAGAAAATAACTTTTAACAAGTAGCAATTAAATTTGTATGCGAAGATTGAGAAAGAGAATTAATTTCAAAGGGAAGATTTCATTTGTTATTACTAAGCAAGAGATAGAAATCCTAAGGAAAGGTTTCATAGTTTATTGTAAAAGGGAAGGTTATCATTAACAAAAAAGGTATAGAGGAGACGGGGATGTTTCAATATCACTCGATGCTCTGTCCCTACCTCCTGTCCTTAACATCTGAGTGTCCCAGTCTATATCTGGTAAATTGAAATCTCCACCTAAGACTATTACACGCTGAGGAAATTTATGTGAAATGTATTACAGATTTTCTCTCAGTTGTTCTGCCTCTAATGCTCCTGAGTCGGGGGGTCGGTAAAAGGAGCCAATTATTAACCTAGCTCGGTTGTTGAGTATAACCTCTATCCATAATAATTCACAGGAACTATCCACTTCTATTTCACTACAGGATAAACTACTACTAACATCGACAAACACGCCACCACCGGTTGCATGCAATCTATCCTTTCTAAACACCGTCTGTGCCTTCGTAAAAATTTCGGCAAAATTTATCTCTGGCTTCAGCCAGCTTTCTGTACCTATAACGATTTCAGCTTCGGTGCTTTCTATCAGGGCTTGAAATTCCGGTACTTTACCAACGCAGCTTCGATAGTTTACAATTACAATACCGATTGCTGCTTGGTTCCCGCATGTACTGACTTTGCCCCGCACCCTTTGAGGCTGTTGCCCTTTCTGTACTTGCCCGAGGCCATCTAACCTAAAACAACGCCCAGTCCACGGCACACAACCCCTGCTACCCGTGTAGCCGCTTGCTGTGTGCAGTGGACTCCTGACCTATCCAGTAGAACCCGAAACCCCACCACCCTATGGCGCAAGTCGAGGAATCTGCAGCCCACACGGTCGCAGAGCCGTCTCAGCCTCTGAATCAGACCCTCCACTCGGCTCTGTACCAAAGGTCCGCAGTCAGTCCTGTCGACGATGCTGCAGATGGTGAGCTCTGCTTTCATCCCGCTAGCGAGACTGGCAGTCTTCACCAAATCAGATAGCCGCCAGAAGCCAGAGAGGATTTCCTCCAATCCACAGCGACACACATCATTGGTGCCGACATGAGCCAATACCTGCAGATGGGTGCACCCTGTACCCTTCATGGCATCCGGAAAGACCCTTTCCACATCTGGAATGACTCCCCCCGGTATGCACACGGAGTGCACATTGGTTTTCTTCCCCTCCATTGCAGCTATATCCCTAAGGGGCCCTATTACGCGCCTGACGTTGGAGCTCCGAACTACCAGTAAGCCCACCCTCTGCGACCGCCCGGATCTTGCAGACTGAGGGGCAGCCTCTGTAACAGGACAAGCAGCCATGTCCGGCTGAAGATCAGTATCAGCCGGAGACAGAGCCTGAAACCGGTTCGTCAGACAAACTGGAGAAGCCTTCCGTTCAGCCCTCCAGAATGTCTTTCGCCCCCTTCCACACCGCGAGACGACCTCCCACTCTACCACGGGTGAGGGGTCAGCCTCAATGTGGGCAGTATCCCGGACAGCCACAGCTGTAGTCCGATCAAGGGATGTGTGGGACGAACTGGCCGTCCCCGACAAACCCCCGTCCGGACCCCCACAGTGATGCCCATTGGCAACAACCTCAAGCTGTGTGACAGAAGCCAACACTGCCTGAAGCTGGGAGCGAAAGAAATAAACAAATGACAGACGACTACCCGACTTAACACGTCACAGATATTAAAATGCAAATCTCCCCCTGCTAAATAACTACACAATGATTTGGCGGATTTAACTAAACAAGTGGGCTAAGAACACTCAAACAAATTTTCAACTTGACTACAACACTTATATGAACGCTAAATAAGACACTTGCTGCTACTAGCGCACTGCTGACAGTATCTGTCGCTTATGCGAATTCTCATCCCTATCTTCAGTCATTCCCCTCCGTTTGAAAGGATTGTGACGATACAAGGTTTGACTGCTTCTTTTGCGTGAACTTCTCCCATACCACAAACAAATAGCGAAGGGTAAACAGCACTGATACCGCTGTTCTACCGAAATGAAGAGAGCTGTGCCGACCGAAAAATACCACACCGCAGCGCTAAATGAAATGTGGCGCTGTTCCGGATACTTCCGGAGAAGGACCAAGCAAACCCAAATGACACGCCCGGCCTTGGCACGCCCGCGGCGCGCATACCCCGCACTCGTGAAATTTGGAACTCCGTGGCCGGCTCCGACGTATACAGTACGATATCTGCGTTCTAACGTGACATCTGGACAATAGGTTCTTTCTTGAAATAATTCTCTTTACTGTTGAAGTTCCCTCACAAATTATGGAAATCTGACTCAAAGAAAAAGCATTTTCGTCCGCTCAGAATCCTTACTGTCTGAGGCAGGTTGAGCGTCAGAGGTTTCCGATCTGGCCATTTGGTATGGAATTGCGGAATACTACGACACTTGTCTTTACTACATTGAAGAAACTTTAATGGGTAAAACGTACGCAGAATTTATTATCAAAGTAATACCAGCTCTCCTAGAGGAAGTACCACTTGAAATACGTATGTGACACACAAGCACCATAGGTGCCTAGATCACTACCCGTTTGTGGCTAGGATAGCTCACACCCAGCTCATTCCTGCTCTCTGTATAAGGCTTGAAAGCGTTGTCAATTTGTTTGCACGTTCGCATGATTTTACAAAAAAATTGTTCAAATGGCTCTGAGCACTATGGGACTTAAATTCTGAGGTCATCAGTCCCCTATAACTTAGAACTACTTAAACCTAACTGACCTGAGGACATCACACACATCCATGCCCAAGGCAGGATTCGAACCTGCCACCGTAGCGGTCGCGCGGTTCCAGGCTGTAGCGCCTAGAACCGCTCGGCCACTATGATTTTACAGTTCTGGACTTTATTCTGTTGGGGAAATTCAAAGATGAAGTCTATTTACAAGTCGTGACAGCCCAAGAAGGATTTAAAACATCGCACTGTTGCAACATGTCCGATGACTCTGCATGAATCTCTCCAGTCTGTCTAGAATTCCTTCCACTAGTGGCAGTACCTCCCTTGCAAACAGCATTTCTGGTCACAAGTCCGTATGGTATTTTTTGCTTCTTACGCTCTCAGTGATCGTTTCTCGCAGTTTGTCCCAATTTAGCAAAATCACCATGTATATATTGAGTGTAGAAATTCGTCGTATATGTAATTTTAGAGTGTTTAGACGAGATCCAAATAAAACCTTTACTATGTGACAAAAATGTCTTATATACACCGTTTCCCCGCTAATGGTTCATGATAGTTTTGACACTACTGATGTTCAGATACGGTGTTCAAACTACCATGTGATGAATATTGTTTTAAATATGTTGCCCCACTCACATAGATTTCCTTTTGTTAGGAAGATGAAATGTTTAGTGTACGAGACACCAATAGATACTCCGAAAGAGCTGGTCGCCCGTTTGTCTGAAGCTGCAGCATTATTCGTGACATATAAAATGTCATTGCTTCGGGTGTGTTAAACAATCATTAGCATGGAGGGGCCAGTTGCTTGTTAGCATAAACGAATGAAATTTGCGGCAGCATCTATATAGCAATATTCATCACATGGCAGTTTGAACAACGTCTCTGAATATCACTAGCGTTACAACCTTCATGAAACCCTAGCGAGGAAACGATACACCTGCGACATTTTTGTCACACCAAAGTCTGCCCAGAAGACTTAGCCGGATGACAATGCAACTTCGTATGAGTACCGTCCACCAGAGTGCGTTAGTGCTGGTTGTGTTAGTGTTTCAGGTGGCAGTCATTAAAACAAAGGCGTTTTTCCCTGCGGCAGCACTTTCTCATGAAATTTCAGTCACCAACATTCTCCCCAGAATGTGGAAACATTTTTTTGGCTCCGACCCATATAGGCAGAAATGATCATCATAATAAAACTAGAGAAACCAGAACTCGAGCTGGAAGATTTAAGTGTTCGTTTTCTCCGTGCGCTTTTCGAGAGTGGAACAGTAGAGAAGTAGCTTAAATATGCTTCGATGAACCCTCTGCAGTGCCCTTAATTGTGAATTACAGAGTAACCATATAGATATACCTGGCCTGATAGATACTGTACATACCGGGCATGTACAGCATCTGGTGTTGAGTGATCACTGTAGAGGACACGGGCATGCCGCATACTCGTATCAGACGTCGTTATCAGCACCCAAAAGAGTTTGAATAGGTTCTCGCTGTGGTTTACCTGGACGGCTGTTGCAATCATGCACTATCCAGATTTGTGGGGCGTTCAGATGTTACAGTGGCGCTATCGGAGAACGAGTAATGGACTCCGCAACATTCTGCATCATCCTGAATAATTGGTCGGATAATAGAACAAGCTGGACTAGTCATCTACCGTTTTATGCATAGGATGCAGAGGTGGTCCTGTACCATGACCTGCTCGATCCCCAGATATGTCCCCTCTGGACTTTTTTGTGTGGGGAGAGATGCCCAACCTTGTTTACACAACTCCTATTGCATCAGAAGAGGATCTGGTAGCCCGGATAGTAGCAGCAGCAGGAACAATTCAAGATACTCATGGGGTTTTTGCCCGTGTCAGACAGAACATGACCCGACGGTGTAAACTTTGTTTACATGTCAATGGAGGCATTTTTGAAAATCTACTGTAATTCAAATTGGGTTGTGTTAATGTTTATCTGTGCACCATTCAATCTTTCGACCAACTTTGTTGTATGGGAGCGGAAGCTGGGTGGATTCAGGTTACCTTATCAACAAGGTTGAGGTTACGGATATGAAAGTAGCTAGGATGATTGCAGGTACTAGTAGATGGGAACAATGGCAGGAGGGTGTCCACAATGAGGAAATCAAAGAAAAACTGGAAATGAACTCTATAGATGTAGCAGTCAGGACGAACAGGCTTAGATGGTGGGGTCATGTTACACGCATGGGAGAAGCAAGGTTACCAAAGAGACTCATGGGTTCAGCAGTAGAGGGTAGGAGGAGTCGGGGCAGACCAAGGAGAAGGTACCTGGATTCGGTTAAGAATGATTTTGAAGTAATAGGTTTAACATCAGAAGAGGCACCAATGTTAGCACTGAATAGGGGATCATGGAGGAATTTTATAAGGGGGGCTATGCTCCAGACTGAACGCTGAAAGGCATAATCAGTCTTAAATGATGAGATGATGATGATGATGGTTTAATTTATTTGCCGCCAGAGAAATCTTCCTCTACCGGTTTAAATATTCCTCATAGGAAAAAATGACATTTCGGGAAAAATATTTGTTTTGATGTCCCCTACAACCTCCCAGAGTTTGTCGGTTTAAATACTTTTCACCCTGGATATTTGCGTCAACTATCACTACCTTTACCTGCTTAATATTGTATTTTAACGTAAGTTAGCATTACTAGCAAGAGATGACAAATGTCTTGTACTGAAACATAAAGTCAGTGTCCTAGCATGGAGTCGCTATAATGCTTAGGTGTATTGGGTGGTGGGTAGTTGAAAGCATAGCGGCCCTCATTTCTTACATGAACGCGTATTACTACTATTCAGTATGCTCGTGCAGCCACCACCTGGAGCCAACTACGATGGGTGGTCCACACCAGTCTACCATTCGAGATGAATCAAAGAGCAGCCGCCGTCAAACTCTGCTTCCACTAGGTGGGGGCCAGCTATCCGCGCTATGTCGGGATGCTGCTCATTTGGCATGTTGCTACCAGCGGGCCAACTGTTGGCTAACTTCCATCTGCCGTTGCTAGTCGGCTCCGGAAGTCTGTGGTTCGACCCACGGCCATCTAGCTGGACTACCGCTATTGATTGTGCAGGCAAACCCTGTTGCTGACCACCGGCCCATGCGGATAAACGCGGTAACTGTTTGCCATCCCCTGTGAGCCGCCTCCGTCCGCAATGGGTCCACGGGTTGATTGTGCACGCTCTACGCTTCCCACCCCGAGCTTCGAATTTGTGCCGTCTGCGCGGCCGCCGTCGTGGTCTGCCACGCGCTGCCCTGAGTCGACACCTCCTCCGCTCGGCTTACCGCATAGCTTCGCCGGACGCCGCGCGCCGTTCGAGAGAACAAGTCGTTTCTGAGCCGAGCGCGCTGTCGCTAGCTGAGCCCAGCGAGCGCCTTATGAGCGTTGACCGTCTTCCAGAACTATCAAGAGTGTCATGGTTTGCTGTGAAATAAAAGTTTATTATTAAAAAACTAAAAACCCGCCTCGATTGCGAAAAAAGCACCTAGTGTTAAGTGTTAACCCAGGTTTCGGCGTAGATAACAACACCTTCTTCAGAACAACAATAAAACCCACAAGTGCCTAAGAAGACCTAACTTAATGGTGTACGCTCCACCTCTTCAGAACAACAATAAAACCCACAAGTGCCTAAGAAGACCTAACTTAATGGTGTACGCTCCACCTCACACCGGCCTATGTTCGATGGGCCATTGAAAGTTTACCGTCTAACCTCCTTGCCTAGGGACGCCAGATGAAAGTTGATGTCGTCAAGCCCTGAACGAAAATTGCGCAACGGATAACTGGGGAGGGGAGCTTGAGAGCGCTACCTAGAGAGCGTGTCCTTTCTGTACGTTACTAGGCAAGGGGCTGGAGGGCTCACACGCTGATGTGTGGGTCCCTGCATTCTATAGCTTTTATTTTAAATAAATTCCTTTAACTTGACTTCTTTGTGATTTTTAAGGTATGTTAAAGATTGATGACAGTTGATTACCTCTTTATTTTAAACATTATCACTCGACCTTACAGCGATTGCAGCAATTGTTTCGGTTATACAGATATTACAAGTTTACAACTTATAGCTCGGGTATATTATACACTAATCTGCACGCACATTTCTACGGGTAAGACGGAATTGCGTTGGCCAAATGTACACCACCAAAGTCTCCCAATATTTTGCATAGGACCTTCACTATGTGAGGAGGATAACGGGCAAACTGGGGACCAGACACTTTAACACAGGGGGTCAAATTTCCGGAATTAAACGAGCACATTCATTTCCTTACACAATCCGAAGCTGGAAAAAAAAGAATTAGTACAAATATTCAAATACTTCTCTTCCATGCGTGAACATTGAGGCAGACGCACTGAGGGCACGTCTGCTCACTTACCCGTCTTCTGTAACACTCCAAGAATATGGCGGGCACCCGGAGGACCTCCTGGGCCCCGGTGGAGGGGGTGGTCGAACCACTTGGCCGTGACCAACATCTCCACCCCAGATCTTGTGACACTGGAAAGTCTTTGACTTTTACCTGCCTGTGCTGTCTCTCTGATCCCCTACCCAGGTGTAAGGTTGGCACTACTATACTACAGAACTACTTCCCAACAAAGATTTGGCCACGCTTTACGGAAAGGTGTGAGGAGGATTAGGAAAGTTCATGTACAGATTCATATTCACGTACAAGAAATGCATAATACACGACACATATAAATACGTATTATGAAGCCTGACACATTTCATTCCACCCGTCCACATGGGTTCTGTTGCACCCGCGTCGTGTAATAAAATTGGCTGCGGAGCCGCCTCTGTTTCTATTTGCCGGTGCGAGCGAGCAGCGAAACCTGCTGCTCATAGAGCGGAAACTACTGTACCGTTTCACCATGACACGCCATAAACTGCAGCTACAAATGGTTTCATCTCCTATTTAGCCTGTCTCTTGTTCTATCCACTCCATTTTTTGATATACGTTGATGCACGGTTGGGAATAAATGGGCTATATAGCCCCGACCCATGTATAAACTTTCTCTTATTGGTATGCGCATGCGCATTCAAGTAACTTCCCTTGTCTTGCGCATGTGCATAGGAAGCGGGCCAGGCTTGTAAGTGAGCGACCATTTGTAGTTTCAGTTTATGACGGGTCATGGCTCATCGAACATAGGGCGGTGTGAGGTGGAGCGTACACCATTAAGTTAAGTAGTGGTTTTGACTTTGTACATATGTACTGTTTGTGTTTTCCTTTTCTTTTTCGTTTATAAAGGTATAGCTATGGTGTTCTTTTAATCATTGACAAAGGTCTTCTTAGGCATTTGTGGGTTTTATTGTTGTTCTGAAAAAGGTGTAGTTTTCTACGCCGAAACCTGGGTTAACACTTAACACTAGGTGCTTTTTCGCAACCGAGGCGGGTTTTTAGTTTTTTAATATATTAACCAACGATTCCTGACGCGCTGCGATGTTGAAGGTTCTTAAATAAAAGTTTACTTAGCAATGTTGTATTCCTGACGGAACGTCAAACAACAGCCTGATATCTACGCACCAAATCTCTACAACCACTCCTGTGATTTTAAACTACAGGCTATCGCGACCACAAGCAGCTCAGTTCCACCACCAATCAGAGGTCATCCAACCCAGACCTCTACACGAGTGTTACATTGTCAGTCACAACTGGTTTCAAACACGAGCGCTGTCACTTAATGCAGGTCTGTCTCTGTTCCGGCGTATCGCCAAGCGTCGGCACGCCGGTCGGGAACGTTAGAGCAGAGAGGGTTGCGAAGAAGCGTCAGCCAGTTGCACGCCTCTCCAGGACGGCAGCGCCCTCGACACGAAGAGGACATAAGCGCCGCGCCGCTTGGCCGCTGCCCAGTTGAAGACTAAAGTGGTCAGCACGGAAGTAGAGTACTCAAAGTCACGGCCGCCGCCTGCCACCAGCAGGGGCGGGCTTTGATTCTCCCGCCTCTCGGCTTTGTTGCCATATAGGTAGTGGTGCGGTAGGCCAGAGCACCTGAAAGCTCAGTGTTACCGTTCTATATCGAGTATTCACGTCTAATTTCAAATACTGACCTTACGACTTATCTTAGAAGAAAGATTAAGGAAAGGCAAACCTACATTTCTAGCATTTGTAGACTTAGAGAAAGCTTTTGACAATGTTGACTGGAATACTCAAATTCTAAAGGTGGCAGGGGTAAAATACAGGGAGCGAAAGGCTATTTACAATTTGTACAGAAACCAGATGGCAGTAATAAGAGTCGAGGGGCATGAAAGGGAAGCAGTGGTTGGGAAGGGAGTGACACCGGGTTGTAGCCTCTCCACGATGTTATTCAACCTATATATTGAGCAAGCAGTAAAGGAAACAAAAGAAAAATTCCGAGTAGGTATTAAAATTCATGGAGAAGAAGTAAAAACTTTGAGGTTCGCCGATGACATTGTAATTCTGTCAGAGACAGCAAAGGACTTGGAAGAGCAGTTGAATGGAATGGACAGTGCCTTGAAAGGAGGATATAAGATGAACATCAACAAAAGCAAAACGAGGATAATGGAATGTAGTCGAATTAAGTCGGGTGATGTTGAGGGAATTAGATTAGGAATTGAGACACTTAAAGTTGTAAAGGAGTTTTGCTATTCGGGGAGCAAATTAACTGATGATGGTCGAAGTAGAGAGGATATAAAATGTAGACTGGCAATGTCAAGGAAAGCGTTTCTGAAGAAGAGAAATTTGTTAACATCGAGTATAGATTTAAGTGTCAGGAAGTCGTTTCCGAAAGTATTTGTATAGAGTGTAGCCATGTATGGAAGTGAAACGTGGACGATAAATAGTTTGGACAAGAAGAGAATAGAAGCTTTCGAAATGTGGTGCTACAGAAGAATGCTGAAGATTAGATGGGTAGGTCACATAACTAATGAGGAGGTATTGAATAGTATTGGGGAGAAGAGGAGTTTGTGGCACAACTTGACAAGAAGAAGGGACCAGTTTGTAGGACATGTTCTGAGGCATCAGGGGATCACAAAGTTAGCATTGGAGGGCAGCGTGGAGGGTAAAAATCATAGAGCGAGACCAAGAGATCAATACACTAAGCAGATTCAGAAGGATGTAGGTTGCAGTAAGTGCTGGGAGATGAAGAAGCTTGCATAGGATAGAGTAGCATGGAGAGCTGCATCAAACCAGTCTCAGGACTGAAGACCACAACAACATCAATGTCTTTAAAAAGGTGTTTTGACGTGTGTTCGATGGTGAACAACAGTGCAGGACAACGGTTTACTTGTAGTACTCCTCCGGTCGGTGCGTAAAGGGCGGAAATACTTTCGTAAACAATCGAACATTATCATATCAAATGTACTCAAGTTTTTTACTGATCTGGCCGACAATGAAGAAGCGAGGAATAACTTAAATTTTACGCAAATTCATAAACTTACTGCTAAAGCGTGTGGTGTCTCCAAGTCAACTGTAGGCCATACTAGCAAATCTGTGTCATTGGCAGAATCTCCAGACATGAATGAGTGTTTCGATTCTCCAAGAAAGGGATACGAACGTGAACGGAAATCAACCGACTCTAACGATTTTAACAAAGAGATCGTGCGTAGAACTGTACTTGAATATTACCACAGAGGAGAGTATCCAACGGCTAAAAAAATACAGGGTGACCTCCGTGAAAAAATTAATTACTCGGCGTCAGAGTCCTCCGTTCTTCGTCTTCTCCGCTCCGTTGGTTTACGATTCAAGAATTGTAATGCCGGACGGAAATTCTTAATGGAACGCACATACATTTCAGCAGCAAGAGCTAAATTTTTGCGTACAATGCACATCTTGCATGCTGAAGACACCAGGCCTGAAGTGTACTTAGATGAAACTTGGGTTCCATAGAACCACAACAGTAAGTATATATGGCATGACTCCAAAGGAAACGGCGGTTTGAAAGTGCCTACTGGTAGAGGTGGCCGATTAATCATCGCCCGCGCTGGTTCATTAACCACAGGCTTCATGCCAGACGCCAAACTTGTTTTCCGTGGTGGGATAAGTTCTTGCCAATCTGATTACCATTCAGAAATGAATGGAGAAGTTTTTAAGAAGTGGTTTATTCAACTGTTGTCTGCACTGGAAGGAGGTTAAAATGGTTCAAATGGCTCTGAGCAATATGGGACTTAACATCTGAGGTCATCAGTCCCCTAGAACTTAGAACTACTTAAACCTAACTAACCTAAGGACATCACACACATCCATGCCCAAGACAGGATTCGAACCTGCGACAGTAGCAGTCGCGCGGTTCCGGCCTGAAGCGCCTCGAACATCTCGGCCATCGCGGTCGGCCTGGAAGAAGGGTCAGTTATCGTGATGGATAACGCCAGCTACCATTCCTCTGAGATAGAAAAGCTTCCATGTTAAAATTGGCGCAAGGCAGATATTATAGAGTGGTTAAAGAGAAAGAATGTTTCATTTTCAGTCCATGAAACGAAGGGTGAACTCCTGTCTAAGGAAGAAATCGTACGTGCGAAAAAGACTCACGGATTAGATCACCTGGCAAACGAAATCTGACACCAAGTGGCACGTCTACCACCGTATCACTGCCAGTATAATCCCATTGAATTGATATGGGCCCAAGTAAAGCCAGAAGTAGCGAAAAGAAATACTACTTTCAAACTTGCTGATGTCGAGAAGCTAACACACGAAGATCTTGACAGTGTTACGTAACAGGACTGGGAGAGGTGCGTAAAATACACAGAAGCATTGCAAGAAACTGATTTCTTGAACCAGGCTTTAAGAGACACCACAGTAGAATCTGTGATGATACACATGGCTGAAACAAGCGACAGTGAATCTGAAGACACGGAGCCAGAAGATCCGACAGTTTAGATAAGTGCCGTCTATGTAAAAAGCTGACTTGATTTAAATGTTTGTCTATTAATTTCGGTTATGAAGGATATACTTCGAATGTTTTTCCCTTATAGTAGGCGTCTGATAAATTTATCACAAGTGGTGGTGATTAGTTTTCTTGAAAGTAACTGTCAATTAAGATAAGATTGTCAATTCTGCATCAATTAACAACAGTTCTTGCTAAAAACCTACATCGAATGTCTTTACATTCATATATAATCTTACTGAATTTGGTTTACTTGTACATTCGAAATTTAACTCCTTTTTTTCATAGAAGGATTTACTGGCTGTTTCGTAGTAAGGGTAATGCAGTTCATAAAATGACAAAATGTTGTGGTGGTTCTGTATAGACTGTATATATAAACAATGCAGTAACGTCAGAACAGTCCCAGCACCTATTCTTATGCTTCGAGAAGAGCATAGAAATCTGTGATACTTGACGACTTTTACAAAAAGCTAGAACGTAAAATTGTATTACTTTAATATGACAGAGGCTAGTATCCGATGACTAGGGAAATACAGGGTAATGTCCGTGATAAAATTGATTATACTGGCCCGTCACTTAAATGCACTGTCTTCTCCGCCCACTTGGTTTTTCATTCAGAAACTGTAATGATGAACAAGATTTGTAACACAAGACAAGGACATTGCAGTAGTAAGCACAAGGGTTTTGTGTACCAAGCACATATTGCGTGCTGAGAATAATAGGCCTACAGAAAATTTAGATAGAACTTGGGTTTCACAAATCCTTTCTAATAAATATTTTGCTCGACTTCAGTGAAAATATTGGCTTCAAAATAAGTACAATTATTTTTGCGTAGCATATATTGGCGTTTTGTGTGATGGATGCAAGGACGAAGGATATGTATTAGCAGGCAGTAAAATATTTTCGGGAAGTAGGGAATATTCTCGGTCATATTAAAGAAAGCCGTCCGAACAAAACTCTTGGCGACGGCCTACAACGACTTGCGCGTTGCTGTGCACGGAATATCGCGGAAGTAATTTGCCTCTGTGCGTGATCCGATACAATAATGATGTCTGAAATGTTACCAAGAATAATTTTGTAGTTTTCTTAACAACCTTCTCGGGGGAAATTCCTTTGCAGTCCTACAGAACGAAAATTCATCAGCGACTAAATTTTTCGCTCCGCAGTCGGCACGGTTTCACACATCTAATAATATTTTATTTTTTATCTCAGAATACTTTTATGTTTCTGGAATAAAAGACGGAGCATATGCATCTGAATACTTTGAGGACGTTCATATTTTTTTCAGTCCAATTACATGAGTGATTCTGATACTAACACAGGTTGAAGTAAAAAATTATTTTCCTCCAAAATTTCTTGTAACGTTAGTTTTCATTTTTTCCTAGCAGCTATTGAGAATTTTCTTTTGGAAAGTACTCCATCATATTTTAGACTAAACATAGAGTTGCCCAATATTTTCTTTTTTTAATTTTTACAAATATTTGAAATTATCACCATAAAAAGCTGACAATGCTGTAAGACGGCGAGATGACACTGAAGCCGTATTTTCGTGCCAGCCACTATAGCAGTTCGCCGACTTCGACAGCGGCATAAAAAATAAGCACTTGTATAGCAGCGACTTAGGAACAGTAATACTTGTCTTGTTTTGCGAATTGTATATACTGAAGAGATTGCTTATGTTGCGTGTCGCCCATTGCTTGCGACACATCATCGTAAATTCTCAAAGTTAAGAATTGTTATTCATTGTCTGTAAATAAAATTCATTAATACGATTTGCTGGAATTGTTGTCTAGCTGTCCGAGAAAGCAGGTTTCCTAGGCACCCCATATTTGACGAATAGGCAGGATACAACAATCTCAACCAGTGTCCGAGTTAACAACGCGAAGAGATCGACAGGCAGTGCACATTTAGAGCATGATACCTTAGAAAAAGTCATCTCTCACAGTGGTGTGTAGTGTGATCTGGCTAGTCGCTATTTTGCCTCTTTTTAAATTATGCAAAGAATGAAGTGCACCAAAGGCACAATGAGTCTTTTAAACCATGTAGCTGAGAGTGTATTTCACCCTGGAGGTGGTTCTGCGATGCTTTGGGGTGTTTTTCGTATCATGACATGGACCCACCTTTTGTGGTTACCGTGAATGTGAACCAGGATATTTATTTCAAAATTCTTAGTGACAAAGTATTGTTCTTTCTTCTTCATCTTAATGGTGACTTTGTTGTGGACATTTCATGATTGGAAGCTGACAACATTCTAATCACCTTCAACTTATGTAGTCATGTCTTCCTTAGTTGCGCGTAATACGGTATATTGATAATATTTTACTTTTTGAACCGTCTGACTACAACTGAACGAAACACAATTTTTGCGCCATACGCGTTTCGCTTTTATTCTCTACTATGCATTTCCAGTAGCCTGGAATATATACATATTTTTACCAATTAGTTTACATTTTGGGGCAATGTTCCTATAGGTTATAAACAGTTCTAGTTGTTGGTTTTTGCTATGATGTACTAAAATTTGAAATTCTACTTACGGGTTGGGTGGACGATTTTTCAGCTATTATGTTTCTGTTCCATTTTTGGTGCCGTTCCTTTTCTTATAATTGCCACTTGAGGTTTTTACCACATTTCACAGCACTAGAAACTGAACACTTGTTTCGATGCAGTGTTTTGGTTTGTGTTTCCCACTGTCAGATGTTATTGCCAAAGATCTAATGTTATTGCTAACTATCGAGTGTAGTTTTTGAAGTATCTGTGATCTGTTTATGTAAGCGGGCGCGCGCGCGCTTGTGTGTGTAGTTGGCAATAACATTCGATCTTTGGCAATAACATCCGACAGTTGGCAACACAAACTAAAACATTGCATCGAAACAATTGTTCAGTTCCTAGTGCTGTGAAATGTGGAAAAAAACCCGAAGTGGCAATTGTAAGATAAGGAACGGCACCAAAAATGGAACAGAAACGTAATACGTAGAAAACCGTCCACTCAACCTGTAAGTAAAAAAAAAAAAAATGGCTCTGAGCACTATGGGACTTAAAATCTATGGCCATCAGTCCCCTAGAACTTAGAGCTACTTAAACCTAACTAACCTAAGGACAGCACACAACACCCAGTCATCACGCGGCAGAGAAAATCCCTGACCCCGCCGGGAATCGAACCCGGGAACCCGGGCGTGGGAAGCGAGAATGCTACCGCACGACCACGAGCTGCGGACAAACCTGTAAGTAGAATTTAAAATATTACTTCATCATAGCAAAAACAAGCCGCCTGAAATGTTTATAACCTATAGGAACATTGCCCCAAAATGTAAATTAAATAGTGAAAATATGTACATATTCCAGGCCACTGAAGATGCCTTGCAGAGAATAAAGGCGAAACGCGCATGGCACGAAAATTGTGTTTCATTCAGTTGTAGTCAGACGACCCAAAAAGTGAAAAATTATAAATATACCGTAACATTCTAATCCTACAAAAAATGTCTGAGACTCTCTGGAATAGCCAGTGAAACGTAGCAGTCAATATCGGCGCAGTATGCTAGCTCTAATGGATCTAATCATCAATGAGTTACTTTAGCTGGATATGGCATACCAAAAGGAACTTACAGACTCCCTTTTCCACCGAACTGAAGCCATTATCAAGGCTTACACTGTTTTGGCTTGATGTTTCCTGGCGGACTAATGTTTTCTAGTTTTATATCTCTCATAGGGATCATGGATAGAAGATAATAAAATTCAGTGCACGCTCTTTGCACCTGAACCCACAAAAGAGCGTGGGTTAGCTACTTTCTGCCACATTGGGTCCATAGTATTACTTCCAACTGACTTTCGGCGGCTGTGCACGTTCTCGGCCACATATTTCTCTTGTTTATGACACTGCTCGGTGCCAAAACATCGCGGCACATGTAATTTTTGTAAAGACAAAAGCACCATGCTGTCACCAGGTCAATTGGTTGTAAATACGTAAACTGAGGTGTTTTGGCGATCTGCTCCTTACGGTTATTTTTAAAGAAACGTAAAATGTTCTATTAATTTTTTGAGATTATTACGTTTTTATGCCATAAAATATCAGTTGTAAACTGTGTAACATTTTTCTAGTATTTCTGTTAAATAAAGATAGAATAAGAACAAGTTTTTATCCATTACTGTTCTTCATAATGTCGAATATGTTGCAGTAACTCGGCGAACATTTACGCAAAAATAAAACCGGACTCGCACGATCGTGCTGATCCTCTAGTCATCTATGTTTTAAGTGAAAGAATATTTTTACTGTTATTCATCGTCTAATACGTCAAAATACACAGAGAATTAAACTTAATTCTCCATTTTCTTAAAGAAAAGTGCTCATGGTGAAAAGAGAAACAGTAATTTTCCCTAGTTCAATACGCGAATGGAATACGACAGAAAAGAAACGTATTTTTTGCACGACGTACTCTCTGCAACAAACCGTACAGTTTGCTTAGGAGTATATATGTAAATGTACTGCCTGATCCACTGCCTGACAAAAAAATGAAGCACCATGAAGAAGAGAAGCAAACGAAATGGAATTTTACGGACTGACAGGGTTTGTGATGATATTTCATTGATTGCAAAATCGAATCAAATTTAAAAATAATATAATTTGCAGTATAAGCCCACTTACCACTATTAAGCTGCACCCTTTCTCGCCTGGATGCATCCATTGATTAGGTTTGGAATGGTGTCATAAACCTGTTGTATCTCTCCTCAGGCAAGCTTGCCAATAAGTGTTGTAACTGTCCTGGATTGGGGAAGTAGGACGCAGTTGTCCGAGCTGAGCTCTGCATGTTCTGTTGGGGCCAGCTCTGAGGATCTTACTGGCCACGGGGGTAACTCAGTATCACACCGCAGTTCATAGAAATAAATGTCATTTGTAGAGGAGCATTATCCTATTGAAAAGTGACACCCAGGTCACCGCAGTACACGTTGACGATAGTCACTTGACGTAGTGCTGAAACACGGTTCGTCACTGAACGCAGTACGACGCACTTCATCAGCAGTCCATGCGTTCAGTCCACTGCACCACCCAAAACGTAGCCGTTTGTGTTGTGGTGTTAATGCCAGCCTAAGCGTCGAACGGTATTCTCTAGTCCAGCTGCTGCTAATCTCCAACCAACGGTGCACGATGACACAGAATGTTACAGAAAGTCCATTAATTGTTCTGGGATAGCAGGCGCAGATTTGAAGGGACTAGGATGTGCTTGTTGCACAAAACTACAGTCCTCAGTTTTGGAGGTGAGAAGTGATCTGTCGGAGCGTAGACGACGAGTATGCCTGCCGTCACGTTACCACGACATCAGGTCACTGTCAATTCCGAAAGTCTCACAAATCTGGATATTGCACGATTAGGTCAACAGGCTCAATGGAGACCTACAATGAGTCACCTATCAAACTCTCAGAAGCTGATAACTCTGTCTCACATTAATATGTGGCGTCTCCGAGTCGTTCACAAAGTCGTAACATCTGAAACTGTTTACCCCCATTTATACGAGGGGGGACCCAAAAGAAACCGGACTCCGAGGGTGCTGCCACTCGTAGACGTAGCACAGGGTTCTCACGCTAGATGGTGTAGCAGAGACCTTCATGAAACTGCTGTGCAGACGGCGTCAGTGTAGAGCTGAACGTGCAAGTGTGGCATTGTGTTTCTCTGACTGTTGGTGGGTTATCTCTGCGAAATCGTTATGGCAACTTTGAAAGAACAAAGAGTGTGTGTGAAATTTTGTTTCCTGCTTAAAAAAAACTGCAACGGAGACACACCAAATGCTTCAGGAAGCTTTCCAGGAGGACGCTATGAGCTGCACACAGGTTTTCGAGTGGTTTGGGCGCTTTAAACGTGGTGAGACGTGTGTTGAAGACCAAGCTCGTTCTGGACGCCCTTCAACATCGCGAAATGAGGAGAATATTGAAAAGGTCCGCCAAAAGATCAACGGGGATCGTCGCCAAACTATCGACCAAAATTTAGCAGGGACAGGAATCAGTTGGAGCAAGTGCCATCGGATTTTGAGTGAGGATTTGCACATGAGACGTGTTGCTGCTAAATTTGTTCCACACCGTCTCACACTGGAGCAAAAAACCATCCGCATGAATGTGTGTCAGGACTTGAAAACAGAGACTGCATGTGATCCAAACTACTTGAACAAATTCGTTACAGGGGATGAGACTTGGTGTTACGGGTATGACCCAGAAGCCAAGCAAGCGTCAAGCCAGTGGAGGACTCCCAACTCTCCCACACCAAAAAAAAAAAGCAAGGCAAGCGAGGTCAAATGTGAAGACGATGATCATTGTCTTTTTTGATATTCGTGGAATTGTGCATCGGGAATTCGTACCCCCTGGCCAGACTGTTAACCAGCACTTTTACTTGGATGTTTTAAAGCGTCTGCGAGAGGATGTGAGGAGGAAACGTCCGGAACTTTGGCGATCAGGTGACTGGTTTCTGCATCACGACAACGCTCCAGCACACACGGCCTTACGAGTGACCCACTATTTGGCACCTCAGAGGTGGTCTGTCGTTCCCGACGCTCCGTATTCGCCGGACCTAGCCCCGTGCGACATTTTCCTATTTCCACGAATGACAAAAATGCTAAAAGTTGAGCGTTATGACGATGTGGAGGCGGTAAAAACAGCTTCTCAAAGGGCACTGAACAATACCAAACTTGAAGAGTTCCAAACATGCTTCCAACAGTGGGAAAAGAGACTTGACAAGTGCATCGTATGTAATGGAGAGTATTTTGAAGGTGACTGAAGTAATTTTGTAAAAAGGTTCATCAATAATTTTATTTATGACAACAGTCCGGTTTCTTTTGGGTCCCCCCTCGTATACCCCTTACCAGGCCTGGTAACAACAATAAAAGCGAACATCACTAATGCACCCTAGTGGGCGGCTTACCTTTTTCAGAGAAGTGCAACTGTAATTATTTACATAACCTTCGATGGTGTGTACGTATACAAAGTTATACTGACATACGACAATGTCTTCTGGGTGCTTCACTTTAATTTACAGGCAGCGTATTGAGTGGCAAGTATGATTACAGGTAATGGCTCAATAGATTTGAAATTTTAATGAACAAGACTGATCAGATGTTACCTTTCATGTGTTGCACGAGCGCACCCGCAGCGGCAAGCAGCCGTGCCGACTGCATGGCGGGATACTTGTCCAGCACGGCTCGCAGGATGCGAGTCACCTCGCCCACACACGCGTGCGCCTCCACGCGCTGGCTCTCCCGATCCACTGCAACAAGAAGCAGTACACCATCAGACAAACCACATCCGCAGTTCACATATCATTGGTATAAGCAATATTTTTGTGTAAATAGCTTTTTTTAGGATCCTGTCTTCTGTCTGGTATGATGTTGGCCGCTGGTATGATGTTGGCCGCTTAGCTCTTCATCTAAAGGTAGGATTTGCACCTAACGTCTACAGTTCTTACCCTCTACAGTTCCCGCATGTACCATGGGATGTTATTCCTTGAACTCATGTCCCATCATACTGTCTCCTCTTGTCGTCAGTGTTCGCCACGTTTTTCTTTCCTCGCCGATTATGCGGAGAACCTCCTCAGTTCTTTTAGTGCCAGTCTACCAAATTTCCAACATCTTTCTAAAGCATTCCACCCCAGACGCTTCGATTCTCTCTTTTCCGGTTTCCCCACATTCTACGTTTCACTTTCGTACAATTCTCAGAAATTTCTTCTTCCGTTCTACATCTACATCTACATCTACATCTACATCTACATCTACATCTACATCTACATCCATACTCTGCAAGCCACCTGACGGTGTGTGGCGGAGGGTACCTTGAGTACCTCTATCGGTTCTCCCTTCTATTCCAGTCGCCGGCCGCGGTGGTCTAGCGGTTCTAGGCGCTCAGTCCGGAACCGCGCGACCGCTGCGGTCGCAGGTTCGAATCCTGCCTCGGGCATGGATGTGTGTGATGTCCTTAGGTTAGTTAGGTTTAAGTAGTTCTAAGTTCTAGGGGACTGATGACCACAGATGTTTAGTCCCATAGTGCTCAGAGCCATTTTCTATTCCAGTCTCGTATTGTTCGTGGAAAGAAGGATTGTCCGTATGCCTCTGTGTGGGCTCTAGTCTCTCTGATTTTATCCTCATAGTCTCTTCCCGAGATATACGTAGGAGGGAGCAATATACTGCTTGACTCCTCGGTGAAGGTATGTTTTCGAAACTTCAACAAAAGCCCGTACCGAGCTACTGAGCGTCTCTCTTGCAGAGTCTTTCACTAGAGTTTATCTATCATCTCCGTAACGATTTCGCGATTACTAAATCATCCTGTAACGAAGCGCGCTGATCTCCGTTGGGTCTTCTCTATCTCTTCTATCAACCCTATCGGGTACGGATCCCACACTGCTGAGCAGTATTCAAGCAGTGGGCGAACAAGCGAACTGTAACCTACTTCTTTTGTTTTCGGATTGCATTTCCATAGGATTCTTCCAATGAATCTCAGTCTGGCATCTGCTTTACCGATGATTAATTTTATATGGTCATTCCGTTTTAAATCACTCCTAATGCCTCCTCCCAGATAATTTATAGAATTAACTGCTTCCAGTTTCTGACCTGCCATATTGTAGCTAAATGACAAAGGATCTTTCTTTCTATGTATTCGCAGCACATTACACTTGTCTACATTGAGATTCAATTGCCATTCCCTGCACCATGCGTCAGTTCGCTGAAGATCCTCCTGCATTTCAGTACAATTTTCCATTGTTACAACCTCTCGATATACCATAGCCTCATCCGCAAAAAGCCTCAGTGAACTTCTGATGTCATCCACAAGGTCATTTATGTATATTGTGAATAGCAACGGTCCTACGACACTGCCCTGCGGCACACCTGAAATCACTCTTACTTCGGAAGACTTTTCTCCATTGAGAATGACATGCTGCGTTCTGTTATCTAGGAACTCTTCAATCCAATCACACAGTTGGTCTGATAGCCCAGATGCTCTTGCTTTGTTCATTAAACGACTGTGGTGAACTGTATCAAACGCCTTGCGGAAGTCAAGAAACACGGCATCTACCTGGGAACCATGTCTATGGCCCTCTGAGTCTCGTGGACGAATAGCACGAGCTGGGTTTCACACGATCGTCTTTTTCGAAACCCATGCTTATTCCTACAGAGTAGATTTCTAGTTTCCAGAAAAGTCATTATACTCCAACATAATACGTGTTCCAAAATTCTACAACTGATCGACATTAGAGATATAGGTCTATAGTTCTGCACATCTGTTCACGTCCCTTCTTGAAAACGGGGATGACCTGTGCCCTTTTCCAATCTTTTGGAACGCTACGCTCTTCTAGAGACCTTCGGTACACCGCTGCGAGAAGGGGGGCAAGTTCCATCGCGTACTCTGTGTAAAATCGAACTGGTATCCCATCAGGTCAAAGTTTGACAGTACTAAACTTCTTTCGCCTTCTTCGCCTGTTCTTGTCTGCGTCTTATGTCCTCTTAGCTTCGTCCTTTATACGGTAGTTTGCTCTCAAGGTAGCAGAACTCCTTCACTTCGTGGTCCTCAATTTTGGTGTTAAGTTTACCACTAATTTCATTTCTGCTACTTCAGATTACTTTTGTATTTCTTTGGTTTACTCTAACCCCATATTTTCTACCCATTCATTTTGTCTTGTACATTTTCCATTCACATTAATGTGACCACCTGTCAAAAGCCTAAATAACCAACTTTTGGAGCGCGAAGCGCTGCGAGACGTGGAGGAACAGAATCAATGAGGTTGCGGAAGGTAGCGACAGGGAAGTGGAGCCATGGCAACTCCAGTGCCGCAGCCAGCTGCGCTAGGTTACTCTGTTGAAGATCCGTGGCGCGTACATCCCGGACGAGGTGGTCCCACTGATTCGCAATTAAGTCTAAATCTGGGGATTTTGATGCCCAGGGGTGAACGGTAAACTCACCCTGCTGCTCTTCGAACCACACACTTACACTGAGAGCTGTGTGACACGTTGCATTGTCCTGCTTCTAGATGCCATCGTGCTGAGGAAAAACATGTAGGAGTGGACGTGATGCCCTAGGATAGGTGCAAATTTGTTTTGATCCATTGTGCCTTGCAGAGCGATGAGATCGCCCAGGGAATGCTCTCCAACCTGGACCATTTCGCGGACTGTTACAAGGGCAGGAAATGTATTCGCATTTGCGAAAATGAACCACTTCCAGCTGTATAACAGAATGGCGTCGATGTAAATTTGTACCGGACCTGGACTCGAACCACGACTTCCTGCTTTATACGAGCAGTCATCTTAACCGCTTTTTTCCCTTTTATTTTCACTTTATTTGTTATTGGCCTACGCAGACGTCACATGATACACCTCGAAGCCCCCGAGAAAGACAGGCCGCGGCGCGTACGACACGAGGGTAGGCCTGAGCTCGCTCGCTCGCTTAACTCAGCGGGCAAAATGTGTTTCTAAACCTGTTAACTCGCAACTGGATGTGTACGTACTAACGAGAATTGGATCTTCTACTAGGATCTGCTATTATGAAGTATTACTGATTACTAGTTGTACAACAAAATTTTAAATCAATTCTCGACATAAATGGTTTAACGGCTTGTTTAACGTAACGTTAGCGACAGCCCCGGACGGTGCACAAGTTCCGCCCAATCACCCCCCTCCACACCAATCCATATCCTAAGCTCCGCCCATGATCTGCCGCATGTTCCAACATCAAAGTTGTTCGTATCACAGATATGCCAGTCATAACAAGGGAGAAAATCAGTAGTTAGTACGAAATACAGTTTTTCCGGTACCATTGTGAAAAGAATTAGAAATATGTTCATTGAATATGCGAGTTGAAAAATCATCAATAAGAAAGAAAAATAAAAATGGTATCCACACTGTCTTTTTTATGTCATGAGCTTTCATCTGCACTATATCAAAAAATCTGATATTTGTTAACTGCAGTGAGCGCAAATTTCCGTCACATCGCGTAGTGTAAGAAATTCTGTTGGGAAATATTAATTGGTAGTATCGCCAAGGATGCTGTCCATTATCTCGATTGTCTAAAGTCAATGTTGTGCATAAACAAGGCAAAGTCGATGTCTTGGTTTGTTTATGATTACCTCATTAAGACTAAAGAATATAAGAGTTGGATTATGTAGAAATGCGTAATGCAAGCAGTCAGATATTTATACAGTTACATTCTTCATTAATATTTGCCTGTGTAATGGGTGAATTTTTACTTGTGATCTCTTATGACTGCTTGCTTATAGCAGACACGAGATTACTTTGAGTTCTTCTTCAGTGTTTGAGAGCTTTAGAGCTGCCTATTGTTAAACATATGTACATAATTTCGTAAGTCTCATTCCAACACGTCTTATCACACTTTAATGTCTGTTAGGTATCAGTTTTAACAGCAGTTGGCCACAACTGTCAAGATTAGGTACCTTGTGTATGATAACTTTATTGAGAGTGCATATCTATGTTTCATTTTAACAGTACTACACAACTGCTAAGAAGTACTAACAGCACAACACTGCTAGTATGAACAACCGCGGTAAAACAAAAAACGACGAACAAAACCACGGCAGCGACGAGGACTACCAAAGATCATATTGATGCGCTCTTGGTTGGTGTGGCGGGGAGTAGGTGTGGAGGGGGGTAAATGGGCGGGGCTTGTGCAAATGTCCGGGGCTGTCGCTAACGTTTCCTCTTGTTTATAGCATTTAGTCTCTTCTGCGTAACAATCCTCACTTCATAGATGTGCTGCCTTATGCAACTGATAATCATTTTGGCAAGATTTTAATTGTATATTACCCCAGTGCAGCCGTAACAAATTATTTATTAGTAGGCCTATGATCTTCTTATCATTGTAGGACTAAGAACAGTAAGAGTCCATAATAGTGGATTCCAGTAGAAGATGCAATTCTCGTTCGTACATACACACCTACCTACGAGTTAACAGGTGTAGAAACGCAGTTTGTCTGCTGAATTGCGCGACCTTGGCCTACCTTCGTGACGTACGCGCCACGGCCTGTCTTTCTAGTAGGCCCCGACACACCTACAATTTCGCAATTTCGTGGTTGAATGCTTAACTCACTTTTTTTTCTTTTTTGGTACAGAGGGCTAACCCTCTTAGCAAATGCGCTGGGCTACTGCTTCGGCGCTACTGCAGCTCTCTGAACACGACTCTCACGTCCAGCTCCAAACTTCCATACGTCGTCCATGTGTCATACCTGTACTCGTACTTCCGATTAATGTTTATTTTTAAGTTGCAGGTCCGGTATTGGCCGATAAAAGCGAAATTTCAGTGCCTGTGCTGTGAAGAAGTATGATGAAATGTTCCTTCAAACATGCATGGATGTCCGAAGAAACAGGCACAACGGTGACAATAACTGCTATGAAAGACAGGAAATATAATTGCAGTTGCGAATTTGAACCACGTCCATCTGTATTCCTTCGGACATGCACGCATCTCTGAAGGAACATTGACAATTGGTAGCCTATTCCTCCCCCAACTGCTTTTTAAAGTTACACTAGGAGAACAGAAATGTTACCGATACAGTACGCATCAGCAGGAAAAATATGCTAAAAATATTGAGAAACAAATTTTATAGAATGAAGAATGTTTATGGAGATGTTTCAATAATTTGTTGGTTCAAATGGTTCAAATGGCTCTGAGCACTATGGGACTCAATTTCTGAGGTCATTAGTCCCCTAGAACTTAGAACTAGTTAAACCTAACTAACCTAAGGACATCACACACATCCATGCCCGAGGCAAGATTCGAACCTGCGACCATAGCGGTCTCGCGGTTCCAGACTGCAGCGCCTAGAACCGCACGGCCACTTCGACCGGCAATAATTTGTTGGTTCTGAAATGAAAAGACAAGCGCGACATGGAGGCTACATAATATCAACGAAACGACGAAGTGTAGAGATGGTTGAAACAAACAGGGAAACAGTTTAGGAAAACAATGAAGCCCAAATGCATCCTGAAATACAATAACGGAATGGGTGGAAGTGATCATCAAGAATAGATAGATGTTGGTCTGTTTCCCAACTATGAGAAAGTTTCTCAAGGCGTACGGCAAGCTTCTTTTTTTTGAATCGCTCGTCTTCCATGTTTTGCATTCTTTATAAATAAGTTGTATACAGTTAATCTTGTATTTCGGCAAGTTGACGCAGCCATTGTCCGATACCAAAATAGATCACTAATAGCAAACATACGATCACCGCAGGAGGTGTAAAATTGATACACGATCTGAATTCAACGCTACCTTCGAATGGGTCCAAGAAATCAACGTAGCAATATCGTGAATGTAACAGCTATTTGCGACAGTATCGCTTCCTGTAGAGCTGAATGCAACTTTGTTTAGGAGTGAATAGGAAACGCCGACCGTTGTGACCGTGCGGTTCTAGGCGCTACAGTCTGGAACCGAGCGACCGCTACGGTCGCAGGTTCGAATCCTGCCTCGGGTATGGATGTGTGTGATGTCCTTAGGTTAGTTAGGTTTAATTAGTTCTAAGTTCTAGGTGACTGATTACCTCAGAAGTTAAGTCGCATAGTGCTCAGAGCCATTTGAACCATTTGTATAGGAAGCTGTGCACCATATTAACAATTTTTAATTCACGAAGGAAGTATTTTAAAATGACATACCGACGTGAGTTGTAACGGTCGGTGACTATAGTGAATGTTAATTCAGTGGCCGGTTCAGAGCAAAATGGCAGTGATTTTCTTAGCAACGAGTTGCTGTTTCAAATACTGTATGACATTAAAAGCTCTCGTCAGAAGTTGAGTCATTAAATTAAAGACAGTTATCGGGAAATAAAAAGAAAAGGGAAAATGAACACTGTTGCAATAACTTATTTGATGCTATTGGTAGACTACGAACGGAACTCAGTAATACATTCAATCGCAGGCATGACGAGATCCGAAACGGATTTCAGTCTAAACATGATGGAAGCAAACCAAAAATTCAAGATGTTAAGACACTTTTGCCGAACAAAACAAACAAACGAAAACTTAAAATTAACAAGGCTCATAACAAAATTCGTACCCAAGAGAGTCAAGCTGCACACAGAAATGGTGTTTGTAACAGTAACAATGTGACAATTACCAAGTGGCGGCGTTCAGACGCATTGCAATGAGTTGAATAACGAAGTATAAAAAATCTGCCGACAAGTTTCAGAATGTGAAAGGGCAACGAACAAAGCAAATAAAAAGTTTGTACAGGAAGAGATTGATGCGGCACTACGCATAACAGATCGTAACATTGTTAAAATGCCTCAAGCAACCATAGTCAACGCGATGACTACACAAAACGTTCAATAATATTAACCCAAACAACGTATTCATGTCGTTGCTTTTATCGAACAGTTAAAATATGTATTTCCGATACATTATAAAAATCAGAGTATCATAGATACGTGTACCACCTACATGAAAGGTGAAGCACATATCTGGTGTATCAATGCATCCTAAAATTACTTCACATACAAAGAACCTCAAATACCTCGTAGAATTCGTTAAAAGAAATTTTTGCACAAGAAAAACAATAATACACAAAATTATAAATTCTTCCACAGACGATCTACGGAAGACATCATGGTACAACGCGAGAATATATGCTGAAATACTAGAATGACAATGCCTGCATCGATGAACCGGTTTAAGAGGAAGAAATTAATGTTAATTCGAACACAAAAGTTATGACTGGCGGTACGTGTAAAATGTTGGCACTCACGCCACATTTGAATTTGGAGGAATTGTGATTAATGATAGATCGAATCGAAGTCGTCGCAGCAGAATGGGAACAACGAGAAAGAAATAATGATGGAAGTCGAAATTGTAATACTAACCCACCATGAAGGTAAATTCAAAATTGCGGAGAACCAAGTACATTCGATCGACGAGACGACGACATGCAGAGATAGGACGAACGGATTTAATTCGAATCATCAATCAGATCACCCGATGCAAGAGACAGAGCACAGAATCAATACTCAGAACGTGCAAGTAGCATCGATAGTAATCCAAGAGACTGTGCAGCTGCAAACTAAATGAAGTTTCGGAAACCTCATCCTCCGAAACTAATATTACAGGAAACGGGTCAGATATCACCATAAATATCATTAAATGCGAACGTATCACAGACCTGAAAGATGACCTGTACAGAGAGGAAGAAGATGCTGACAAAGACACTTATTACCGGCCGAAGTGGCTGGGCGGTTAAAGGCGCTGCAGTCTGGAACCGCAAGACCGCTACGGTCGCAGGTTCGAATCCTGCCTCGGGCATGGATGTTTGTGATGTCCTTAGGTTAGTTGGGTTTAACTAGTTCTAAGTTCTAGGGGACTAATAACCTCAGCAGTTGAGTCCCATAGTGCTCAGAGCCATTTGAACCAAAGACACTTATTGTAGAAGTGAAGATTCGAAGAATAAGTATGGACACCATTGTGGACTCAACGAATGAGACGAGTGCTATCTCGGAAAATTTATTCTCATAACTGAATAATCTAGCTGCATTCCCAACGTTTCCTGTTATTAACGCAGATGTTTTCAGTGCTGTAGGTAATCGAAGCAGGCCCATCAAAGGTCAGCTAGTACTAAGGTTCGGACTTGAGGAAGATGAGTAGGAGCAGATCATGTTGGGGTATATGCTTCACGTTGGTGTAGTCGTCGGTATTGACTGGTTGACAGAGATTAAACGTAAGATGGATTTGGAAGAGAGCTGTCCGCATGCGAAGTCTGATAATGCAGTTACGTGTGAAGTACGGCTCAACATGTGGGCAGTGTATTAAGAGCAAAGCAACTAGTGATATAGTCAAGACCCTTTTCCAATGCTTTTCTTAGTTCGCAGAGTCGTAGTTTTCAAAGCTCATTGCTTCAAGAATTTTTTAAATTGCGCTTGACGTACTCATCAACATGTAGACACTGTGTTAAAAAGCAGAGCAGCTGATGATATGCGACGAAGCACGGTATTCCATCGGTGACCAGTGTATCATAATGTATTAAAATGATTTTCAATCACAAACATGTGTTTGGACTCATTCAGGGCATGTAAATATGAATATTAACGTATAAGTAGAATGTCAACTTTGTGTCATTACAATTTTTTTTCAAATGATAATTTTCAAACGACCAGTAAGCCATATGTTATACTACATTCTTTTGACATAGTGAAATGTATATAGATATAAATACGATTTCTTATGACACTTTTCTTAATGTTCATACAATACTAAATTTACACACACACACACACACAAACCTGCCTGTCTGACATTTCCTATACGTACGATCTAAATTTTACCCTACTTTCAGCCATCTGTTCCCTACTCCAATAACTCCATCCGAACAGACCTTGGAAGGCCCAACTCCAAGAGGCGACAATGGATGTTGATATGGAGGGGCATGTTGTCAGCATACCGCTCTCCCAGCCGTTGACAGATTTCGTGACCACAGCCACTACTTCTGAATTGTGTCTCCTCAATTGGTCTCTCAAGGGCTGAGCGCACACTGCTTGCCAACAATGCTCACCAAGCCTGTCAGATCTGACGGGAACCATTGTTACTACTGTGGTAAGGCCGTTGACTCTATGGTTAATGGTTATTATGAATATTCCTGTTGGCTTACATATATCTGGTCTGGGGCGTAAGTGCAGATATTTTCATTGATGACTGATGACAGTATTGTGAACAACATTACATCAGTATTTACTTTCTTTGCAGACTAATAATTGTAGCTTTTACGAGTAGAAAATGTTTAGTTTAGTTAGTACCTCCAAGTACACAAATAAGTCGTTAACGCTTATTTACCCCTGGACAGCAGCTCAGATATTGTAATGTGGACACAAACGAGGAATCCTACACTGAGAGGAGTAATCCACTTAGTAGTGCTGTTATAGCCGTGCAGAAGACATAAAATCATAAAGTTTGTGACGTGTTTGTTGAAAGACTGTTTGACACATGAAAAAAGCAACCAACACACTGATATGTGTACATACTAAGGTATCGCATATAAAATATCTCCTCCTAAAACTGTTATACCATAAATAAATATATGAGAACAACTTATTTTCTAGATGGCCGCTAACGCATTCCAGCGATGCTACGTATCCTTTAGTGTTCGCTGGCCGAGGGATGAGGAGATTTCATGGAAGTAGCAGGGACTGCTAACCAGCTGTCGAGCATGCTACCTATCCTAGAAAACTGACAGAGTGACTTTTTTAACATGAAAACAATGACAATGGTTGTTTATAAATGACGAAGGATATTTTACAAGCGAATCTGGAATCTGGTTTTGCCTGGCCTACGGAATTACGTGTGGAGCAGAAAACTAGATGGTAGGCAGCACAAATTGCATATGAACATCGCAGCGTGTCTACGAGTGATCACCTTTTAGGGGGTGACAGGTCTTAAGGGTAGACTCAGTGTATAGTATTACAATGACGCGTAAAAATAGTTTCAAATTACAATAGATTTGATGTTCCCACTTTCCTTCTGCTGCCTCCAGCCAATCAGAGTTTCGTACTAAAATGACATGCCAGATATGCAGTAAACGAATTACATGACAGTTTGAAAGTCAAAGATATAGCCATTATTTCCGTGGAAATCACATACCTCAAACTTAATATTAAATTGAAACCAAAGTCAAAGTTATGCATCATTTACTGAAACATACATCTCTGGCGTAATATTCAAATGATTCCAAGGTCTAAGAGGTACATACACACACATATATATTTGAATTTCAAAAATTCTTTACTCCTTGTGTTCTGTCTATATTTCATATGTAAGCAAAACTTTCCTCCTTAAACATCCTTCACGTAAATTAATGATTCCTCTCTGTTACCTCAGACTGAATATTATAGTGAAGCCAATATCAAAATAACGCGTATTTACCTACACATAAGAGGGCGTGCTGGCAAGTAATGCCTCCGATTTTTTATGTGAAAACCATTAAAGATTTTTTAAATGTAACAAACGTTATTAACATTCTACAACTTTATTTTCACGACTATGTATTTTCAGCCCTCTGTCTCTACAGGGCTCCGAATTGCAGCGTCTAACATGACGATATGTAATAGAACTATGTCGGTGCTGAGAAACAATGCGCTGTAATCGAGTTTCTAACTGCAGAAAACGTGCCTCCAATTGAAATCCATAGAAGAATGAAAGTACGGTGATGGTTGTGTCGACATCAGTAACGTGCGACGTTGGGTTGTTCGTACTCCCAATGAAGGAAACGATGGTGCTAACCTCAACACATGAAATATCCCACTTTAATCTGTTTCCAAAACTTAAAGAACACCATCGATGACTTCACTTTGATAGTGATGAAGCGGTTCAAGCAGAGGTGAGGTTGTGACTCCGTCAAACATACTACAGTGAAGGTCTCAACAAACTGGTCTCTCGTTAGGTGAAATGCGTTCTTCGCCAGGATGGCTATGTTAAAAATAAATATGTAGATTTGAAGAATAAAGATATAGAATGTTCGTAACGTTTGCTTTATTTAAAAATCTTCAAGAGTTTTGACAACATAAATTCGGAGGCTTCACTTTTCAACACGCCCTAGTACATACCTGTGGCGTAACATTAAAATGATTCCTATTTCAAAGATATGTATTATATACGTAGACACATATACATCTCTGCATTTCAAACGTCAAATACTGTACTCCTCAAACATCTCTCTAATTCAAAGTAATCATTTCTCTCTATAGTGATCCTTGTCATCTAAAGATTCAGTCTCTCTTTCGCTCAGAGTGTCTACCATCCCCCATTGGGTTGTCATCATTCCAACTACGTGGCTACCATTCCTCCCAAGTTGTCACAATTTCCCTTTATTAAGTTTCCACCCAGGCACACTTAATGGCTAATGAGTAACAACTAAAAGTAAAAGCCTAACGTTTCATGCGTAATGTATATGCCATAAAGCCCAACAGCTAATATGTAAAATTGTGTAATATTAAAAAATGACTCCAAGGCCACAGATATGCTTTATTGCATTCCGTCAGAAAGGTTTATTTCATAAAAACGTTCATGATATGAAACCCACGAATACATTCAGTTCTTGCCACAGAGACCGCTGACTGCTGCATTATTCTCTGCTAAAGACGCAATTGAATGTCATCCTCTTTGCAGTGCACAGAGGCGATGGGTTGGAGGGTGCTTCATATCCCATGGAGTTGGCTGCATATACACCCACCCAAATAAAAGAAAGGTTGTACACCTGAGGAATTATCCGAAAAGGGCGCAAATCGGTAAATGTGATTCATATGTACAGAGAAACAATTGGTTACAATGGTGAAGTCACGAATGTGTGACAAGTTGCTGCATGTCCACGCCTCACCACAGAAGGTGAACGTCGGAGGCTTGACAGCTCTGTAAAGTAGGATAGGCGATCTATAAGGAGACCTGACGAGAGAGTACAATGATGGCCTTTTTGTGTTTTGAAGCACACCGTTAAGTACACATTATTGAACATGGGACTCCGCAGCAGACGACCCCTACGTGTTCTCATGCTGACCCAATTACATCGTTAATTACATCTGCAGTGGTCAAGGGATCATCGAAATGGGACCACGGATAATTGGAATGGTGACATATGGTTGGATGAATCACATTTCCTGTTACATCTGGTTAATAGTCGTGCCCAGAATCGCCATCATCCACGAGAACGACAGCTTGAAACATCCACTGTGGCACAGACAAATGCCAGTGAGGGCAGAATTTTTTATTGGGACATTTACCTTGTTTTTCATGGGATCTGCGGAAAAATTCGAAGGCACGATGGGATCTGGAAGTAGATGGATACTGCTGGTTCTGCTGCAGGCTGCCCCAAGTCCTGCGGCTACCAGCAATATCCATCTACTACTGCCAATTCCTTAACATTCCCTCACGACCTAATCTAATTTCTTTAGTAAATTTAACTGAATCTAATGACCAATAAGAAAAGATCAGAAGAACTATATATTTTACTGACTATAAAAACATTAAAAATCTTGCACATGAAGAAAAAATTTAGATTAAAATAAAGGGATACATTTTTAACAAATTCTAATAAAATTTTTATTTTTTAAAACTGTAATAAAACTTTTCCTTAGAAATTAAACCAAAAAATATATCTAATGTGTGGGATGAATTTAAATTTGACGAAAATATTTTAATAAACCAAGAGAGGAAACTCGTGAAATGTAATATTTACAAAACCTGTTTTGAACCAACTTTAATCATAGAACATTTAAGAAGCAATAAACACAAAGAGCATTTTGACTATATATTAAATAATGATGGTGACTGGTGTAGAGATTGAGAATTGGTCATTAATTATAAAGAAGGTATTATAGATATTTGGGAAGAAATAGAAAAGTGAAATTCTCTCTTTTTATGACTTTAAAAATATAGTGAATTATCAATTGATATTGACAATTTATTATAACAACATTATTGTGATAATTATGATTTTTTTCCAATAAATTCTGTAAATACCGTAATGTGTCAAATATAATAAAAGATTATATTGAATTTTATATATGATTTTTACAAGTTTCTCACTTGATAACCAAAAAAAGATTACTTTTACATTGATTTAAAAATATTCTCTTAATATTCTGTGTTGAGTATCAAATGTCAAATTTTTCTTGCCATACATTGTATATATGAGCAATAGTATCATTAGGAATTTTATCATTTAATGTTGCACATAATTTCATAGTAGTTTTTTGTGCAGCTAACACATTCATTCGCTGGCACATATTTATGTCAAAAATAGAAAAATTTTCAATAAATTAGAAAGTATTTATATTGACACCACTGTTGTAGCAGTAGTGACTGATCTAACACCTGACATGTTGTCTTATATATGCGTGGCCGACAGCAGAGCCATATTCTGCCTGTTTATATATCTCTGTACTTGAATACACATGAGTATACCAGCTTCTTTGGTGATTCAGGGTTAATTATATTAATCTAAATATTTTAAATAACTTGCCATCCTATTTTTATCAAAATTTTTCGCATATTTATTGTTTGCTTTAACATATCTTTTACAACATTGGGATGTGCCATCTCTTGTTCCTTTTTCAATCATTGAAATTACGTCATAACAATGTAATAATTCAACTGTTCAATCAATCATTTTCAACATCACTTCAAAAGATAATCTAAGTGCTGTATAACACCAGGAGGGATCTAAATAAAATGTGTTTGTATATGTTTTCTGAAACTATAATAGAACATTAATTTTAAAATATAAGTAATGATATTCTCCATAATTTTTCATATTAATGTCTTCTCAAATTAGTTTAGCATATTTAAAATGTTCACTAATATGACATTCATTTAATTATTATCTAATCCTTCTTTTAGTGGAAGTTTTGCTTCATGAAATTTTTGCCAACTGTCTATTATATGTTCAGAAGGGTAAACTGCTTTTTTAGTTACTAAATTTCTTAGTTCCTCTGGAAAGAATTTGTTACTATTTTTCATATGATTCTTGCTTAAATTGGAAAAAAGTTCATCAAGGGTTGAAACATAAAACTAAATATATCTGTACATCGTGTTTCCAAATTTTTGGTTCATTGCCAAAACTAAATATTTATTTTCAGTATTTGCTATAAAATGTTTATCTTTTTCATCATAACCTATTTCCTTTTGCAAATAAGTGAGAACACATTCTGATAAATTATGTAAATAAATTAGTACATAATTGAGGGTTTAGTTGTAAATTAGAATTACAATTACAACACAAATTATAATGGTTTAATATATTTTCCAGTGAAATGATCGTCATGAGGAACTTTTTTATCATTTTTTGTGTAATGTTTTCGACTTAAAGAAGAAACTTAGGTGTATTCTGTATTTAATGCTTTCAGATGTTAACTGTTTCATTTCTTCAATTTCAGAATAAATTTGCCCAATTCCTTCAACTTCTTTCTTAATATATACACTATAAATTATTCATGACAGTTTGGTCCTCTCTAAACAAATGGATTCTTATAAAGTCCATTTACATATTTAATATAAGTACAAGATCCCATTGCTTCATGTTTTTGATATTTTACAGTAAAAGAATTCTCTTTATTACCCAGACAATTTGCCATTTTTAATAATAAACAGTCAAAATCTGCATAAATAATAAAGGAACAATTTGTCATACCTCACAACTTCTAGATTGTATGTATTTACATTTCTTTGGTAGTTCTACATTTATTGGCTTTTTAATTAAACAATTTTTCTTTACTATAAAAAATTCAGTAAACACAAATCACAAATACATTTTGGTGCTCATTTTTAATTATTTGGCTAGAAACAAATTGGTATAAATCTTTTATCCCAGCATAGTTTGAATTTTTCCTTTTCAAAATGTAATAAATTAATACATTTTTTTTAGATTTTGTTATTTTTAATAGATTTACATTCTAATATTATCCGTTGGAGGAAATTTTTTTCTTTACAGGAATAAGCATTAATAGATAAATTAATTTTAGGCTGATTTTAAAGATACCATTAATTTCAACAGCGAACGAAATATCTGGTATTTTCCCTGTAGGTTCTATAACAGAATCTTTATAATTACTAATTCTGTCAATATTTTTATATTTGGCTATCCACTGGTCTTAATGCAGAAGCTACTGCCTGTGTGAGGAATTTTTTATCATTACTTTTTACAGTAACACAAGCCATTTTCCTTTATTTTTTCTGGTAATTTGATGTAAGACAAACCTCCTAATGAAATATATTTATTACTTGGTAATTGTAATCCAATAATTCTATTTAACATCCGTCCCTGTCCCCATGATTGAAAAGTAGAGATTTTTAAAAAATATCTTTTTTTCCCCATTCCTAAATTATTAATTATATCGTTTTCTACAAGAATGTTATAATTCTGAGTTTGATACCCAAATTCAACAAGCTTATTATTTATCTGCATTGTGAACTCGCAGAATAAATTGAAATTTGTTTTCAAACTGTCACATAATTTAAGATTTCCTCTATGTGTTTTAATAATTTTCGTTTTTGCCATATTCTACAAATATTTTCGTTCAAGTGAGCTATAACATTTTCGAAATTTATAGTCTAATCTTTTTTAAATGCTATGTCAACTAAATAACAATTAACAATTTTTCTATTTCTTTCTTCCACAATCACAATGGTGGAAGATAGTAATATTTTTGTAAATGTATTCTCTCTGTTATATTTTTGTTTCCAAAACACATTGGTAGAAAGTGGGAATATTTCGTTTAATAATTGTTGTTTTTAAATACATCATAACTATTTTCTATTTTATAATACAATAATCAATTCCAATTCTTCCTTGCCTTTCTTTCTTATTAATTATTTAATCATTAACCTATTCAAATTAATTTTATTTAATTAACAACACTGTATTAAATTATTTAGTTAACAATATTCTTAAAGATCAACAATGGAGAAGTTCCTTTGGAAATATTCTTGAACCTCAATAAAATGTTTTATTTGTGTTCTCATTTATAAGGAAAGAAACATTAAATTTTCTATGTTTTATATTTTTTGTATCGAAAGATGCAAATGGGAGAACAAATTTATAAGGAATTTTTTAAAATGTTATTAAATTTGTTTCTGTGTAAGTGGAACCCTTACTGATAGAGTGAGGTATGTTAACAATTGTATTTTTTTAAAAAAGGTTAGTGAGCTACAAATAAATGCTCTGTATAACATTACAGGCTGTGAATATTTGAAAACTAGATATGGGGACAAAATTTGTATGGAGATCAGTAACAAATTTAAGATTAATTTGCCAGGCAGGTACTTGAAAATTATCAGTGGATGGGATATACAATATTTTGAGGAAGGAAATATTAAACTGAGATACAAAGGCGTGAAGAAAACCAAAAAATTGTAATGAATTTCACGATCGGATTTTTTGTTTTGAAATGTGCATTTGTTCACAAATTCTTTGTGATTTTAACTGTCAATTTACATAGTTTTTGGATTTTTTCTGAATGGAAAAAACGTGGTCTGGGCGAATATATATTGTATGTCTTTATTCTAAGATCTAATTTTTTTGTGCACAAGATTGTTTATTTTTAATTTCCTTTATTGGATTCTGTTAAATTTGCTGAATAAATTAGATTGGGATACGAGGAGGTGATCGGGAATCAGCAGAAGTCGACGAATATTTCCTGTAGTTCCAGGCCTTGGTGCTACCTGGGGTAGAACTAGCAATATCCATCTACTCCTGTGGTTTACATCAACATTAGTGTGGACCACTTTTATGCCTTCATGCTTGATGTCTTCCCAGATGGCGATGGCATTTTCTAGCGGGTTAACTGTCCATGTCACAAGGTCAGAATCGTGTTATAATAATTTCAGGAGCATGGTACTGAACCCACATTGTTGGCTCAGCCACCTACTTTGCCTGATCTTTAACCGTTGCTACACATCTGGTACCATATTCCTCTTGAAATCCACCTGCCCACAGAATCGCTACTGTATTTTATTCTGAGAATCGAACCTCACGCTATTAAGTGTATGGTCATAAAGTTTTGGTTCATCACTGAGTTTTGCAACTCTGACATGGGCATATTATACACATTGATTCAGCTAAGCTGTTCACCTCAGATTTGCCCCCAATACCTTATGATTTCTTAATTCGTTATCATCTGGATGAGTTGTTAGAAAGTCTTGACTCAACGACTAATAATCTCTTTTCACAGCTATATTAATTACAGTTATTCCGGTATGAACTTTGCATTTTTCAAATGTAACAATAGTAATCTGTGCTGTGGTGTCGTAGTTGCGAAAGAGACAAATTTATTTCGTATAAATGGTCATTATCCTTAATCCCACAGGATTTTTCCATAAATTTTATTTACTTATAAATTATTTTGCTACCCACCCTGCTACATTATAATGATCTAAGGATCGGTTCTGTAATAGGTGCATGGGCTTTAATATGCTGCTGTACGACCGACTGAAACGACATGGAAGCGAGTTAGGCTAATAGTCTAGGTCGTACATTGTTCGCACTCAGATTAGTTTATAAAAGCGTTGGTGCAGTCGTACTCTTAAAGACCACTTGAGGTATTCTGAATATACCTGACACACTTGAACTTTACATGGATGCCTGCAACATATTAGTCGGAGATGTGTAAATTTGAAATATTTAAAAGTACAGCAAGAGTAAACACAGAAAGTGAGGCTTAGCTTGATGATGATGATGACTGGTTTGTGGGGCGCTCAATTGCACAGTCATCAGCGCCCATGCAAACTAACAAGTTTTTTCATAGTCCAGCGTTTTACACAGTCCAATCGAGCTACTGTCACGAATGATGATAATGAGGATGAAATGATGAGGACAACACAAATACCCAGTCACTGGGAAGAGAAAATCTCCAACCCGGCTGGGAATCGAACCCGGGACCCCAGAGGCAGCAACGCTAGCTACTAGACTACGAACTGCGGACCCCTAGCTTGATAGCCAGACAGTCAATGCTTTATAGATGGAGTGAGGCGAAACTGATAAAGGCCAGCTAATGAGTCATTCTTCTCTAATATCCGATAGTGGCTAAAGAGAAGCCATGTCAAGTCCAGCCATGGCTTAAGGTGTTCCATGGTGGGACATGGTGCACCGCAAGACGCATCGCCTGATTCGAATCTCCGGTCAGTATATTTTTCATTAACTGTACTCGATAAAATAATGTTTTTAACTGTGCTATTTGGGGCAAACAAAGAACTTGTGGGACAGGTACGATGGATATCGGCGAAACAGGTTTTAGAGTACTTGACAGCTCAACACAAAAGTCTTATCTCAAGTACAGATAGTGTTGAGGATCAGTGGGCAAAGATCAAAACCATCGTACAATATGCATTAGATGAGTATGTGCCAAGCAAGATCGTAAAGAGATGGAAAAGAGTCACCGTGGTACAACAACCGAATTAGAAAACTGCTACGGAAGCAAAGGAAACTGCACGGCAAACATAAACATAGCCAAAGCCTTGCAGACAAACAAAAACTACACGAAGCGAAGTGTAGTGTGAGGAGGGCTATGCGCCGGCCGCGGTGGTCTCGCGGTTCTAGGCGCGCAGTCCGGAACCGCGCGACTGCTTCGGTCGAAGGTTCGAATCCTGCCTCGGGCATGGATGTGTGTGATGTCCTTAGGTTAGTTAGGTTTAAGTAGTTCTAAGTTCTAGGGGACTGATGACCACAGCTGTTAAGTCCCATAGTGCTCAGAGCCATTTGAACCATTTGAGGGCTATGCGAGAGGCGTTCAATGAATTCGAAAGTAAAGTTCTATGTGCTGACTTGGCAGAAAATAAAAAAAATGGCTCTGAGCACTGTGGTCATCAGTCCCCCAGAACTTAGAACTACTTAAACCTAACTAACCTAAGGACATCACACACTTCCATGCCCGAAGCAGGATTCGAACCTGTGACTGTAGCAGTCGCGCGGTTCCGGACTGAGCGCCTAAAACCGCTAGACCACCGCGGCCGGCGGCAGAAAATCCTAAGAAATTTTGGTCTTATGTCAAAGCGGTAGGTGGATCAAAACAAAATGTCCAGACACTCTGTGACCAAAATGGTACTTAAACAGAGGATGACAGACTAAAGGCCGAAATACTAAATGTCTTTTTCCAAATCTGTTCGACAGAGGAAGACTGCACTGTAGTTCCTTCTCTAGATTGTCGCACAGATGAAAAAATGGTAGATATCGAAATCCACTCCTGGAAATTGAAATAAGAACACCGTGAATTCATTGTCCCAGGAAGGGGAAACTTTATTGACACATTCCTGGGGTCAGATACATCACATGATCACACTGACAGAACCACAGGCACATAGACACAGGCAACAGAGCATGCACAATGTCGGCACTAGTACAGTGTATATCCACCTTTCGCAGCAATGCAGGCTGCTATTCTCCCATGGAGACGATCGTAGAGATGCTGGATGTAGTCCTGTGGAACGGCTTGCCATGCCATTTCCACCTGGCGCCTCAGTTGGACCAGCGTTCGTGCTGGACGTGCAGACCGCGTGAGACGACGCTTCATCCAGTCCCAAACATGCTCAATGGGGGACAGATCCGGAGATCTTGCTGGCCAGGGTAGTTGACTTACACCTTCTAGAGCACGTTGGGTGGCACGGGATACATGCGGACGTGCATTGTCCTGTTGGAACAGCAAGTTCCCTTGCCGGTCTAGGAATGGTAGAACGATGGGTTCGATGACGGTTTGGATGTACCGTGCACTATTCAGTGTCCCCTCGACGATCACCAGTGGTGTACGGCCAGTGTAGGAGATCGCTCCCCACACCATGATGCCGGGTGTTGGCCCTGTGTGCCTCGGTCGTATGCAGTCCTGATTGTGGCGCTCACCTGCACGGCGCCAAACACGCATACGACCATCATTGGCACCAAGGCAGAAGCGACTCTCATCGCTGAAGACGACACGTCTCCATTCGTCCCTCCATTCACGCCTGTCGCGACACCACTGGAGGCGGGCTGCACGATGTTGGGGCGTGAGCGGAAGACGGCCTAACGGTGTGCGGGACCGTAGCCCAGCTTCATGGAGACGGTTGCGAATGGTCCTCGCCGATACCCCAGGAGCAAGAGTGTCCCTAATTTGCTGGGAAGTGGCGGTGCGGTCCCCTACGGCACTGCGTAGGATCCTACGGTCTTGGCGTGCATCCGTGCGTCGCTGCGGTCCGGTCCCAGGTCGACGGGCACGTGCACCTTCCGCCGACCACTGGCGACAACATCGATGTACTGTGGAGACCTCACGCCCCACGTGTTGAGCAATTCGGCGGTACGTCCACCCTGCCTCCCGCATGCCCACTATACGCCCTCGCTCAAAGTCCGTCAACTGCACATACAGTTCACGTCCACGCTGTCGCGGCATGCTACCAATGTTAAAGACTGCGATGGAGCTCCGTATGCCACGGCAAACTGGCTGACACTGACGGCGGCGGTGCACAAATGCTGCGCAGCTAGCGCCATTCGACGGCCAACACCGCGGTTCCTGGTGTGTCCGCTGTGCCGTGCGTGTGATCATTGCTTGTACAGCCCTCTCGCAGTGTCCGGAGCAAGTATGGTGGGTCTGACACACCGGTGTCAATGTGTTCTTTTTTCCATTTCCAGGAGTGTAGATGACAGAGGGATAGAAAAAAAATTAAAATCGCTGAAAGGAGGAAAGGCCGCTGGACCCGATGAGATACCAGTGCGATTTTACACAGAGTACGTGATGGAACTTGCCCCCCTTCTTGCAGCGGTGTACCCTAGGTCTCTAGAAGAGCGTAGCGTTCCAAAAGATTGGAAAAGGGCACAGGTAATCCCCGTTTTCAAGAAGGGACTTTTCTGGAGACCAGATATCTACTCTGTAGGAATAAGCATGGGTTCCGAAAAAGACGATCGTGTGAAACCTAGCTCATGCTATTCATCCACGAGACTCAGAGGGCCATAGACATGGTTCCCAGGTAGATGCCGTGTTTCTTGACTTCCGTAGGGCGTTTAATACAGTTCCCCACAGTCGTTTAATGAACAAAGTAAGAGCATATGGACTATCAGACCAACTGTGTGATTGGATTGAAGAGTTCCTAGATAACAGAACGCAGCATGTCATTCTCATTGGAGAAAAGTCTTCCGAAGTAAGAGTGATTTCAGGTGTGCCGCAGGGCAGTGTCGTAGGACCGTTGCTATTCACAATATACATAAATGACCTTTCGGATAACATCGGACGTTCACTGAGACTTTTTGCGGATGATGCTGTAGTATATCGAGAAGTTGTAACAATGGAAAATTGTACTGAAATGCAGGAGGATCTGCAACGAATTGACGCATGGTGCAGAGAATGGCAATTGAATGTCAAGGTAGACAAGTGTAATGTGGTGCGAATACATAGAAAGAAAGATCCTCTATCATTTAGCTACAGTATAGCAGGTCAGAAACTGGAAGCAGTTAATTCTATAAATTATCTGGGAGTAGGCATTAGGAGTGGTTTAAAATGGAATGACCATATAAAATTAATCATCGGTAAAGCAGATGACAGACTGATATTCATTGGAGGAATCCTAAGGAAATTCAGTCCTAAAACAAAGGAAGTAGCTTACGGTACACTTGTTCGCCCACTGCTTGAATACTGCTTACCGGTGTGGGATCCGTACCAGATAGGGTTGATAGAAGAGAGAGAGAGAAGATCCAACGGAGAGCAGCGCGCTTCGTTACAGGATCATTTAGTAATAGCGAAATCGTTACTTAGATGATAGATAAACTCCAGTGGAAGGCTCTGCAAGAGAGACGCTCAGTAGCTCGGTACTGGCTTTTGTTGAAGTTTCGAGAACATACCTTCACCGAGGAGTCACGCAGTATATTGCTCCCTCCTACGTATATCTCGCGAAGAGACCATGAGGATAAAATCAGAGCGATCAGAGCCCACACGGAGGCATACCGACAATCTTTCTTTCCACGAACAATACAAGACTGGAATAGAAGGGAGAACCGATAGAGGTACTCAAGGTACCCTCCGCCACACACCCGTCAGGTGGCTTGCGGAGTATGGATGTACAGTAGATGTAGACAGATGTAGAACTATCTCAGCTGCAGTCAGTCTGAGTAAAGCTATTAGAGAAATAGCATATTGCCTATGGGAATCAAAACTTGTTTTGTAAGTGCTTTCTCTCAGGAGCGACGCAGGCATCAGTTCTGGGCTCAGCTATTGTTTTCGTTGTAGGACAGTGACATCTCGTCGTTTCCATCATCTTGTAAATATTACTTCCGTGCCAATAACATCCAGCTTTACTTAAGTGCCAGTCCTGAAGATGTCAACTTTGTCAAAGTCCAAATGATGATAACCTGTCTTCTCACTTCACGTAGATAAAAAACCTGGGAATAATTCAAAATCTGAAATAATTTTAGTGTATCACCAGAAGTTACTTAGTCCTAAATTTGGCAAACAGTTTCCCCCTACTGTTCTTGATGGTATCCAATATCGTACCAGAAAATCTTAAGTAAGATAAGTGTAACTTTAGGTAAGGATCTCAACTGAGCAGAAAACGCTGATGCCACGTGTAATCAAATTACCGCTTGCTTCAGTATCATCATGAAGTTTCGGAATATATTCTACAAGAAGTGAAACGGAAATTTCTGCAGTCACTCTTTCTGCTGAACCTGTATTATTGAGATATAACTCAGCAGGGCACAAGTAGTGATTACACGGATCTCACTAGCTATGTGTGTATGTTAAATCTCCAACATCTGTCTCTTTGACCACATCAGCGCTTCATACGGTCAGGTAGGATAGCAGCCACCAAACGAATTACATGAATACCATGCGCTACGTCTACTTTTTCGGTTCATCAGTGTGCATTCTCCCCGTTACCTTGCTACCCAGTACCTGTCATTCCAGCATAATCGCAGTGCAAGGGCTCACTTATACAGCAGCGTAGCACTACCCAACCAGAATGCAAATATATTTTCAAAGGTCTTCTCCATTCCTGCTATCAGCTCTGGAACAAGCAACCATGCGCTCACTCCACGTACCATTCGACTCCACCTGCAATTAAGAGTAAGTTGAAGCACAGCCGGCCGGTGTGGCCGCGCGGGTCTAGGCGCTTCAGTTTGGAACCGCGTGACCGCTACGGTCGCTGGTTCGAATCCTGCCTCGAGCATGGATGTGTGTGATGTCCTTAGGTTAGTTAGGTTTAAGTAGTTCTAAGTTCTGGGGGACTGATGACCACAGATGTTAAGTCCCATAGTGCTCAGAGCCATTTGAACCATTTTGAAGCACTTCGTCAGCTTCATACGTTTTAGTTCAAATCTTAATATGTGTTGTGATTTACTTCTTTTTTCGACTATAGAAGCAATACTCACTTCTTCTCGCAGCTATGCTTTTTATTCATTTTGTTTTTCAGAAAGTCATATCCTTTCTTTCTCCTATTTAATTACTTTTATTTTACCAAGTACCCTTTAATCTTTCTCTCCCATCACTTCTCTCATTCATATTGCTTCCACAGTCCAAAGTATAGCCCTGTCACCACGGAATTTATCTGCATTATTCTACTTTGGTATACAGATATAAACAGTGCATTTTTCTGTACACTCAGGTTCGGTACTACTCGAATTCCTCATGCACAGAAAAACCATTAACGGTGACCGTGTACTGTGAGACACTGCGTGATCTCCACAAGTAAATGAGGAGCGAACTGCCTGGGCTGCTCACGGAATGAGTTATTCTGCTCCACGATGACGGGCGTCCACACGTCTCCAAGGTCAGACAAAGTGTAATGGCCAAGTTCAAGCGGGTGCAGTTTGAGCATCCCCCTGCAATCTAGACAAGTCGCCCTGCGACCTCCATGTGTTTCGGCGGGAAAAAAAAGTCTCAAAGGGAAATGCTTAACTCGGAGGGCGAACTGAAAGACCTGGCTGCTGTCACAGAAACAATAATTCTGAGAACAGGGAGTTTTTCTGCTCGTGAAACTGTGGAATAGTTGTGCTCTGGCTTCTGGTAATTACTTTCGAATAAAGACATCAATTAGATCCACAGTGTTGTTGCGTACCTTTTCTTCTGAACACCCTTCATAACACCTTTATAAAGTGAGTACCATAATGAATACAATGTAAAAATAAAAAGCGCCTGGTTAGGTCTCAAACAGGGCCTTATGTGGCTACTCTTCCAGGATTAATAAATTAATAAATAAACATCACGAGCTTAACTCAACATGCAGGTAAAATTGCATATTCCTTTCAGAGACCATGAGTGGAAGAGTTCCATAGAAATAGTTGATGCTAATAAGCGGCCAGTGACCAGGCATGGCCACTAAAATAACAATAACAATAATAAAGGACAAGTCTATAAAATATGGCAAGGATGATTCAGTAGTTCAAATGAAAATGTGTGAGGGGCAGAAGCGGCCGTGTTCGATTTAAAGAACCTCAAAGTCAGACTTAACAAGTAATTTACGAACAAACTAGATCAAAACAGTTAGACGACCATTCTAAAACAGTTCCTCTTGAATGCAAGGTCCTATGCACTTACCCGCTCGAAATTCTACACAAATTTTCAGTTGCCTACAAGAGGAGAAGCAGGTATGCGTAGATATTTGCGCGAATCCTAAAGGATAAAATATCTAATGAGAAGGAAGTCCCCCCCCCCCCCTATGTCAACAGTTGTGCCGCTAAGCTAGGATCCCAGACACTACTACATCGGCATATAGGCATATACCTCCAGGATGATTAAGCTAAGCTGTTCTTCTCAAGTATTTCCGGAACAGTTTAAGATATCATCATTCTATTTCCATGCAGATGAACTGTAAGAAAGTCTTCACTAAGACGCACATGCTCTTTTCACAGCTATAATAATTACAGAGGTACTGGTGTAAACTTCACTTTTTAAATGGCACTATAGTAACTTCCGCTGCTAATGCCGTAGTTCTAAAGTGACGAGTTCAACGGTATTTCACTACTCAAAACAAGTTTGCAAGTTTCGGAGTAATTACAATATTTAGACCTTCGAATTTATCTATTTCAAAGTTAACCGATTGGTGTCTTACGCTTAAGTTATACCCATACGACGAAATATGTCACGCTAGATAAGGAAGAAACAGAGTAAATTACTTTCTGGATAGGTCTCATCTTCAGAAATACAGTTTTTCTTCATTTAACCAGACATGTTTCGCTGAAGTTGAAGCATAATTTTTATTCCTTCTTGTTACCACTGCTGTGGTTTTGTATCTTTTACATTGCAGTCGTTTTCCTTTCAAAGTTAGTTTTTTTCTGGTTTTCTCATTATTATCACTGTTAAAAATTGCACTGTCAGTGAAATTTTACAAAGTACAATTTTTCAAAGTAAAGGTAGTGGGGAAACCAGAAAGAAAGACAAACTGCGAAAAGAGAAAAACTGTTATGCAAAATATAAAAAGCCATAAAAACTGCAGCGTGTGGTAACAAGAAATAAAATATAAACCTACTGATGTAACTTCAGCGAAACATGCCTGGGTAAATGAGGAAAAACACTGTGTATCCCGCAATGTGGTTCCCACACAAATATAAATTTATTTTTAAACAAGTATGGACACAAGTGCTTCAACATCGAGACGAAAGGAAAGATTGTTGCACTGCTGTGACACTGCTATAAGAAGGGAACAGAGGAAATGTAACTTTCATTCTGTCCGTTCGTCTAGATGTCTCCAGTGCTGGTTAGCCTGGAAAAATGAATTTCCTTCACAAACCACAAGAAACTAGCTATCCTGCTTCTTTACTAAGAATGAAAAAGGAACACGAAGAGAACAGCTGAGCTCAACTCACGAAGGTATCTCGGCAGACGGTATCCAACAAGAATGACAATTATCAAACGTGCAAACAATCGTTATTGGAAGAGCAGTAGAGTATACTGCTTGACAACTGCTAAGGAACAGAGATAGCGTTGGACAGGAATAATCATAGGCAATGTTGGACGACAAGAAACACAGCAGATACGTGAAAGTTGAAGTGGTATATTTATTAGAAAAATGGTACAGATTTCACCACATGGGAAAGCAGGATAACAGACACAAATAACTTTCATGTTTGACACACATCAGTCGCCCAACATAAAGATCTATATAGGACTCTGAGTAATGAATATGCACACTTAGGGCACTTCAAATGGTTCAAATGGCTCTGAGCTCTATGGGATTTAACTGCTGAGGTCATCAGTCCCCTGAACTTAGAACTACTTAAACCTAACTAACCTAAGGACATCACACACATCCATGCCCGAGGCAGGATTCGAACCTGCGACCGCAGCGGTGGCGCGGTTCCAGACTGTAGCGCCTAGAACCGCTCGGCCACTCCGGCCGGCCACTTAGGGCACTAATGCACGTTTTCCACTAATTATTCATGCTAGCTACGAAACTGTTGAGGAGTCCTTGAGGGATCGTGCCTGTCCCATTCCGCTCTCAAGGGGGTTTTCGGGTCTTCAACGGTTCGGAGAGCGAGTGTTCCTTTGGAGGTACGTCTGCCAAAAGCATTCTAGGCATTCCCTATAGGGATTAGGTGCGGCGAGTAGGCAGAGCATTCCATACGTTCAACATCTTCGCTTTCCATTGTGTCTGACGACTCAGTGGTCCTGTGGGGGCTTGCATTGTCGTCCATAAACAGAACATCGGAACCTGTCCCGCCCCTAAACAAATGGACATGATTCAGAATAAAATCCCTGCAATATCGCTGTGCTACGATGGCTCCTCGCGCAAAGATGTGTAGGGGTGTTCGGCCATTGTGCATAATGCCTGCCCACATTATAACGCCATGGCCATACGGATGACGGATGGAGTTCATGAAGATTCAATGGTGCGGAACGTTTTACCCTCTCTCCCCACACTAACAGGTATCCAGAATCACTCGCCACAGTGAAGCGGGAGAACATCACTCTGGACCACCGTTGCTGACCTTAATTAACATGCTCTCTACACCAAAGAAATCTTTCTCGGCAATGGAGTGGCGGATTTGGGATGCTTTTAACAGTTTTACTGGCATACAGACCAGCCTGATTTAATCGCACCGAAATGTTTCTGGCAGAGACAGGTGTAGCGGTATCGGATGCAAGGTCTGCAGCTATCTGCCCAGGAGTGAGATGCCTGTTTCATTTCGCCACTAGGGGTAAGTATCGATGCTCTTGCAGTGTGGTGGTCCGTATACTACCACCATCATGCTTTCGCATAGCATTTCGATCTTCAGCGACATTTTTTAATTGCGATATGATACTTTTGGACACACCCATGATTGTAGTTACAGTAGTGACGCACTGACCGACTTCGAACTGTTCAGCTGCTCGCCCACGACCGTGAGCATTCAAATGACGTATCGTACACATGTTGCTGTACCACACGGATCGCCGCTCTATTTGGTTGCACAACAACCTTCGTCAAACACCGTACTGCAAGAACTGTCGAAAGCATACAGACCATTCGTGCACAGAATTACTGCAGTTAACACGTCCCACCCACTGCATTTCTTTTTATTGTCATTGATCGAGTGTTCCGTAGCAATTGGCATTTGTTCTGTACCAACCAGCAGTTGTTCCTTAGTAAGTATCTGTTATTTATTAACATCTGTCAAACAGTGAACTACGCAAGGAGCAATCCTGCAGCGAGCGATGCGAACGAAATCGATGATGCGGGAGCTGTTACTCATAAGCCGCACCTTCCATTCGTATCATGTGTCACTTCCCCAGCAGGTAAATTATAGGGATCAGAACATGCAAGGGATACTGCCACTCAGTTTCCACCCGGAATCAAGACAATAGTTTCTTTTTTCAAGGAATCCGTATTGTTTGAGCAGGTTGAGCAACAGAGGCAATGGAGTGAGATCGCTGAAGACTACGTGACTGGTCCTTCTTGCACGGAAGAAACCTTAACAGGTAAAAGATATACAAAAATTCTTACTGATACGCTACAAGCTCCTCTAGAGGAAGTACTACTTGCTACACATAACTGTATGTGGTAACGCCATGATTGGTGCCCAGATCACTACCTCTTTCTTACTAGGAAAGAGCTAACCTAACTCTTCCCTGGTAGCTGTACGAAACGAGAAGGTGTAATCAGATTATGTGCACGTTCGCTTGATTGGACGTCGCTAGACCTCTTTCTCTGGGCACCGTCTCTAAGATGCCATCCATGCATTAGTTTTGACGACTGAAGATAATTTTGTTGCAGGATTCTCGAACATATTCTCAGTTCGAATATAATGAATTTCCTTGAGACAGAGAAGTTGCTGTCCATGCATTAGCACGGCTTTAGAAAGCATCCCTCCTGCGAAACGCAACTCGCCCTTTTTTCACATGATATCTTGCGAACCATGGATGAAGGGTATCAGATAGATGCCATATTCCGGAAAGCGTTTGACTCGGTGCCCCACTGCAGACTCCTAACTAAGGTACGAGCATATGGGTTTGGTTCCCAAGTGTGTGAGTGGCTCGAAGACTTCTTAAGTAATAGAACCCAGTACACAGTCCTCGATGGTGAGTGTTCATCGGGGGTGAGGGTATCATCTGGAGTGCCACAGGGAAGTGTGATAGGTCCGCTGTAGTTTTCTATCTACATAAATGATCTTTGGATAGGGTGGATAGCAATGTGCGGCTGTTTGCTAATGATGCTGTGGTGTACGGGAAGGTGTCGTCGTCGAGTGACTGTAGGAGGATACAAGATGACTTGGACAGGATTTGTGATTGGTGTAAAGAATGGCAACTAACTCTAAATATAGATAAATGTAAATTAATGCAGATGAATAGGAAAAAGAATCCTGTAATGTTTGAATACTCCATTAGTAGTGTAGCGCTTGACACGGTCACGTCGATTAAATATTTGGGCGTAACATTGCAGAGCGGTATGAAGTGGGACAAGCATGTAATGGCAGTTGTGGGGAAGGCGGATAGTCGTCTTCGGTTCATTGGTAGAATTTTGGAAAGATGTGGTTCATCTGTAAAGGAGACCGCTTATAAAACACTAATACGACCTATTCTTGAGTACTGTTCGAGCGTTTGGGATCCCAATCAGGTCGTATTGAGGGAGGACATAGAAGCAATTCAGAGGCGGGCTGCTAGATTTGTTACTGGTAGGTTTGATCATCACGCGAGTGTTGCGGAAATGCTTCAGGAACTCGGGTGGGAGTCTGTAGAGGAAAGGAGGCGTTCTTTTCGTGAATCGCTACTGAGGAAATTTAGAGAACCAGCATTTGACGCTGACTGCAGTACAATTTTACTGCCGCCAACTTACATTTCGCGGAAAGACCACAAAGATAAGATAAGAGAGATTAGGGCTCGTACAGAGGCATATAGGCAGTCATTTTTCCCTCGTTCTGTTTGGGAGTGGAACAGGGAGAGAAGATGCTAGTTGTGGTACGAGTTACCCTCCGTCACGCACCGTATGGTGGATTGCGGAGTATGTATGTAGATGTAGATGTAGAAAACGTCTCAGTGTTGCAGTATGTACAATGATATCGAAGAGACACCTTCAATCTGCCTGGAAGTCCTCGCATCAGCTACTGTAAACCTACGCTGAGGTGACAAAAGTCGTTGGATAGCGATATGCACATATACAGATGGCGGTAGTATCGTGTACACAACGTACAAAAGAGCAATACATTGGCGAAGCTGTCATTTGCACACAGGTGAATCATGTGAAAGGCTTCCGACGTGATTATGGCCACACGATGGGAATTAACAGACTCTGAACGCGGCATGGTAGGTGTAGCTTCTAACAACCGTACCAAAACAAAGGTCAAAAATTAATTATGATTGTAGTGTTGCTCACGCTGCTAAATATTGCATTTTCGGGCAACAACAAAGTTATATTATGTGGCAGGTGTCATTAAAGCACAGTTAATAAAGTCATTTCATGAAATAATGGATAAACTAGGCACTCATCTTTTCGTGTTTCCCACGCTGGTCTCGTTGTGAACTCATGGCTCAATCGTCGACAATCTAGGTGGTGACGATTCCAAGCTCGGATGCAAAGAGGCCTAGGTGTTATTCTGCGATATTCAAAAGTTTTATAGATGTGTTTCATAAACCATTCTTGAAGATTAAACTTTTGCAAGTTAGCACAATGGTGATGTAAAAAAGTAATTAGCACTCCGAATTTAAGTTTCACTTCTTTTTTTATTACTTTTGTTGCAATATCACGTAACTCACAAAACATCACTTCACGATATAAAACATAATTGAAAACATCTTCCCCACTGTTAAAGTTCACATTTTGTAAACTAACTACAACTTGCGTCTTTTCAACATGACGACCAAGACTTGACTCTCTAATAACCGCTTACGCGCCCAAAACTCGGAGTTACAAGTACGTCAAAGATCATAGTGACAAAGGAAAGAATTCACAGAAGAATAATATCATTGCAATATAAACATATCGAAGTATCTAAGTGCCTCTACATTAATGAAATCAAATCTGAATGTTGTCTCAGAAATATGTTAACTACTTTTCAGAAACACAGTAGAATATTGCTGGTATCGAGAGGTTGAGGTGAGGTGCCGCAATGGTTACGTAATTCAAGTACCATTACAAGCTACACGTATGGAATATCCCATTTCTGAAATTGGTAGGAAATTCAATATTCCGCGATCCACAGTGACAGGACAACGTAGTAGCCGACGACCGCGAGTTGTTAGTGCTAGCATACAATCAACCGCAGAAATGAATGTGGGACGTACGACGAACGTATCCGTTAGTACAGTGTGGCGAAGTTTGGTGGTAATGGACTATGGCAGCAGACAACCGACGCGAGTGCGTTGGCTAGCAGTACATCACCTGCAGTGCATGTCCTGGGCTCGTGACCATACGCTTGGACCATAGACGACTGGAAAATCGTGGCCTAGTCAGATGAATCCCGATTTCAGTTAGTAAGAGCTGATGGTGGGATCCGAGTGTGGCTCAGACCCCACGAAGCCGTGGAGTCAAGCTGTTAACAAGGCTCTGTGCAAGCTGATGGTGGTGGCTCCATAATGGCGTGGGCTTTGATAACATTGAATAACTGGTTCCTCAGGTCCAACTAAACCCATTATTGACTGGAAATGGTTATGTTCGGCTATTTGGAGATCATTTAGAGCCATCCAGGGACTTCATGTTCCCAAACAGAGATGGAATTTTTTGGACGATAATGCGCCATGTCACTGGGACATAGTTGTTCGCAAATGGTTTGGGGATCATTCTGGATAATTCGAGCGAATGATTTGGCCACCCAGATCTCTCGACATGAATCTTATCGCATATTCATGGGACATGATCCAGAGGTCATTTCGTGTACAAAATCCTGCACCGGCAACTCTGTCGCAATTATAGACGGCTAATGAGGTAGCATGGCTCAATATTTATGGTTCACATGGCTCTGAGCACTATGGGACTCAACTGCTGAGGTCATTAGTCCCCTAGAACTTAGAACTAGTTAAACCTAAATAACCTAAGGACATCACAAACATCCATGCCCGAGGCAGGATTCGAACCTGCGACCGTAGCGGTCTTGCGGTTCCAGACTGCAGCGCCTGTAACCCCACGGCCACTTCGGCCGGCCAATATTTATGCAGAGGACTTCCAACGACTTGTTGACTCCATGCCACGTCAAGCTGCTGCACTACGCCGGGCGAGAGGACGTCCAACACGATATCTCATGACTTTTGTCACATCAGTGTACTATGCATTGTGCATTAAGATGGCGCAAGTCAGAGAACCTAATATTCGTATGTATTGTTCTGTCGGATTTTTGCAGAGCAGTTTCACGACCTGCTGAACTGTGAACCACCTGAAGAAGAGCTGGAACTAGGGACTGACACAGAAGAGAGAGAGCCACTACCTCCAACCAGGGATGAAGTCGTACATGCCATAAGCGATCTAAAGAATAATAAGGCAACAGGAGAAGATGGTATAGCAGCCGAGATGTTAAAGTGTGGAGACAAACAAAGCAATAGACAACATGACCAACATAATTCACCAGATCTGGAGAACAAAGAAGTTGCCAGAAGGATGGAAGAATGCAATTGTAATACCAATACATAAGAAGGGCGACAAGAGAGATGCAAACAACTACAGAGGAATATCGCTACTAGAAGTCGGATACAAGGTGCTGTCAAAACTTTTGCTCAAGAGAGTAGAAGAACAGGTAGAAAGTACAGTTGGCGACTACCAAGCGAGATTCAGGAAGGGAAGAGGCTGTATAGAACAGATATTTATCCTGAAGCAGCTGATATAACATAGGGCCCTAAAAAACAAAAAGACAGTAATAACCTTCGTGGACTTTACATAGGCATATGACTCCATCGACAGACAGACTCTTGTTAGGATCCTGAAGAACAGAGGACTTGATGGAACTACACAAGAACTCATAAAAGAAATTCTGACAGACACAAAAGCAAGGGTGAAATTCAGAGGAGCACTGTCAGAAGAATTTGAGATTAAGACTGGTGTTAAACAGGGAGATGGATTGTCACCATTGTTGTTCAATATAGCACTGGACGAAGTGATCAGGCAGTGGAGAGCAATAAACGAGGAAATGGGAATACCAAAGACCTATGTGGGGAACAAAAAGGACAACAGGGCTCAAGTGGACTGCCTAGCCTTTGCAGATGACTTAGCAATAGTAAGTGAGACGGAAGAAGACACAAAGACACAACTTGACAACTTAAGTAAGGTAGCCAGAAAGGTGGGACTGAGGATCGCCTATAACAAGACAAAGACATTAAATACCACTGCAGACTGGGAAACACCGGAAGGCACTGTGCAAATGGTGGACAAATTTCAATATCTGGGAGAATTTATAACAGAAAGGAACCAGAGCAAGGAGGGAATAACAGAGAGGATAAAGAAGATGAGGTCAGCCTTCTGCATGACGAGAGACATATACATTAAAAAGAATATATCCACAGAGGCAAAGTTACGCCACTACAAGGTAACGGTGAGGAATGCAGTATTATATGCTGCTGAGACGATGACACTAGGAAGAAATGGAGCAGAACAACTAGAGAAAGAAGAGAGAAAAATACTGAGAAAAACACTAGGTCCAAAAAGAGGTGGAGAGAGGTGGATGCGAAGACCTACGGAAGAATTGTACCGGAACATGAGAACAATATCCGGGGAAATCAAACTCAAAAGGGCAAGGTTTGCTGGACATGTAGTTAGGATGAGTATGGACAGAATGACGAAGAGAGTGTGGGAAACAACAGGGAGGAAAAGGGGAAAGACAGGAACCAAGTGGGTTGTTGAACTTCGGAAGGACTGGTTGGAATTGGGGATCAAGGTCGAAGGAAAGGAAAATTGGAGGAACAAATATACACCGACCAATATGCCGGAGATCAATGACAGAGAAGAATACAGGAAAAGATTAGAGTGTCACCAGTGGAGCCGACAGGAGAAACGGAAACTGAAGATCTCGGAAGAAGAGCGGAAGAGAAAGAGGGAAAGAATGAAGAGGTTCTGGGAGAAGAAGCGGAAAATGCAGTTCACGAAGGGGCTACCCGTGGTCCTACAGAGGCCGTAACGCAAGAAGAAGAAGAAGAAGATTGTTCTAAAAGACCAGCAATAAAAACTCCAGTATTTAAAAATGTAATGCCTTTTAATTTAAGAGGATTTCGAAATTCTTACATTTCTTTTTCAAGAATGGGACTGCTGACTGTACTGACCGTCTTCGGAAGGTGAGACCTACGAATATGATTTACGACTGAATCTTACGCATGAGAAATTTAAAGAAATTTACACACTGGCTGAAAAAGTCAATGTGGATGAATCCTGAATGAAATAGAAAGGGCGTTTAGTATATAAAGAATTTAATCTATCGAAAAGAGAGATATCTGAATTAAAAATTTATAAACTATGTGAAGAAAGTACCGGTTTTTGTTACATTTTCGAAATAGTACTTGCCAGAACATAGGTGTTCACCAAGGCACTGTGCAAACTGGAGGTGGCTTCATAATGGTGTGGGCTGTGTTTATCTGGAATGGACTCTGGATATTCAGCTACTCACAAACGTCATGTTCCTAACAAACGATGGAACATTTGTGGATGACAGTGCACCATGTCACCGGGCCACAGTTCTTAGCGTTTGAAAAACATTGTGGACAATTCGAGCGAATGGTTTGCCATCCAGACCGCCCAACATGAATCCCATCGAACATTGATGGGACATAATCGGGGGATCCCTTCGTGCACACAATCCTGCACCGGCAACAAGTGTTTATGACCACATTCTTCTGTGATTTCCTTTTTGTAGCTGTGTGTGAGTATTTTGGCATCAAACCAACGACGTTAGTCTGTTATCTAAACACCTTTAGACCTCATATCCATATTTTACAAATACAAATAAGTAAGAGAAATAAGAGAAGAACTGTTACCGTAGTTAACTGTGAATCATCTCTAGGTGCCATGTCCTTTGCCTTCCAATTGGTGTGTCGGTCCAACCACATACAGCCAAGTGTGATTTTTCTCACTGTTTTGCTTTTCTAAATATACTTTCTTAACTGTGCCAAGCTGGAGTACATCTGCATCATGATGCGACAGTTCCGTATAACAGCACCACCTTCCAACTAAGCCAGCAAATGGTTTCATGTTTCAACCATATTAATCATGAGTTCAAAATACGATAATTTCTTCTTAACTACTAAACTTATTTCTAATAGCAGAACGGTGTTGAATTTGTCTTTTTAGAACTGTGTTACCAGTAATGAAACTACTGTAGTTCCATTTTAGAAAGGAATATTGATACCGATGTCTCTTTAATTATTATAGGTATGAAATGAAATCATATATCATGTAGTGAAGACTTCTTCACAACTGATTTGGATGAAATCAGAATTACGACATCTGAAACGGTTCAGGAAATATCTTAGCTGAACAGCTTTGCTGAGTCACCCTGTGTGCTGCGCAACTAACTGTACAGTGCTTCCTTCATGTCAGTATTAACCATTTCATTAGCTTACTTAGCGAGGAAGAAACAGGCTGTCTACCTCTCTACGCATGCAAATCTCACATACTTCATATTTATTCTCATAAGTAGTGACAGTAGTCGCCTGCAAACAAGCCGTTCTCTAAATTTTAAGCGATGTTGTTTCACGAGAACAACGTCGCCTTCCTATCCAAGATACTCATTTAAGTTACCGAGCGAGATGGCGCAGTGGTAAATCGCTCATCTTGCTTTCAGGACAGCACCGGTTCATTTCCCCGCTCACAGTCCAGATTTGTGGATGCTGAGCTTTGTGATAATCGTTTAAATCGAACACTGGGATCGTTCCTTTGAAAAGCACACTGCCGCTTTCCTTCCATAATACAAACTTGTGCCTTGTCTCTAATGATCTCTTTATCGGCAGGACGTTCAACCCTAATCTTATCTTCTTCTCTGTTAAGTTTCCTGAACATCCCTGATACACTATCACTGACCTGTTACGATCCTAACAACACGTTAGTAAACTGTGTGTACATCTACTGTTACTGGTACTTCACAACGACTCCAAATGCTGGAGTAGTACTCTGTAAATAGTCGCACTAGCGTCTTATATATAGTTTCCCTGAGAGTTGCTCCGCCCTTTCTTAGAAGCCCTCCAAGAAATCCCAGTCTTCCGTTTATCTTCCATACTGCTGATTTACCGCGTTTCCATCACTTCATTTCGCTTCCTCGTATTACTCCTAAATATTTAAAAGATGTGACGGGATCCGGAAGGGAGTCATCAATCTAATAATGGGATGCTGACTAGTTCTTTCGCTTTTTTACGGGCACTATTGTGCGTTTCTTAACACTGGAGGACAGCTGAATTTCCTTAGATCAAGTGGGAACTCTGTCGTCAACGAAGAATCGGATAAATCGTTAATGTACATTGAGGCCAACTGTTGTCCTTCTCAGGCCTCCCTGGGGCACAAGTGAGGCTAATTTCATTACTGTTTGTTAAAAATTCGTCGAGCCAGTCTTGTAGCTGTATCCCGATTGTTAGTCGACAACCCGTTACAGAGTAGAACGCCTTTCGTAAATCTAGGGAGACGGAAATTCTGTTGACTCACGTCCACTTTATGCAAGACATTGTGGGTAAATAAAACAAACCATGTTTCACACGAGTAGTTTTTCCGAAAGCCGTGCAGAATACTTCAGAGAAGTTTTTTCTCACCCCTGTAACAACGACATAATGTTCGAGTTTAAAACATGCACTAATACCCTGCAACAGACAGATGTTAGATGTATTGGTCTGTATTTCTGTTCATCCGTTATTTTATCCTTTTTGCTCACACGAGTGACCTACGCTCTTTTTCAGTGACGCGTAACTAGAAATAATCTCCATGTACGTGAGCTAGAAAATGGGCTAATCTCGCAGCGTATAAATGTAATTTCCAATAGGATTTCCATAATGTCATGATGCCTTGTTCACATTGAGTAGTCTTAATTATTTTGCAGTACCAGAAACGCTTATTTTGACATCTCTCATTTGTGAGTCTGCGCGGTACCCAAATGTGTGTGGTAGTATCCACAAGCTGAATATAATTCGACATTGCGGTTCCCTGTCTATTGCCTTCAGTTTCAACACCATACTGATCAACAATATATCTGATCGTAGTTTGGGATCCGTTCATTGACTTTGCATGTGAGGAGAACTTCTTAGTGTTTTGTAATGCGTCTTTGGCGAGAATCTAACTGAGCAATTCTTGTGAATGCAGAAACTGCTATGACATTTTCCCTATAAGTTTCCCAACATTCTACTTTGTAGCGAAAACATAGCAATTTCTGTTGACGCAACATTCTCCGAATGCTATCCTTAAACTTAAGTAAGTCTCCTCCGTATTTTATTAATTTAATTGGGAAATGTTTATCTAATCCGGCATTATGGTATCTTTCAACTTAAATCACAGTTGTCCAGCCTTTGTCGGCTTTCTACCAAATATGCTGAGTTTGTTGTTTAAGTAAGTTGTTAACGATTGTCTAATAGTTCCACAAAACGCATATACTCCCGTAGCTTCATACCAAGGGGACAACAAGAAGGAGAAAAATTTACAATCGACTATAAACTCCAGCCTCTCAGCGTCTCATGCCAACTACCTCGAAATGAACGAATACAATGAGCCGTTTCGACCAGTCTTGTCCTTGAAGTCAGGTACTAATAAGTTTCGTGTTATAAGGCTCAAATAAAATACTGCAGAAAGTCTGTTATGGGACATCGCATCAAATGACCCACATCTAAAAGCAAGGAGGAAATAGGTCAGCTGTTTCTCCAAATACTGCGATTCGGCTTCTGACAGATATCGGCAAATCAGGAAGAGTAGTTTCCTTTTGTTGTAGTCTAATGTCCTGCCCACAGTGAAGAGTACACCGGAAAAAAGAGAAACAGAAGAAAGAGTCATCGTAAATAATTTCTTGTTCCGTTAGAGGAATACAAGGTAAAGCTCCGTATCCCAAATGTGTTCATTTGGTGAAAAGTCCAGAGAACTCACAGGTCAAAGAGCAGCGTGCAACGTGAATAACTGCGAATTAAAATCGGAGCAGACCACGGGGCACAGGTTTGCAACTTTGAAGTATGTCAGAATCAGAAGACAATGGATCTAAAGAAGGCTGATTCAGAATTGAAGCATTTCATGTGGTTGGAAGCCTGAGAAGGGCTTATTAATTCATATGGCTGCGGTACCATGCAGTCACAAATTATGTAAGACATTTTATAACACAAATACAGTTCCTTCCAAACTAGACCTATCGCATCCAATATTCTGTCTCTAACTGGCATGGCAGTAGCTCTTATATATCATCCCGTACTCGCAAATATTTAAAATAGAAAATTACGAATATAGAGCTGATTTACGTTTCAATATTCATTTGAGAAATTTGTTAACATCGAGTATAGATTTAAGTGTCGGAAAGTCGTTTCTGAAAGTATTTGTATGGAGTGTAGTCATGTATGGAAGTGAAACATGGACGGTAAATAGTTTGGACAAGAAGAAAAATGGTTCAAATGGCTCTGAGCACTATGGGACTCAACTTCTGGGGTCATCAGTCCCCTAGAACTTAGAACTACTTAAACCTAACTAACCTAAGGACATCACACACATCCATGCCCGAGGCAGGATTCGAACCTGCGACCGTAGCGCTCTTGCGGCTCCAGACTGTAGCGCCTAGAACCGCACGGCCACTCCGGCTTGGACAAGAAGAGAATAGAAGCTTTCGAAATGTGGTGCTACAGAAGAATGCTGAAGATTAGATGGGTAGATCACATAACTAATGAGGAGGTATTGAACAGAATTGGGGAGAAGAGGAGTTTGTGGCACAACTTGACAAGATGAAGGGACCAGTTGGTAGGACATGTTCTGAGGCATCAAGGGATCACAAATTTAGCATTGGCGGGCAGCGTGGAGGGCAAAAATCGTAGAGGGAGCCCAAGAGATGAATACACTAAGCAGATTCAGAAGGATGTAGGTTGCAGTAAGTACTGGGAGATGAAGCTTGCACAGGATACAGTAGCATGGAGAGCTGCATCAAACAAGTCTCAGGACTGAAGACCACAACAACAACAACAACATTCACTTGTAATTATGCATTGTTTCCCAGAAGTAAAGCAAATATAAAATATGTGCTTCAAAGACGCAGAAGATCAGAAGTGAGTGAACCACGGCGAACTAGTAATAGTAGTAATAGCAGTAGTAGTAGTAGTACTTTTATTCATACGTGGCTAACTTTCACAAGGATGTAGTACATCTCTCTGTATTTAAGAACAAAAAAAAAAACTTCAAATATGCAGGCGTTTACGTACTTACAGGTGTTGTTTGACAAGGATGGAACCGATAGTCAGCCGTGGCATTATACAGGGTGTAAATTTTAAGTTGACAAACCAGAATAAATCGACAAATAAGCTTCACACAAAAAAAATTGTAGAATCCAAAGTTCATTATTTTCGACAGGGGCATCTGCTGGTGCTAAAATTAGGCCACCACCCCAGTCCCCTGGGGGTGGCGCGGGAGGCAACCTTAAATTTTCAAATGGGAACCCCCATTTTGTACTGCAGAATCAGATTCTAAATTAAAAACTACGTACATTTTGTCTTAAACATTTGGTTTGATTCTTGGTAGTTGGCGCTGTAATTCAAGAAAATCCATGTTCTCATTTTTGCGTGGAAAATGGTTACGGATTAATAAAAAATACTTATTTACTTCGTAAATTTTGATTCGCCAAAACGAAAACTTTCCCTCTCTCCCCACAGGGTGGAGTTTGAAAGAGAGGAATTAGAGTTTTACAAATGTTGACCCAAATACTAATTTTTTCCGCAGATTCGGATAAGTTTTGTTTGTTTCGTGGCCCCACAACTTTTAATAATCAGAAAAATCATCTGACTGGCTAACTAACTAACCAAACATCCTACGAAGTAAATAAGTACTTTTTATTTATCCGTAATCATTTTCCATGCAAAAATGAGAACATGGATTTTCTTGTATTACAGCGGCAACTACCAACAATCAAAAGAAATGTTTAAGACAAAATGTACGTAGTTTTTTTATGTAGAATCTGATTGTGCAATAAAAAATGGGGATTCCCATTTGAAATTTTAAAGCTGCCTCCCGCCCGACCCCCAGGGGCCTGGGGTGGGGGGCTAATTTTAGCACCAGCAGATGTCCCTCCCTAAAATAACGAACTTTGGATTCCACACATTTTTTCGTGTGAAGCTTATTTTTCGAGTTATTCTGGTTTGTCAACTTAAAATTTACACCCTGTAGTAGGATCAGTCATGGAATTTGTATAAAGTAATTTAGGGAAATCATGGAAAGCCTTAATCAGGATGGCCGGATAAAGATTGGAGCCTCCGTCTTTCTGAACATAGGGTCAGCATTACTTTCTTCGGTTTATCCTCAGTGTGTAACACCATGCGGCAAAGAAGGTATTTAGTAATGTAAAGGCTAGCAGCACACTGATCATTTCTCATTACCAGTTACTACACATCCTGCACACACTATATGCACATTAATTCATGATGTAACTCTACTCACTCTATCAACTGACATCAGGACCATAGTCACGATGTTTGGTTTCATTTTGTGGGCCGCAATTTCCAATTTGCTAGCTTGAAAAATCGAGTCAGTGTCCCTCTATAATGAATGCGATGTTGAGCTCAGAAAGACGATAGGGTGTTAGTATTATAAATCGGTAAACTTTTGGAGTAACGTTATTCAGGATTACTTCATAAACGGGTTTATGCTGTTTTGTCAAAAATTTTAAATCTTATAAACAGCTCTGTCCGCGACCATGGAACGAGATGTAGACTGAACTTGTATTTACCAAGAAGGATTAAACATAAAACACAAAACAGCATTTAATTTCGAGCGAAAGAAAAAAAGCAGAGTTGGAAAGTGTTACAAAATGATAGACGATTTATTATTATTATTATTTACTGGTGTTACATTTTTATCAAATCCCTAATTTGTGTTTGTTAAATAATCGTTCTCTGTGTAGATTGTATTATATAACGAGTACGTCTTAACTGTCATTTTAGAAGTCCCTTTAATCTCTTTGAGCAATTTATCGTACAACTTGATCCCTCGACATTAAATGCTGTTTTGAGTTTTATATTTGTTACTTTTTGATAAATATAAGTTCAGACTACATCTCGTTCCATGGTCACGGACAGAGCTGTTTATAAGATTTACAATTTCTGACAAAACAGTGTACATCTGTTTATGCAGTAATTAGCAATATAATTTTTCATGTGCAAAACTGATTGTTAAATGCCCTCAAATAGTGTAGTTAAAATCCCCGGGGTACTGAACAGACCTTTACAAAGAGCTTGATTATTACCTTTTGTTTTATTTTTTCTGTGCAAGAACGTCCACCAAGATTTGATCGCTGGACAAAATACCTCGTTATAGAGGCACACACATCTCTTCGGAGTGTTGAAGCGTAGATGGTGTAGAACTGATACCAGGCGGTTATGTGAATCAGCTACGTGGAGACGTCACAGAATGGCATAAAGGAGCTATCGAGTTTGGACCGCGGACTGTTCCACGTCTTTCCAAGGAAAGCTATATTACTCGCAGCGACGTAAAAAGGCAAAAGAAGGGTGGTCGTAGAACGATCCTAACCGACAGGGATCAGAGACGAGAATATCGCCTTTTCAGTGACAAGCGGTTTCAAATACGACAGGTATTACTGCTGTCGTTCGGTGTAGCTCCATCTCAACGAGTTCCGGGGCGGACGTACACTTTGGTAGTCACAAACCTTGCAAAATGATAATGCTCACAGCAGTATACAACGTTTTCAATGGATCAAACAACAGAGAAACTGGACAGAAGTTGTCTAGATGTGTTTAGCGTGGCCCATCTAGACGCATGTCGGCCTGTTTTCAAATTATGCAAGGCTTCGAGTGCAATGAAGCATTTAACCCACAGTGTGGAGGGTGTAGATCAGGCCGGCAGCTGTTCTGTGTTGTTTTGGTGGAGTTTCGATAGCACACATTGAGCTCAATCACTCACGTTACTGCAAACATGAACCAGGATGTTATGTCGCCATTCTCGGTAGCCAAGTATTATCCTTTCGTCTACATCTTCATTATAAATGTGCTTTAGAAGCTTTTGTCTTCGAAGATGACACCTGCCGTTTTCACAGATGGTATGCACGCACACGTGTCATGCATCCTGCGTGCCTCGACTGGCTCTCTAAATTACCCGATCGTAATGCTACATGAAATATCTGGATAAACGTAGGAATCAATATTCTCACTGTTTAGTAACTTTGCTGGTTCTAATCATCAATGAGACCTCAAGAAATTTGTGGACTCTCTTTTCTGCTGAACTGAGGCCATTATCAAGTCTAAAGGCCGTGTTACACGGTATTACCGTTATGTCCCCTAGGGGTGACTAATGATTTTTATGATGTACTTTGAATGAACATGTAGCGATTGCGAAATTTAGTTTACAATGGGCCAATGTGGTATCACAGTAGCAAGAAGAGGGAGGAAATGTGGGACTATAGAAGGCAAATAGCACAAAATTCGTGTCTAAGGGAACTGGAATGCCATTTGTCTAAGGTCGGTAACGAAGATTGCCTGACATAATGTTATTTGGAAAAACAAATATTTATAATGACAGAATAAGGAGCACTTCCTGGTCAGTCAAGGATACGAACGCTGAGGACTGATGGTGGTGCAATGATCTTTTAGTTTATGTGTCTGTTTAACCATGAAGAGCACAGTTTTCTATTTCCACACGATTTCTTCAACACAATATTAGGTGAGAAATCTATAAAAAAAAGTATGTATTTCAGAGCTTGTTGCTAATAGTAGTAATAAAGGAACAATTCCAGTCAGAGTTTTATGTTGGTTGATTGAGTGTTCCTGTTCATACAGTGCTGAGTGAAGTGTTGTGCCTTTTGAGAAAATAAAATGTATAAAATTATAAGTCAAGACTAGAGGTGCTTTCGGTGACGAATTCCGCCGAAAAAATGATTATAAAAAGAAGTAACAGAAGCGAATACTAAAAATAGAACTGATGCCCTCTGGCCAGATGAGTGCAAACAGGCCCATTCAAAAAGAGTGAAGCAATCTTGGATCCAGAAGAAATCAAAGCATCTTGCCACATGCAACAAGTCTTAACGTGCTGCGAGTCAGCAACAACGAATAAATAAATAATAATAAATGTAAAAGTGTAGAATACGAATAAATAGACATTAACTATATTATTCAATAAGTTCCAACGTCTAAATTGTGACCAAGAAGGTTCACTTCCACATGTTTAGTAATGTTTTACAAACTAAAGTGAGGAAAACACTAGGAATTATTGTGTACTATTATTTCACTGCTAACACCGTACTATGAAACAAAAGGGTAAGCGTGAACTATGATATCGTCTTTTACAGAATACATGACTAAGGCATAACATTACTACAAGGACACAGCATTAATTCAGTGGAACATGGTTTTGATTTGAGTTGCCATGAATTCTTCATTCAACGTGTTTCCAACTCCCTCCGAATCTGGGAATAGCTTTTTGGAGCGTAAAACGCGGGGATAAGCGGTTAGAATCACGACAGTAGAATTAAATTTCGTTATTAGTATTAGGCCGGCAAAGTGAGGAATTATGGTGGTTTACAGTTCGCATACACCAGACTTTGTAGCAGTGGAATGTGTTACATTCTGAGCTTGTTCTCAGAGTGCTATCCCGACTGGGGTTTCCCATGGTCCCCTCACCTACGTAAGATGAATGTCAAGTCAGTCTTGGACTGCTACGGTCGCAGGTTCGAATCCTGCCTCGGGCATGGGTGTGTGCGTGATGTCCTTAGGTTAGTTAGGTTTATGTAGTTCTAAGTTCTAGGGGACTTATGACCTAAGATGTTGAGTCCCATAGTGCTCAGAGCCATTTGAACCATTTTTGAAGTCAGTCTTGAAATACAAACTAATGTGACTGATTTGGAATACATGTTGCTAGTAGTCGAAACAAACTTAGCAACACGAGGGCCCGCCCTGATGTTGACAAGAATGTTTCGAGCATCTCCCTATGCAATTTCCGTATATTTGGAGCTCTGAAGAAAAACATTCGAGACCATCGGTATGCTTCGGACGACGAAGTACACTACTGGGTACAATCAAGATTCCATAGTCTAGTGCAAACATTTTTCCATGAAGGCATTCACCATATTGTCTGAGAGCGAGATGAAAGTATTAACAGTTATGGTGATTATTTTGAGTTAATAAACTAGTAACTTACCTTTTAGGGTTCCGTACCTCCTTAGATAAAAATGGAACCCCTGTAGGATCACTTTGCTGTCTGCCTGTCCGTCTGTCCGACTTAAGAACCATTTTTCTCAGGAACCGTAAGACGTGTCAAGTTCAGATTTATGGCACGTACAAACTTCCATGGTTCTTTCGCAGTGTAAAAATATTAGGCTTCTCAGTCAGTGCAATCTAGATATACGGTCGTTTATGTTACATAGTTTGATGCTCGCAAACTCTGTCATGAAAACCTATAGGGCCTTCCCGTTCAGCCGGCCGGTGTAGCCGAGCGGTTCTAAGCGCTTCAGTCTGGAGCCGCGCGACCACTATGGTCGCAGGTTCGAATCCTGCCTCGGGTATGAATGTGTGTGATGTCCTTAGGTTAGTTATGTTTAAGTAGTTCTAAGTCTAGGGGACTGATGACCTCAGATATTAAGTCCCATAGTGCTCAGAGCCATTTGAACCATTTTGAACTTCCCATTCATGTATAATCATGAAATTTGGCAAGAAATAAGGCTTCACAGTACAAGTAAAGGAAAGTATTTGAAAACTGTTAACTTGTAATTGTATCACACGAAAAAAATATTTTTGTCATTTTTATGCTATGTCTTTTCTCAGGAATTACAGTAACATGTGTGAAATTACACAAAAATTTGAACTTAAAAAGCTTTCGAACGTCTTGAAATTCCCGGGAGACACATATTGCTAGTAACGATATCGCTACCAGGCCGATCTTCGAGATTCTCGATCCTGGAGATGGATGAAATATCTCCGAGTATATACATAATTAAGTTTGAATGGAGCCCTCGGAGCACAAGTTCTACTCGTATTTTGCCAATTTCCCCATGTGTTCCATTTTAGTTTGACTGTCCCTTGTATACTAGAACGAAAGTGAAAATGGTAATACACGTTTTGTATCATTAATTACTCCAGGGTTTGCTTTCCTGGCTGTTAGTTTTGTAACGTCCCATTAGAAAAATTAATGAATGACTGTGCTGATAAACCGCTTACATTATTTGCTTTTCAAACAGCTGAGCAAAACTGAACGTACTCAGACATTACTCTCTTTACTTATTCTGATCAACACTAAACTGACACACAATATTTTTAGCGCAACGCAATCTGACTTTCAAAAATCCCTACAAAAGAATGGCCCTGACTAACAATAACCTATACCTTTCATGAATGACTTACCTCACAAAAATCTTCTTTACTCGAACTACTGCAATACAGTGAGAGCCACTACTGCCAGCTAAATAAAAGATTCTAACTACTGGAGGGACTAACTACTGATAGGCATAGTTAGCAAATGAAAGATTTTGATAGATAACAAACAATGTGTTTACCTTAATAGTGTTCAAAGGTCATTATATATATATATATATATATATATATATATATATATATATATATATATATATATACTCCTGGAAATGGAAAAAAGAACACATTGACACCGGTGTGTCAGACCCACCATACTTGCTCCGGACACTGCGAGAGGGCTGTACAAGCAATGATCACACGCACGGCACAGCGGACACACCAGGAACCGCGGTGTTGGCCGTCGAATGGCGCTAGCTGCGCAGCATTTGTGCACCGCCGCCGTCAGTGTCAGCCAGTTTGCCGTGGCATACGGAGCTCCATCGCAGTCTTTAACACTGGTAGCATGCCGCGACAGCGTGGACGTGAACCGTATGTGCAGTTGACGGACTTTGAGCGAGGGCGTATAGTGGGCATGCGGGAGGCCGGGTGGACGTACCGCCGAATTGCTCAACACGTGGGGCGTGAGGTCTCCACAGTACATCGATGTTGTCGCCAGTGGTCGGCGGAAGGTGCACGTGCCCGTCGACCTGGGACCGGACCGCAGCGACGCACGGATGCACGCCAAGACCGTAGGATCCTACGCAGTGCCGTAGGGGACCGCACCGCCACTTCCCAGCAAGTCAGGGACACTGTTGCTCCTGGGGTATCGGCGAGGACCATTCGCAACCGTCTCCATGAAGCTGGGCTACGGTCCCGCACACCGTTAGGCCGTCTTCCGCTCACGTCCCAACATCGTGCAGCCCGCCTCCAGTGGTGTCGCGACAGGCGTGAATGGAGGGACGAATGGAGACGTGTCGTCTTCAGCGATGAGAGTCGCTTCTGCCTTGGTGCCAATGATGGTCGTATGCGTGTTTGGCACCGTGCAGGTGAGCGCCACAATCAGGACTGCATACGACCGAGGCACACAGGGCCAACACCCGGCATCATGGTGTGGGGAGCGATCTCCTACACTGGCCGTACACCACTGGTGATCGTCGAGGGGACACTGAATAGTGCACGGTACATCCAAACCGTCATCGAACCCATCGTTCTACCATTCCTAGACCGGCAAGGGAACTTACTGTTCCAACAGGACAATGCACGTCCGCATGTATCCCGTGCCACCCAACGTGCTCTAGAAGGTGTAAGTCAACTACCCTGGCCAGCAAGATCTCCGGATCTGTCCCCCATTGAGCATGTTTGGGACTGGATGAAGCGTCGTCTCGCGCGGTCTGCACGTCCAGCACGAACGCTGGTTCAACTGAGGCGCCAGGTGGAAATGGCATGGCAAGCCGTTCCACAGGACTACATCCAGCATCTCTACGATCGTCTCCATGGGAGAATAGCAGGCTGCGAAAGGTGGATATACACTGTACTAGTGCCGACATTGTGCATGCTCTGTTGCCTGTGTCTATGTGCCTGTGGTTCTGTCAGTGTGATCATGTGATGTATCTGACCCCAGGAATGTGTCAATAAAGTTTCCCCTTCCTGGGACAATGAATTCACGGTGTTCTTATTTCTATTTCCAGGAGTATATATATATATATATATATATATATATATATATATATATATATATATATATATATGTGTGTGTGTGTGTGTGTGTGTGTGTGTGTGTCAGTTTATGACATCCAGTCTTACAAATTTACTGTCTCTGATGGACACACGTCCAGATCATCCGCTCTCAAAACTCCGCCATCTCTCTCCCCACATCCACCACTGCTGGCGGCTCACCTCCAACTGCGCAACGCCACGCGCTGTTAACAGCCAACTGCCCAATGCTACAATAGCGACTATTGCAATAATGCCGACCAGCCTCAGACTGCACACAGCACAGCCAGTGATTTTCATACAGAGCGCTACGTGGCGTTACCAACATAAAAACCTAAACAGCCTGCTCACAGTTTTAGCTTTGGGCAAATGGAACATTTGCAGCTGGACTTTTACTTCTCTGCAGTATTGCAGGTCACTACTGGGCAATGCACTGACAGTGTTCACAGTGGAATAGCGTTATGCGTCCACTGACCCCAAACCACCGTACTTTGCGACTTCAGTGGTGTGAAACGTGCGCTCACTGGAGGGCAGGATGGACGTCTGTTGTGTTAGCAGATGAAAGCTGGTTCCGCCTTGGTGTCAGTGATGGCTGTGTGTTGTTTATAATTAGGTCAGTTGAAGGCATGCAACCAGCCCGTCTGCGTGCTAGACTCACTGGACCTACACCTGTAGTTATGGTCAGGGGTGAAATTTCGTATGACAGCAGGAGCATTCTCGTAGTATGAACAGCATTTCATGGGGTGTTTTCTAACCGGATAACGCTTGCCCATATACCGCTACTGCAACCCAACATGCTCAACAGAGTGTAGACTTGTTGCCTTGGCCTGCTCGATCACCAGAGCTGTCTCCAGTCGACCATGTGTGGGATATCATCGGACGACTACTCCAACTTCATCCACAAATAACATCAACTATCCTTTTACTGACCGACCAAGTGTGGCCGGCATGAAATTCCAGCCCACAAACTAACATCCGGCACCTGTACAACACAATGCATCCACGTTTGCATGCTTGCATTCCACATTCTATCGGCTACACCGATTATTAATGTACTAGCACTTCACATTTGCAATGGCTTATCTCGCACTTATATTAACCTGTGGTCTTGCAATGGTCAGAACTTAAAAATATTACCCAGACAAATGTATTCCCAAAATTTCATTGCTCTACATTAATTATTTTTTGGTGTTGCGATTTTCTCCGTAGTGCATATCGAAAAGCTGTTAACAGATGACGCTGTAATCGCAATACGGAGAGCCTACAAATAGTGTGGCGCAGATCAGAGTAATCATTTCCATCGATGTAAAGTGAAAGGATGTTAGATTTCCGAACAAAGCGAACAAAGACGTTGAAATCATGTATTCCGTTGAACAACATCTTTTTCATGTATTGGAATACCACATGTTAGAGCAAAGTCCTACTGGAACAAGACGCAGTTTTCAAATACTATTTAACATTCCACAAGCATCGAATGTGAAAACCATTCGCAAGCTCTTCGCCAAAAACCGATGGACAAGCAGTGCAGGTGATAATCTAGCGGGGAATTTAGGCCTCAGGCAAACAGTAGCTACTCATGAAATTGATTTTCAAAATCCAAGGATATCCGTCCAAAGAATTGCAGCAGAGACTTGTCTGAAGCGCTCCGGCACATAGAAAATACTGAGACAGATCCTACACATCTTTCCATTCCAAATCGAAATTCACCAAGGCCATACCTGTACGAATAGTGAGCCAGAGGAATGGCTTTTACAAAACAGATTTTCATAATTACTATAACGAAGGATTTCGCAGCATCTGGTTTACAGGTGAAGCACATTTTCACCTGAATGGAGTGGAGAATAAAACTGGCGATTTTGGGGCACCTAAAGTCCACATTTGTGTGAAGTGAAACCATTGTATTCTCCCAAAGTAGTTGTTTGGGCTGCGGTATGCAGCTGAGGCATTACTGCCCCTTTCCACATGCGAGAAACGATCACTAGGGAACTTAATGTTGCACATTTGGAACAATTTATTGCCAGACGGCAAGCGTTGTAGGATCGTCGAGGCACCGATTTGTTCGTGCAAGGTGGGACTAGATCACATCGCAGCGAGCAGGTATTGTGACTGACAATTCGCAATTTTTCACAACACAACTTTTATTGATGTAAGTTCACAAGGTTGATGACTGAACATGCAAACGAAAGGTAACAATAACAAAAAAGTCTCCTACTTGAGGCAAACGAAAGTTCACTTCTTATTTTCCACAAAGGTTCGTGGTAACGCACTCACACACTAGTAGCAGTCCAATTCCGAGACGAAGGCGTAATCTTTGACGGTTGCAGTACACGACGTCGGCATCTGGCGTGAACTGCACGTTGGGCCTGGTTCTAGCCCCTAAATAGATGTCTCCAGCCAATCAGATTTCGGTGTAGTGATACTTCCTGCAGGCCGTGGCTCGAGCTCCCACTGCTGGAAGTAGTGCTCGGAATGTCTGTTTCCATTATCTTGTACGTAAATAGCCGGTGTTTACCATGGTGCTCTTGAGTACGCCTTTGGGCATAGACAACCTCGTCCTCTGTGGTATTATATGGGTTGCCGGCCCTCAGGGGCTACCTTGGCTCCGGTATATCTACAGGTGTTTCACTTTCTTGGTGAATATTTCAGGAGTAGAGTGACTGCGTAGGATTGTTGCAAATTTACTGGCGCAGGCCTGGATTAACCTCCATATTCGTGACATCTGACTGCTTCTGGCTACTTCTTGTGAGCGTTGGTACCAGGTGAGGGTTCCTCAGGCGATTATCATAGTCCCACAGTAACTATACACCTCAGCTTCGACCTACATGATATAAGGATCAAAGGGCACGAAGCGCACTTCTCTTATCAAGATTGTAATAAGGATAAAGTTACACCTTGACCATCCACGGAGGACGTCTTCCCACTAGCACTTCGTATATTCGTGAAAAAAGTAAAAATTAAAATTTAAAAAAATCTTCGACAATGTGCTTATCCAGTCGCAACGTTGGTCTGATAACTACAGGTTTGTCTCTCTCGGATGAGTTTTCTATACAGTTATAGAAGGTGGTTTACTTGATAACGTGTTATGAGCATTCTGAGAGGGTTAATCTCCATCATACGCATCATTGTGGGTTACGGAAACATCGATCGTGCTAAACTGACTTCGCTTTGGTTTGTCTCTGTGGTTCAGGAGGTAGTAAACGGCGGAGCTCGTGCTGATGCAGTGTTCCTTGTCTTCAGGAAGATATTCAATGTACTTTTACACTCTCGTACTGCGAACTACGCTGTCCAGTCACATTAATGTGACCACTATCTATGTTCGACGTCAATGAGCAAAAGCAATTCAAGGCGGCAGGTGGCAGGACTAGCGTGGAAGGTATTCGAAGCGTGTCCGGGAGACACACAACAAAGCAGTCGTTGTCGTGATGCAGAAACGAAGCGATTTACCTGACGTCCAAAAGGGCATGATCATCGGCTTTCGTGCCAGTGGTTAAACACTCCCAAAACGACTAACCAGGAAAGTACTTGGGCTCTAACAAACACAAATACACCAAAATCGTGTGAGAAATAATGTAAAGGTCTCTTATTGCACTAGTGATACTCCCGCATCTGCAAAACTCTGCAGTCGTCCGTTAGAGTCCTCTGCGTATGCCATGCCGCATTGCACACTGACCTGCCGGTACGCCAGTCGGGACCAGTAGGGACGGTGCAGTGTGCCTCTGAAGTTGCGTTTTGTGACATTATTTGTGTATTGAAGCGTCAGATGGCTCGGCGATTGGTAATTAATCCTGCTAATGTATTGCGATTGGTTGAGATGAAGTTACGAAGAACTCTTCTTCGTGAAGATGGTATTGGTATAGAAGAAGAATCATTCGCATGTTTTCTGGTATCTATTATAGTGCAGAAATATGAGCATAAGTTAGAAACAGATACTGTTGTAACACTAATACATAATGATGATGATAGGGATGATAATGACGAACAACTCATTGCAAACGGTAGTGCTACGGCAAGTGCGGGAAGAGGCGATGGAAGCAGTGACAGTGAATACCAACCGTCTCCTAAGAAGAAGGTTAAAGTTGCAAGTATCATCACGGCGTTTGATGACAACACACTGGAGAACATGTACGATGATTATTACGTAAGAGGTTTGGACACATACGACAAGCTTCTGAAAAAGTACCCTAAACTGAAGTCTAAAAGCAATATTAAAAACATACTGGATTACGTGGCAAAGAAAAGAGAAGGAAATACAGTTTTCAAAGGATATCGTACACTGCTGTTCAAGACCATCGAGGAGCGTGTAATGGCGAAATTCGATGAAGCGCGAGAATGCGGTTCCGCCGTTCATTATTGGCATTTACAACATTGGGCATTGGACGTAGCCAGTAATCTCGGGTGTACAAACTTAACAGCTTCACTAGGATTTATTACTAATTTGAAAAAGGAGTTTAGGATAACACCACGCCGTATCACTATGCTCCAAGCACGAAAAGATAAGGATGACGAAGAAGAGTTGATTGAAAAAGAGCTCAAACGTTTGTTGCTGACGTCAATGAGCATATCACAAGAGAAAAGATCGATATTAGTTCTATATGGAACTGTGATCAGAGTCAGTTCAACTACGAACTTTCTTGTGACAGAACACCATCCATGAAAGGGGAGAGAAACACTGTCGCGATGTTGCAATCAGCTAACTGTGCAACACATAGCTACACGATCGGTGTTGCTATATCAATGGACGGACGATTGGCAGAAAAACTCTATATTTGCTTCCAAGAATCCAGTGGGAAGTTTGGACCCCGCGTGTCAAGGGAAATAGAAACGCGGTGCCCTCCAAATGTCGTCGTCGATGCAAGTGTGAGTGGGAAGATGACGAAATAACATCTGAAGACGTTTTTTCTGTCAGTTTTGAATCCACATTTGTCGAGAAAGTCATTAGTACTTTGTGACTCCTGGTCTGAACATAAGGATGAACGAGTACTACTGGAAGTATCTCGCGGGAAACATGTAGATTTAAAAATCATTCCGCCTAAAACTACAAAATATGCACAACCTCTGGATGTGTATTTCTTCAGGCAATATAAAATATATGCCAAGAGAATAACAGACTTCATTAAAATACGTTCCAGTAACATGCAGCCGAAATTGCACTACAGATTCTTTATCATGAATGTGCATTCTGTCATTTACAATCAGTTATCTGCGGGAGTATACAGACCAATGCTTCGTTACGCGTAGCAGAAGGCTGGCTACGATATTGGTGAACCAGTGAACAACATCAAAAGTGTCATTGACGTGGCGTTCAACACTGATATTATAGAATGTGCAAATACGCCATGCGATCAACTTGCATTTCTTCATTGTGCGTTTTGCAGTCATTCGTATTGCTCGGAGCATTTTATTGACATTCCGCATTTACATTTATAGTTAAGATTGCTGCATTGCGTATGCCGTCTACAATTACATCTACAGTGATATCTAGAGCATGACTGCAGAGTTTTGCAGAAAAACGACACCCACCAGCACATTCAGAGGTACATAATGGTCTTGTAACCAAACGTTCATACAGACCTGTTTGTTCGAGCCCAAGTACTTTCCTGGTAAGTGTGTAAACTGTCAGCGTGCCGCCATGGTTAAAGTATACCATGCAGGCAACAATGACGCTATTCAAAACCGACGCCAGAGCAACTGTGGCGCCTCACGGACGGTAGATGACATAGCTGAACGACAGCTACGGAGACGTGTTCGGGTGAATCTAAGTGCAACTGTTGAGCAAGTAATGGAAGTGCAACTGTTGAGCAACTAACAAACTAGATGAACCAGGGACTACCAACAGTATCTCGTCAACGACGTTTCAGCGAGCTTTGCTGCGTATGGGCTTCCACAGCAGGCACTTGGTTCATTAACCCCTGCTGACTGTTGTTCATCGGCGACGAAGGCTGGAATTTTCAGTTGAGTACCGCAACTGGACGTCCACTGAGTAGCGACCAGTAGTCATTTCAATGGATCACGTTATATGCTCCATTGGACTTTGGCATTTACGGCATAAAACGTCTGAAAGCAAACGTGCAGGCCGGAGGAGCGAGCGTTATGGTCTGGGCAATGGTTTCGTGGCATTTCATACGTGATCTTGCCATTGTGGGTGGCACAATAGATCAAGACAAGCATGTATCCAACATTGGGGACCATGTCCACCCCCACATGAAGTTTGGCACGATGGCATCTACCAGTAGGACAGTGCAAAGTTTCACACAGCTCGCAGCGCAATGCAGATATCTACATCTACATCTACATGATTACTCTGCAACTTACATTTAAGTGCTTGGCAGAGGGTTCATCGAACCACAATCAAGCTATGTCCCTACCATTCCACTCCCGAACAGCGCGCGGGAAAAACGAACACCTAAACCTTTCTGTTAGAAATATGATTTCTCTTATTTTATTTTGATGATCATTCCTACCTATTCAGGTTGGGCTCAACAAAATATTTTCGCATTCGGAAGAGAATGTTGGTTACTGAAATTTCGTAAATAGATCTCGCCGCGACGAAACACGTCTTTGCTTTAATGACTTCCATCCCAACTCGCGTATCATATCTGCCACACTCTCTCCCCTATTACGTGATAATACAAAACGAGCTGCCCTTTTTTGCACCCTTTCGATGTCCTCCGTCAGTCCCACCTGATAAGGATCCCACACCGCGCAGCAATGTTCTAACAGAGGACGAACAAGCGTGGTGTAAGCTGCCTCTTTAGTGGTCTTGTTGCATCTTCTAAGTGTCCTGCCAATGAAACGCAATCTTTGGCTCGCCTTCCCCACAATATTATCTATGTGGTCTTTCCAACTGAAGTTGTTCGTAATTTTAACACCCAGGTATTTAGTTGTATTGACAGCCTTGAGAATTGTACTATTTATCGAGTAATCGAATTCCAACGGATTTCTTTTGGAACTCATGTGGATCACCTCACACTTTTCGTTATTTAGCGTCAACTGCCACCTGCCACACCATACAGCAATCTTTTCTAAATCGCTTTGCAACTGATACTGGTCTTCGAATGACCTTACTAGACGGTAAATTACAGCATCATCTGCGACCAACGTAAGAGAACTGCACAGATTGTCACCCAGGTCATTTATATACAGGGTGTTTCAAAAATGACCGGTATATTTGAAACGGCAATACAAACTAAACGAGCAGTGATAGAAATACACCGTTTGTTGCAATATGCTTGGGACAACAGTACATTTTCAGGCAGACAAACTTTCGAAATTACAGTAGTTACAATTGTCAACAACAGATGGCGCTGCGGTCTGGGAAACTCTATAGTACGATATTTTCCACATATCCACCATGCGTAGCAACAATATGGCGTAGTCTCTGAATGAAATTACCCGAAACCTTTGACAACGTGTCTGGCGGAATGGCTTCACATGCAGATGAGATGTACTGCTTCAGCTGTTCAATTGTTTCTGGATTCTGGCGGTACACCTGGTCTTTCAAGTGTCCCCACAAAAAGAAGTCACAGGGGTTCATGTCTGGCGAATAGGGAGGCCAATCCACGCCGCCTCCTGTATGTTTCGGATAGCCCAAAGCAATCACACGATCATCGAAATATTCATTCAGGAAATTAAAGACGTCGGCCGTGCGATGTGGCCGGGCACCATCTTGCATAAACCACGAGGTGTTCGCAGTGTCGTCTAAGGCAGTTTGTACCGCCACAAATTCACGAAGAATGTCCAGATAGCGTGATGCAGTAATCGTTTCGGATCTGAAAAATGGGCCAATGATTCCTTTGGAAGACATGGCGGCCCAGACCAGTACTTTTTGAGGATGCAGGGACGATGGGACCGCAACATGGGGCTTTTCGGTTCCCCATATGCGCCAGTTCTGTTTATTGACGAAGCCGTCCAGGTAAAAATAAGCTTCGTCAGTAAACCAAATGCTGCCCACATGCATATCGCCGTCATCAATCCTGTGCACTATATCGTTAGCGAATGTCTCTCGTGCAGCAATGGTAGCGGCGCTGAGGGGTTGCCGCGTTTGAATTTTGTATGGATAGAGGTGTAAACTCTGGCGCATGAGACGATACGTGGACGTTGGCGTCATTTGGACCGCAGCTGCTACACGGCGAACGGAAACCCGAGGCCGCTGTTGGATCACCTGCTGCACTAGCTGCGCGTTGCCCTCTGTGGTTGCCGTACGCGGTCGCCCTTCCTTTCCAGCACGTTCATCCGTCACTTTCCCAGTCCGTTGAAATTTTGCAAACAGATCCTTTATTGTATCGCTTTTCGGTCCTTTGGTTACATTAAACCTCCGTTGAAAACTTCGTCTTGTTGCAACAACACTGTGTTCTAGGCGGTGGAATTCCAACACCAGAAAAATCCTCTGTTCTAAGGAATAAACCATGCTGTCCACAGCACACTTGCACGTTGTGAACAGCACACGCTTACAGCAGAAAGACGACGTACAGAATGGCGCACCCACAGACTGCGTTGTCGTCTATATCTTTCACATCACTTGCAGCGCCATCTGTTGTTGAAAATTGTAACTACTGTAATTTAGAAAGTTTGTCCGCCTGAAAATGTACTGTTGTCCCAAGCATATTGCAACAAACGGTGTATTTCTATCGCTGCTCGTTTAGTTTTTATTGCCGTTTCAAATATACCGGTCATTTTTGAAACACCCTGTAGATCAGGAACAGCGGAAGTCCCAGGACGCTTCGCTGGGGAACACCTGATATTACTTCAGTTTTACTCGATGATTTGCCGTCTATTACTACGAACTGCGACCTTCCTGACAGGAAATCACGAATCCAGTCGCACAGCCCGCATCTCGTGGTCGTGCGGTAGCGTTCTCGCTTCCCATGCCCGGGTTCCCGGGTTCGATTCCCGGCGGGGTCAGGGATTTTCTCTGCCTCGTGATGGCTGGGTGTTGTGTGCTGTCCTTAGGTTAGTTAGGTTTAAGTAGTTCTAAGTTCTAGGGGACTTATGACCACAGCAGTTGAGTCCCATAGTGCTCAGAGCCATTTGAACCATTTTTCCAGTCGCACAACTGAGACTGAGACGATACCCCATAGGCCCGCTGCTTGATAGAAGTCGCTTGTGAGGAACGGTGTCAAAAGCTTTCCGGAAATCTAGAAATATGGAATCAACTTGAAATCCCCTGTCGATAGCGGCCTATCACGTTTACCAGCTGGGAGAGAATTTTGACGCATTGCCGTAAATATGCTTTCAGATCGATGAAGTTGTAACAGGCCTGCCACTAGACGTAAAAGTGACGACGGAAGCAGTGACAGTAGTAGAGATACTATTGAAAGTGAAATACTTAATGGAATCTAAGTGGTCGTCCTGTAAGTAGCAGCTAACATACTCTGAATTGCTGCGCTTCTAAAATCTGGCAATGCATATGTAACCGCTACAGCCACAACATGGTAACCTGATATCGTTCCCCCTTCCAGAAGTTACAAACCTTTCTCAGTTTCAGATGCGGAACATGTCAACTCTGGATGGGGAAGGAGAAGTCGCTCAATCGCAGTCGTCAACCAGCACCAACACCCCGCAACAACCAGAACCCATTAAGGTTGAGCTCAGCAATTGTAGTGTCGAAGTCAGTATGGAGGTGTACCTCATCCACCTATAGAAGTAGCAGTAAAAGAACAAGATGCTGTCATCACTCCCTTCGTGAATGACGAAGGAGGGGGTGGGGCATGCGAGATGTGACAGGGAGTCGCAACTCCACTGTAAGATAGCCTTCTATTTAGCAACAAAGGATGTATCGGGAAGCCTGCCCGCCAGGCGAAGGGAGATTGCAACATTCATGTGTCCAAAATTAAAGCAACAAACGGAAATATTGCAGGATGGCGTTTATTTTGCCACAAAAAAGTACGAAAAGGTGACAGCAAAGTAGAAACAATGTAAAGAATACAGAACGTAAACAGCTGCAACATGCATAATAGTAGACGAAAATGTTCTTCGTTTTTCCCAACTTAAGTGATCTGCACCCACATTCCGACAACTGGTTAATGCGCTCACTGTGGGGTGTGACCACCTCCTGCAGCAAATTAGGCCTGACAACGATGGAGCATGCTGTGAATAACGTCATCAATGTCATGTTGAGGCAATAACGACCATTCTTCCTGCGTAGCTGCTCGCAAGTCTTGAAGAGTGACTGGTAAATGCTGACGTGATGCAATCCGTCTCCCTAGTGCATCCCAGACGTGCTCTGTGGGATTCAAATCGGGGGAGCGAGCAGGCCACGCCATGCTTGCAGTATTTTCCGTTTCGAAAAAAACATCAACCACTCGTGCCCTATGAGGTCCATCAGTACGAAACCTGGGCGCCCAGCACAACAACGGTACATGAGGTCCCAAGATCTTGTCACGATACCTGACAGCAGTTAAACCCTTCCGATTCACCAGTACAATTTCATGAAGAGATATTCGAGTGCTCAACATAATTCCTGGCCACACCATTGGCAATCCTCCTCGATATCGGTATCTTCCCACAATGTTCGGATCTCAAAACAGTGTTCCAAATGCGGATCCGTTGAGAACCACTCTCCAGACCAAATCGGGACTCATCTGTGGAAAGAATATTAGCCCACTGTTCCACTGTCCAGGTGGATTGTTGACGACTCAATCCTAGACGTAGCCCTTTGTGATAAAGCGTCAGAGTCACACATACAGCAGGTCTCCGACAATAAAGGTCACTTTGTCGAACCCTTCTCTACCCTGTTTGTCTCGATTCAACACGTCCAGTGGATTCTGCGAGGACAGATTCCAATTGCTGCGCAGTAATAAGGCGGTACCATCGTGCCCTTACATAACGGTGCTGTCTTTCGGATGTCACACGTTGTCGGCCCTGCTCTGATCTTCGTCATGCAGTTTAGGTCTCTAGAAACTATCACCACATCTGAGAAATAACAGAAAGATTCATGTTAAGCCATCGGGTCATATGAGTTTGTGACTGTCCTGCTTCCATAATTCCTAAGACCTTCTGCTGCAGAGTCTGGTAGGCGTCTTCTCTGTGCAATACTGCACTGTCTGTGACTGTGTACACAGCAATTGTGGATGTGGGACTTCCCAGCAAACACTACTCCGTATGATAGATGCCCTGAAGTCAATCGTTGGCGTAGTTTTCCGTTGACCGAAGTGCCTTCTTCCGTGCAGAACATACGGACAGCTGTTGACAGTTTGTATGATTGTATCGTGAATTAGACACAAGACGGGGAAATAGCAGTTTGTTGATTTAATTTTGTGCACTAGCGTAGGTCTCCAACATAACACGAACTACGTTGGACGCCGGGAATCACCACTTAGAATAAGTAGGACGCAGTTTCATACCACTCCGCAAACCAGGATATAAACCGCGTTCCGCAACTTAACACTTAGTCGCAATACTGCCGAGTTCAATAGTTCATCACAGCTTACTTGCCGAGGAGTCTCGATCCGTTCGCTGAAAGAATCGCTAAACTCGTCGATGACGAGTCCGACTTTAACTCTACAGCCCAGAGACAATGCAAGACATCATCACGGAGCAGTGTATACGCCGGGAAAGAGATAATCGCCTTTACCCATTTGGACATAAACTCTGAAGTTTACACTGACACAGGCTAGGACTATTTGTACAACGATCACGTGAAGGTTTTGTATTTTTGCTACTGAATAATTCATTGTTTTGTAGATGTATCATTAGTTGCCACATTTTTGTGTCTGCGTACGTGATACCGTTTGCTAGGAGTGGAGCCCCTGTTCACACACGCATACCAGCGGCACCTCATAGGCTGTTTTCAATGTACGGAAACTATAGTTGCCACATGGATTGGTGACTAAGTGAAATTATAACACAAAACCATTATTTTGATTATTTCTACTCCCATTGAAGTTCAACTCATTGTGCCAAAATTTATTAAGTTTCAGCAGATTTAGAATATCCTTGTGTTGGTACAGTATCAGAGAGTCAGCTGCTTCAAACACTTTTATCACTTAAATTAAGCGCTTTTAGTCTTCTTTTCCATTTCTGCAGAACATACTGGAAGCATGTTGTGTCACCCTTAATCTCTTCTCAGAGTTCTCAGTTTATAGCATTAACAGTAGGCCGTAGCACCTGCCCTTGCATACATCTTCTGTTATCACTTTCAGTGCCTGAACATTAAGCCAAAGCAAGCACCACTTGCAGTTCAACGCAGCTGCAGATTGCTCCGTGGCTAAGCAATGACCAGATGCATACATGAATGTGAACAGAAAATGCAAGAAATATGTTATTGCGACTTCTGGTTCACGGTAAGTACGCATTGTATGTCCCCTCCCGTTCTCTTCTCTCCCTTCCCTCCCCACTTCTCCTCGTCTTATTTCCCGTCCCGCCGTCACTTGCTGCTTTGTGTTTCTGTAGGAGGCAGCTATCCACCACTGTTCACTATGAGTGTAAAAATATTTTGTCACATACACACACACACACACACACACATACACATACACACACACACACACACACACACACACACACACACACACACACACACAGACTCACACTCACATAGCAACTCATAAAGGAGGCATGGAGAAAATTTATGTATGAAAGGAGGCAAATATTTGCTAAAGTAATTACAGTTCAACAACGCACATTACAGATGAGTTATGCTGCAGAAATAATAGCTGGGCACCGTTACGCAGGATGACAATTAATGAACTATATGAGAAATAAACGTAAAACAGTTCCAAACTACGGCGTGCACACATTTTACTCAACATGTAAACGTCACTACTGATATTCAGGTTTAGCTTATGACATGTTCGATATGCCTGCCATCATTGGCGATGGTGTGGCGTAGACGAATGGCGAAATTCAGCATAACCCCCTGAAGTGTCGGAGCATCGATATTGTCGTTGACCTCCTGAATAGCAGTTTTCATCACAGCAATGGTTTTGGGGCTATTGCTGTACACCATGTCTTTAATATAATCCCACAAAAAGGAGCCGCATGTGTTCAGATTCGGAGAATATGGCGGCCAATCGAGGCCCATACCAGTGACCTCTGGGTACCCCAGAACCAGAATGCGGTCGCCAAAGTGCTCCTCCAGGACATCAAACACTCTCCTGCTTCGATGCCGTCAAGCTCCGTCTTGCATGAACCACATCTTGTCGAAATCGGGGTCACTCTGGAGAATGGGGATGAGATCAACTTCCATAACCTTCGCACACCGTTAGGTAGTCACCGTGCCATCAAGGAATATCGCACCGATTATTCCGTGACTGGACATTGCACACCACACAGTTACCCGCTGAGGATGAAGAGACTTCTCGATCGCGAACTGAGGACTCTCAGTCCCCCGAATGGGCCAATTTTGCTTACTGGCGAACCCATCCATGGAAAGTGGGCTTCGTCACTAATCTAAACCATATTCGCATCAAAGTCCTATTCGTTACTTCTGTGGACAGTAGTGTTGGCGAAACACAACCGCTATTCCATAGCCCTGGGGCTTAATGGCTGATGGCTTTGAATTTTGTATGGGAAGAGATGCAGATCTTCTTGAACAACATTTTGTCGCAGTGTCTCCCTGTTGATTCCAACCTGTTTTGCAAACTCGTCTGATCGATTTCCTGGGGCTGGTTTGAAACACAGCGCGTATTTCCCGATGTTTTCAGGCGTTTTCAACCTTTGTGGTCGACCGACATAGCTAACACTGTCATTAGGAAACTACCCGTTCTATCAAACTTGCGAAACAAATTCTTGATTGTCAGCACACTTTTACCGGTTGTCTTCAGCTTGAACTCTGTCGCGAACTTCCTTTGAGTCGCAGCTGGGTTGCTATGGGCCCCATAGTGGGCCGTCACAAGCTCTATACACTCAGGCACGCTGTACCATGACATTTTCACGTACACATGGCCGAAAACAACAAAGCGCGTGTCCATGCGCATACTAATTCCCATCATGCCCCGCGGCCAGCCGTGCATTTTGAATATCCTAACAACTTTATTTCATATAGTTCAATAATTATCACCCTGTATGTTGCTTTGTATGTGTATGTTTACGTGTGTGTGTGTGTGTGTGTGTGTGTGTGTGTGTGTGTGTGCGTGTGTGCGTATTACAAACTGTTAGGCATATAATGAACGACTGGACAGCTGCCTCCCACAGGAGCACAAAAATAGCAAATGATCGGTAATTGTGCCATGAGGACGGGGGTAGGGGAGAGGCGAGGAAGGATAGGCTACTAATGATCGGTGCAGTGTTATGTACATTTATTGAGAGCCACAAAATCAATTAACGTTCTAGTAAGGACATGAAATATGCATCCAAATTGTTGTTGTATTATCACATGCAAGTGTGTAGAATATGGAACGAAATTTAAGATATAGTGGGGTATTTAACTCGAATGTATAAAGCCTGTTATACTACTCTTCGTCAACTAGCCAAGAACACATTCCTTGGGGTTAATGAATATCGAGACGTTTACGTAATGGATGGTTGAAAATGATTTTTTAGGGTATAGAAGCACCGAAGGGTAGTGGCTTGAAATGTGTTCCCAATGAAAAATGTGAAACCGCTAGCGATTAAGCAGTCGTAACTGAAATGCAAGAAAACGTTCAAGCGACACATTACCACGCCACACAGTGATTCGATGTCTACAGCCCGCCATGTATTTACCAGAGGTTTTCATTACGAAATTGCTTATAACCTTGTAATCCCAGACTTAAAACAAGATTACACAAGTTCCGACGTATGAATCAAAGATAATATATTAGGTCGTATTCGTAGTAAACACTGATCCTCCTCGTTAAGATAGATATCGATTTTTGAGATGGAAAGCGAGTAGATGTTGTGTGAACAGGTATCCCAGAAGATATGAGAGGATGAAAAGCTATTACGGTCATGAGGCCTATATCACTGATGCTTGCTGCTTCATCAGCTATTGGAGAGGCTGCTTATTGTTAGCTTTGATACTGAGATGGTAGTTTGGCTGACTTTCACTATGTGAATCATAGAGTGGGGCAACATAGAAGTCTCGGCGTATACCTCACGTATGACGAAGTGATTTACACACATCAAAAATAGTTTTGCATCACCCCGGTTCCCAGAACTGCTGAAGATAGACGTTGACTGTGGATACTGTATCACAGATACAGTCCCTTTGATTGTTCAGGGATGTCACTAAACCCGCCCCCGAGCGGTTCTAGGCGCTACAGTCTGGAACCGCGCAACCGCTACGGTCGCAGGTTCGAATCCTGCCTCGGGCGTGGATGTGTGTGATGTCCTTAGGTTAGTTAGGTTTAAGTAGTTCAAAGTTCTAGGGGACTGATGACCTCAGATGTTAAGTCCCCTAGTGCTGAGAGCCATTTTGAACCAAACCCGCCCAAAGATGTAAACAACCATGAATGAGCAGCGCCTATTAGATGGAGGGTGTCCGAGAGACGATCAGTTCATTGCACCAGGAAGGAGATACACGGCTCGTGTTGTATGTAGTTCAGCCATGGCTAGACGGTCAACACCAACGTTCTAACGCGTCCGCATTGTTACTTTGTGCCAAGAAGGGCTCTCAACAAGGGAAGTGTCCAGGCGTCTCGGAGTGAACCAAAGCGATGTTGTTCGGGCATGGAGGAGATACAGAGAGACAGGAACTGTCGATGACATGCCTCACTCAGGCCGCGCAAGGGCTACTACTGCAGTGGATGGCCCCTACCTACTGATTATAGCTCGAAAGAACGCTGACAACAACGCCACCATGTTGAATAATGCTTTTCGTGCAGCAACAGGATGTCGTGTTACGACTCAAACTGTGCACAATAGGCTGCATAATGCGCAACTTCACTCCCGACGTCCATGGCGAGATCTATCTTTGCAACCACGACACCATGCAGTGCGGTACACATGGGCCCAACAACATGCCGAATGGACTGCTCAGGATTGACATCACGTTCTCTTCACTGATGAGCGTCGCATATACTTTCGATCATACAATCGTCGGAGATGTGTTTGGAGGCAAGCCAGTCAGGCTGAATGCCTCAGACACACTGTCCAGCGAGTGCAGCAAGGTGGAGGTTCCCTGCTGTTTTGGGGTGACATTATGTGGGGCCGACGTACGCAGCTGGTGGTGAAGGAAGGCACCGTAACGGCTGTACGATACCTAAATGCCATCCTCCGACCGATAGTGCAACCATATTGGACGCATATTGATGAGGTTTTCGTCTCTATGGATGACAATTCGGGCCCCCATCGTGCACATCTTGTGAATGACTTCCTTCGGGATAACAATACTGTCTGGCCAGCATGTTCTCCAGACATGAACGCTATCGAACATGCCTGGGATAGATTGAAAATGCCTGTTTATGGATGACTGTGACCCACCAACCACTCTGAGGCAACTACAGCGAATCGCCGTTGAGGAGTGGACTACAGCGAATCGCCGTTGAGGAGTGGGACAATCTGAACCAACGGTGCCTTGATGAACTTGTGGATAGTATGCCACGACGAATACAGTCATGTATCAAATGGTTCAAATGGCTCTGAGCACTATGGGACTCAACTGCTATGGTCATCAGTCCCCTAGAACTTAGAACTACTTAAACCTAACTAACCTAAGGACATCACGCACATCCATGCTCGAGGCAGGATTCAAACCTGCGACCGTAGCAGTCGCACGGTTCCTGACTGCGCGCCTAGAACCGCGAGACCACCGCGGCCGGCAGTCATGTATCAATGCAACAGAACGTGCTACTGGGTATCAGAGGTACCGGTGTGTACAGCAGTCTGGACCACCATCTCTGAAGGTCTCGCTGTATAGTGGTATAACATGCAATGTGTGGTTCTCATGAGCAGTAAAAAGGATGGAAGTGAAGTTTACGTTGATCCCTGTTCCAATTTTCCGTACAGGTTCCGAAACTCTCGGAACTGAGGTGATGCAAAACATTTTTAGTGTGTTTATAATGCTGTATATTCCATCACATGCCCATCGTCTATATGATTAAATGCTTCCAACTCAACAATTAACGGGATGCATGTGAATCCACTGCGCTTCACAGATGTCGAGGTGCAACAGGTGCTACATGCACAAGTTTCTGTTATGTTGCACGCCCTAGGTTAATATAAAGACAATTTATTGGAAAATATTCACGTTCTCATTTCAAATAGTTGAAATGGCTCTGAGCACTATGGGACTTAACTTCTGAGGTCATCAGCCCCCTAGAACGTAGAACTACTTAAACCTAACTAACCTAAGACATCACAATACCCATGCCCAAGGCAGGATTCGAACCTGCGACCGTAGCGGTCGCGCGTTTCCAGACTGTAGCGCCTAGAACCGCTCGGCGTTCTCATTTACGTGCACGATGAAATTCTGTTGCACTGCTCGCAGAACTTCCTATGGCGTGGCTCATTTAATTGGGAAATAGTTGCCATGCATGTCACTACCAGCGTGTACTACTTCACCCTGACAGACTCCCTGTTTAGAATCTTGTACTTGGTTCTACAGTCAGACAAGGCGATGACTTCATGAATCATTTTCATTCAAAGTCCATAACGACCATGTATGGGCACTCATCAACCACAATGTAGCACAAGAATAACAATATCAGTAAACACATTCCCTGAACATTTGGCAGGGGTTATCCGTGAGATTTTAATTGGGCAAAACGTCTTTACTTCATGGATATCTAGATATTTGTATCAAAGCTTTTTGAATTACATCCTGCCGGAGCTTCCGGTACTTGAAGATTCGCTGCTAGATCTACGTAGCCGGATGTTAAACATGTACAGTGGTGCACCAGCACGCTTTAGTAATGCAGAGGTGCATTACACGACTGAAGAGTACTGAGAACGATTTATTAGCATGAGGCGGATCAGTTGGATGAGAACCGTGATCACTAGATTTAAACTTAAATGTCTTCAGCTTGAAGGATCACTTGAAGACACAGGTGCGTACAAATGTAGTCGGCAGCCTAAATATAAGGAAACTCTAGCAACAGGGAAAAGACAATGGCAGAGAACCCATCAGTACTCTAATGTGAAAGTCCACTTTCCAGAAGACTGTGATGAACGGATTGGACAAGCGGTAAACGATTTTTACAGTCAACATTGAGCGGGGTGATGCAATAGTTAGCATACTGGGCTCGCATTCGGGAGGATGACGGTTAAAATTCGCATCCGACCATTCAGAACCAGGATGGGCACGGTCGATTTCCTTCAGCATCCTTCCCTAAAAAGAGCTTGCCCTTCTTTTCTAATTATTGCGCTGTTGAGGGGACATTAAACCCTTATCTTCCTTCCTTCTTTTTACCGTAAATAATAAGAATGCGTTTCTGCAACAGAAACTTCACTAGAGACCTCAACAGGATAGGCGTAAGAAACGCCCCAGATTGTTCGTGAGACTCAGTAACAGTGATTTAAACACCACATTGTTTTCGTGTAAGTGGTATAAGGATCAGCAAATAACTCTATACAAGTGGTTGGCTCTGAGCACTATGGGACTTAACTTCTGAGGTCATCAGTCCCCTAGAACTTAGAACTACTTAAACCTAACTAACCTAAGGACATTACACACATCCATGCCCCAGGCAGGATTCGAACCTGCGACCGTAGCAGTCGCGCGGTTCCAGACTGTAGCGCCTAGAACCGCTCGGCCACCCCGGCTGGCTCTATACAAGTGACTAAGTAAATTGAAACATCAGTTTTCCATCAATATCACCACTTCATACGCTTCAGGACATAGACTGTAATCTAAACATTTAATTATCAGCTAATGTGTGCTCTGAAAACACTAACATAACTGGGGGCCGAACCGCAAAATAACCCCGTGGAGCGACGGTGGCGTGGTTGGACTGCTGTGGCCTATTGCGGAGTTGAGAACCTCTGAGGGCTACGGCGAGACGAAGCCTCTCCGCCGTTTCTAGGCCCCCAGTTTAAATGCACAGTATGCACAGTACACAATACAATGACATTCTTTGTACAGATTTATTTATTTATTTACACGTCAGGCTCCCTAGCACCAAATTGAGGAGCAAATCTCCAAGGTCATGGAACATGTCAGTACATGGAATTACAACACAAAAGAACAGATAAAAATGAAATGTTTATGAATTTGAAAAAAGTCAATCCATAATTTTAAGTAAACGCAATCAACAATGCAACAAGAATTAGCTTAATTTTTCAAGGAACTCCTCGGCTAATAGAAGGAGTTACCCATGAGGAAACCTTCAATTTCGGTTTGAAAGCGCGTGGCTTACTGCTAAGATTTTTGAATTCGAGTAGTAGTTTATTGAAAATGGCTGCAGCAGTATACTGCACATCTTTCTGTACAAGAGTCCGATCCAAATGCAGGTTTGATTTCCGCTGCGTATTAACTCAGTGAAAGCTGCTTATTCTTGAGAATAAGCTAATATCGTTAACAATAAATGACATTACGAAGTATATATATTGAGAAGCCAATGTCAAAATACCCAGAGTCTTGAAAAGGGGTCCCTTTAGAATGGGAAGAGTTACTCCAAAATATATCATACGACATAATCGAATGAAAATAAGCAAAGTAGACTAATTTTCGTGTTGAACGATCACTCATTTCAGATACCGTTCGAATAGCAAAAATGACAGCATTAAGTCTTTGAACAACATCCTGAATGTGGGCTTTCCACGACAGTTTACTATCTATCTTAACACCTAGAAAAAGGAACTGTTCAGCATCACTAATCATATGCCCATTCTGTGAAATTAAAATGTCAGGTTTTGTTGAATTGTATGTTAGAAACTGTAAAAACTGAGCCTTACTGTGATTTAACGTTAGTTTATTTTCTACAAGCCATGAAATTAGGTCATGAACTGGTCTATTTGTAACCAGACCAATGTTGCGCACAACATCTTTTACTACCAAGCTAGTGTCATCAGCAAACAGAAATGTTTTCGAGTTACCCATAATACTAGAGTGCATATCATTTATATAAATAAGGAACAGGAGTGGTCCCAACACTGATCCCTGGGGCATCCCCCACTTGACTGTATCCCACTCAGACCCCACATCACAGCCATTCTGAACATTTTGACCAATGACCTTTTGGCTATCTGTTGCTAAAGTACGAGGTGAGCCAATTGTGAGCTAGTCCCCATATTCTTAATGGTCCAACTTCTGGAGCAATATTTTGTGATCAACACAATCGAATGCCTAAGTTAAATAAAAAATACGCCTAGCGTTCGAAACCTCTTGTTTAATCCATCCAGTATCTCACAGAGAAAAGAGAATATAGCATTTTCAGTTGTTAAACAACTTCTAAAGCCGAGCTATACATTTGATACCAAATCTTGTGATATAAAATGATGAATTATCCTTACATACACAGCCTTTAGCAAACACTGATGGTGTAGAAATAGGTCTAAAATTGTCTACCTTATCCCTTTATCCCTTTTTATAAAGCGGCTTTACTACTGAGTACTTTAATCATCCAGGAAACTGACCATTCCTAAAGAAAAAATTACAAATCTGGCTAAATACATGACTAACAACTGCAGCACAATACTTTAATATTCTGCTAGGCACTCCATCATATCCATGAGAGTGCTTAGTCTTCAGTGATTTAATTATTGAATCAATCTCGCCCTTGTCTATACCACAGAGGAGTATATCAGACATAAATCTCGGAAAGGCATTTGCCAAGAAAGATATATGATTCCCAGTAGAAACTAAATTTTTATTTAATTCCCCAGCAATGCTCAGAAAATTATTGTTAAATACTGTACTTATATCTGATTTATCAGTAACAGAAATATTTTTACTACGAACTGACTTTATATACCTTGTGCTGCTGACCAGACACTTACATCACAACTGACCATATGGTTTTAATTTTATCCTGTGAATTAACCATTCTATTTGCCTACCAAATATTCTTTGCCTTCCTATTAACATTTTTAAGCACCTTACAATACTGTTGGTAAAGGACTACTGTAGCTTGATTGTGACTACTTCTAACATTTTGATGTAATTCCCGCTTTGTTCTAAATGATATCCTTATCCCACTAGTCAGCCACCCAGGCTGCCTGTTACTGCTAGTACCCCGTTTAGAACGTTCTAATGGAACGCAACTCTCAAAGGACATGAGAAATGTGTCAAGGAAAGCATTATGTTTATCATCTATGTTATCGGCATTGTAAACATCCTGCCATCTTGTTCCTTGACAAGGTTTAAAAAACTCTCTAATGCTTTTGGATTAACTTTCCTACATAGTTTGTAGTCAAATATGACATTGGTTTCAGTACAAAAGCCTTTTAGTGTTAAAATTTGTGCATCATGGTCTGAAAAGTCATTCACAATTTTATAACAAAATTCCCATCTAGTAATGAAGAATGAACAAAAATATTGTCTACGGCTGTGCTACTGTTCTCCTGCACCCTAGTGGAAAAAAACAATCTGCACCAGATCATATGAATTTAGGAGATCTACCAACATCAGTTTTCTTGCACCACCATATACAAAATATATATTGAAGTCGCCACATATAACTAATTTCTGGTACTTCCTACAAAGTGAATCTAGAATCCTCCCTAGCTTGAGCAGGCCGGCCGAAGTGGCCGTGCGGTTAAAGGCGCTGCAGTCTGGAACCGCAAGACCGCTACGGTCGCAGGTTCGAATCCTGCCTCGGGCATGGATGTTTGTGATGTCCTTAGGTTAGTTAGGTTTAACTAGTTCTAAGTTCTAGGGGACTAATGACCTCAGCAGTTGAGTCCCATAGTGCTCAGAGCCATTTGAACCTAGCTTGAGCAGAAATGCTCCGAAGTCAGAGTTAGAGGACCTATAAACAACAGCAATTAGGAGTTTAGTTTTACTAAATTCAACTGCCCCTATACGACATTCAAGTATCTGTTCAGTGTATTGCAGTGATACGTCTATGACTCAAATGGAATACCGTTTTTTTAGGTTCATTGCCACTCGCCCACCCCGCAAGGAACTCCCTGAAAAACAGCCAGCTAATCTGTATTCTGATAAAGGAAGCCTCTGAATTGTCAAATTATTTAAGTGGTGCTCCGATATACCAATAATTTCAGAGTCAACATCTATAAGCCGTTCACTACCTTTATCTCTAATACCTCTTATATTTTGATGAAATATGCTAAATCCTTCTCTACTTGGAAACATGACGTCTTGTGAAAGTGAGCCCTTACTTAGAGGAACCTCCTTTAAGCAGGTATACCTATCAACTGACTTCAATCTAAAAAGGGTGCAGCTCTAACACCAACTACTACAGGAATTGTTCCATGAGTAATCTCACCATCACCCACTACACTGTCACCAGTAAGCTTTGCCGGCCTCCCTTTCCCATACCTATTGAGGTACAGACCATGCCTAGTGAAACCAGATCTACTGATAGACCCAACTGGCACTACTGAAATGTGACCCATGCCAACTGCCAGTACCTGTTCCCCACCACCCTTCACCCTCCTCAACATATCTAGTTCCTCCTTTGCGCGTTGTAACTGCACCTGAAGGGCACAGATCTTACCCTCCTACTCCTTTATCAACTTATTTCACTACAGATTCTGTTTTCCCAGGAAAGAGTCTCGCCTGAATGCCCACTGGCTTCCCCACTGCATTCCCCCCAATGAAAATACTTTGAACAAATCCCACACCGTAACCTATACTCACAAAACTACGACAGAGCCCATGCTTCTCACTCATGGTAAAATTTTACAGCTACTGAAAAATACTGCACGTCTACGTTACCTAAGGTCAGTTACACCAGTGGAACTATTTATAGATCTAACAATAACTGTCTCGAAATTCTCTGTCTACTAAGAAAGCAACTACTTATATTAATACTACTACATCACAGCTAATACCAATACCAACAAAACTTCACAAAATTGTCAGCTAACACGAAAAATTCACGCGGTCACTGGAACATTCAACGAAGTTAAAACACTAAATGAAAGCTTTTCTAAAATATTTCATTACAAACAATTGTAAACGTCAGCGGAAAACAAGAGCATAAAATTTTTTTACAACGACTTCAACGCACAGAAAACTCTAAAAAACACAGCAAGCGACCGATTATAAAAGTTGATTAAATCGTTATTTCGCCACAAACAGCACGAAACACCGCTGAAAACTATTAAATTTAATAACTGTATAACAGTGCACAATAACTTTGTCAACACTTAGCTTTACAATCGCATGTAAAAGCACTACTGAGGCGTGAGGCTTGGACGAACGACGTAAGCACATTCGCGAATACCAGACCACTCGAGTCAATAACATAGGAAGAAAGAATGAGATTAATGAAAATCCACTAATAAGTTACTTTTACAGCATATATTAAGACAAACTTGAAAAAAAGTAACTGATGACTAAAACTTTATAAAATATTGACGAGCAATTTCAACAGCAGTCCAGCACACGTGACGTCACACCACAGAGACGTTGGACATTTCACATTAATACATTAACAAATTCGCCTGCTTAATTCTAGAGCTATCAAGGCAAGCTCACCCACGGTAGCTCCTTCATAACATTCTTTTACGTCCCCACGTCGATCTATATTACTGCGCTAATTCCATAGAACAGCCTTGCGTATACACACCGCTCCACTGCCATGACTTAGAATGGCAGCCCATTCTTCACGAAGTGCTGCACTAAGGAGAGGTATCGGTGTCGGTCGGTGAGGCCTGGCACGAAGTCGGCGTTCCAAAACATCCCAAAGGTGTTATATAGGATTCAGGTCAGGACTGCGGAGGACAGTCCATTACAGGAATGTTATCGTCGTGTAACCTCTCTGCCACAGGCCGTGCATTATGAACAGGTGTTGGATCGTGTTGAAAGATGCAGTCGCCATCCCGCAATTGTTCTTCAACAATGGGAAGCAAGAAGGTGCTTAAAACATCAATGTAGTCTTGTGCTGTGATAGTACCACGCAAATCAACAAGGGGTGCAAGCCCCCTCCATGAGAAACACGACCACACCATAACACCACCGCCTCCGAATTTTACTGTTGGCACTACACATGCTGGCAGATGACCTTCACCAGGTATTCGCCATACCCACACCCTGCCATCTCATCGCCACATTGTGTACCGTGATTCGTCACTCCACACAACGTTTTTCCAATGTTCAGTCGTCCAGTGTTTACGCTTCTTACACCAAGCAAGGCGTCGTTTGGCATTTACCAGCGTGATGTGTGGCTTATGAGTAGCCGCTCGACAATGAAATCCAATTTTTCTCACCTCCAGCCTAACTGTCAGAGTACTTGCAGCGGATTCTGATGCAGTTTGGAATTCTTGTGTGATGGTCTGGATAGACGTCTGCCTATTACACATTCCGAACCTCTTCAACTGTCGGCGGTATCTGTCAGTCAACAGACGAGGTCGGCCTGTACGCTTTTGTACTGTACGTGTCACTTCACGTTTCCACTTCACTATCACATGGGAAACAGTATACCTAGGGATGTTTAGAAGTGTGGAAATCTCGTGTGCAGCCGTATGAGACAAGTGACAGCCAATCACCCGACCACGTTCAAAGTCCGTGAGTTCTGCGGAGAGCCCCAATCTGCTCTCTCACGAAGTCTAATGACTGCTGAGGTCGCTGATATAGAGTACCTGGCAGTAGGTGGCTGCACAATGCACCTAATATGAGAAACGTATGTTTTTGGGGGTGTCCGGTTACTTTTGATCACGTAGTGTATGTCAGCGATGAAAGGTTACGTGACTGGCTAGTGTGAGTTTCACACCATCTACAGCGCTGCAAATCGACCTGTGTGCCCTTATCACGGGGTGACTAATATTATGTCTTGTGAGCTTCTGTCAACATGAAAAGTAGGGGATTTGAACTGCTCCTCCTGATTAGGAGTGCAGTGGCTTAGCCATTGCTCTACGTCGCACAGTGTTTTTTACAGACAGATTTGAACAGCCAACACATATCTCTTCTCCGTCGAGTTCGTCGCTGGCTACTCTTTGCTGTCAACCTGTGCACGCACATCTACACAAGGACATCAGTTGCAGTGGAAGCACGAAATGTTAAACGTCACGACACTGCAGATAGCGCGCTAGGACCACGCGTGCTGATGAGCTCTCGACACGTGGTGGCACGCAACGTAAACGAAGTACGTTCCCGCGCTACCACTGCGAAACTAACAGTCGAGGTTGACTGGAAAGAAAAACTAATTTCTGTAAAAGAAGGTAACCCGTCAAATCTCAGACTTTTTGTGAGAAAAGAAGCTATCCAACCATTGCAACGTACAGGATGATTCAGCTAAGATGGTAATCGCAATTATTACCAGAATCGTTTAAATTATTGTAATTCACTTTCTAACAACGCTACCACAACAAAGGTCAAAAATGGATTATGATTGTAGTGTTGCTCACACTGCTAAATATTGCATTTTCGGGCAACAACCAAGTTATATTATGTGGCAGGTGTCATTAGAGCACAGTTAATAAAGTCATTTCTTGAAATAATGGATAAACTGGGCATTCATATTTTCGTGTTTCCCACGCTGGTCTCGTTGTGAACTCATGGCGCAATCGCCGAAAATCTAGGTGGTGATGATTCCAAGCTCGGATGCAAAGAGGCCTACGTGTTACTCTGCGATATTCAAAAGTTTTATAGATGTGTTTCATAAACCATTATTCAATGGTGATGTAAAAAAGTAATCAGCACTCCGAATTTAAGTTACACTTCTTTTTTATTACTTTTGTTGCAATATCACGTAACTCGTTCCAAAACATCACTTCACAATATAAAACATACTTAAAAACATCTTCCTCACTGTTAAAGTTCACATTTCATAAACTGACTACAATTTGCGTCTTTTTAACATGACGACCAAAGCTTGACTCTCTAATAATCGCTTACACGCCCAAAATTCAGAGTTACAAGTACGTCAATGATCATAGTGACAAAAGAAAGAATACACATAAGAATAATATCATTGCAATGTATACATATAGATGTATGGAAGTACCTCTACATTAATGAAATCAAATCTGAATGTTGTCACAGAAATGTGGTAACTATTTTACAGAAACACATTAGAATATTGCTGGTATCGAGAGGTTGAGGTGAAGTGCCGTAATGGTTACGTAATTCAAGTACCATTACAAGTTTCAGCAAGAATTACAACTCAACTTATGTCACAAAAAGTGTTGTTTGAATGGCACTGCAATGCTACACAAAACTTAAGAAGTCAGTCTGTAAACGAAGCGAACGAAATAGATTTTATGACTGCTGTTGCTCGTAGTCTGCACCTCAATTTAATTCTACATATGTACTCTGCAAGCCATCGGAAGGTGAAAGGCTGAGGCTACCTTATAACACTGCTTGAGACTCTCTTGCCTGTTCACTAGTGCGTGAAGCGAGAGGAAAACGACTATTTACTTCTATACGGCTCTTGATTTCTCTGGTCTTGTCTTTCCGGTCCTTACGCGAGATGTATCTTGATGGCTGTAGCAGCTTTCCGCAGCCTCTCACAAATGCCAGTTCTCTAAATTTTCGTAATGCTATAAACTTCAAGCAGCAAGCGTTCACAGCGTCTATAAATTCGTCAATAACAGTTTTTTGTCAAAGTAACGTCTTCTTCCTTCCAGATAATCTCACTGCAGTTCATGGAGGATACCCGTAATACCCTACAGTTGAAACCTACAAATAAGTAATCTAGCAGCACGCCTTTGAACTGCTTCGTTGTCTTTCTATACATGATGATTCCGTGGTACTGTTACAAACTTTCAGGAACTATGCAGAAGTCTGTATGTATCAATTTGAGGTACGGAGCCCGGTCTGGAAACGACCGAGTCGATAGACATAATCTAAAAACGTTTTGATACCTTTGACAGTGCAATAGATGTACCGGTACTGTTGTTGCTAAGTATGGTGGGGTAAATTTCAGAGGTAGTAATATGGACGAGAACAAGAAAAAGGTCTAGTAAACATGGCTCTAAAATAAACAGATTAAGAGTTATGGGCATTAGTTCAATAGCAGAGACGTGTTTCGCAGTGGCGGAAATGAATAAGTGCACATTGCTCTTAATTCATAGATTTTGGAGACCATATTTTCAGCGCATTTTTTCTTGTTTTGATCCATGCTAACTCCTTCGAAAATATGGAAACCACAGAACTTGCAGTAGAAGATAGGTGTTTCACGGCAACGAAGATGAACAAGTGCTCATGGCTCTTCAGGCACGCATTTTGAGAGCCCATGTTTACCAAACACTTTTTCCCTGCTTTCGCCCGCTATACCTCTTCCTACGATCACACCGGTACATGAACAAATACTCGTAAATTTATTTCGAGGGTTGCCCAGAAAGTAACTCATTGCATCGCCAGCTCTTTATTGGATATAATGAGAATTACACATACTAAAGAATGGTGTTTTATCTTCACGTGAGCTCCCGAGGCCCACCGCACGGCGTCCATGGAGACGAGGCGCACGCCAGAGCTTAAGCTAAGTCTTGGTGTCCACTTACACTACTGGCCATTAAAACGCTACACCAAGAAGAAATGCAGATGATAAACGGGTATTCATTGGACAAATACATTATATTAGAACTGACATGTGATTACGTTTTCACGCAATTTGGGTGCATAGATCCTGAGAAATCAGTACCCAGAACAACCACCTCAGGACGTAATAACGGCCTTGGTACGTCTGAGCATTGAGTCAAACAGAGCTTGGATGGCGTGTACTGGTTCAGCTGCCCATGCAGCTTCAACACGGTACCACAGTTCATCAAGAGTAGTGACTGGCGTATTGTGACGAGCCAGTTGCTCGGCCACCATAGACCAGACGTTTTCAGTTGGTGAGACATCTGGAGAATGTGCTGGCCAGAAAAGAAGTCGAACATTTTCTGTATCCAGAAAGGCCCGTACAGGACCTGCAACATGCGGTAGTGCATTGTCCTGCTGAAATGTGGGGTTTCACAGGGATAGAATGAAGGGTAGAGCCACGGGTCGTAACACATCTGAAATGTAACGTCCACTGTTTCAAGTGCCGTCAATGCGAACGAGAGGTGACCGAGACGTGTAACCAATGGCACCACATACCATCACGTCGGGTGATACGCCAGTATGGCGATGACGAATACACGCTTCCAATGTGCGTTCACCGCGATGTCGCCAAAGACGGATGCGACCATCATGATGTTGTAAACACAACCTGGATTCATCCGAAAAAAATGACGTTTTGCCATTCGTGCACCGAGGTTCGTCGTTGAGTACACCATCGCAGGCTCTCCTGTCTGTGATGCAGCGTCAAGGGTAACCGTAGCCATGCTCTGCGACCTGATAGTCCATGCTGCTGCAAACGTCGTCGAACTGTTCGTGCAGATGGTTGTCTTGCAAACGTCCCCATCTGTTGACTCAGGGATCGAGACGTGGCTGCACGATCCTTTACAGCCATGCGGATAAGATGCCCGTCATCTCGACTGCTAGTGATACGAGGTCGTTGGGATCCAGCACGGCGTTCCGTATTACCCTCCTGAACCCACCGATTCCATAGTCTGCTAACGGTCATTGGATCTCGACCAACGCGAGCAGCAATGTCGCGATACGATAAATCGCAATCGCGATAGGATACAATTCGACCTTTATCAAAGTCGGAAACGTGATGGTCACGCATTTCTCCTCCTTACACGAGGCATCACAACAACGTTTCACCAGGCAACGCCGGTCAACTGCTGTTTGTGTATGAAAAATCGGTTGGAAACTTTCCTCATGTCATCACGTTGTAGGTGTCACCACCGGCGCCAACCTTGTGTGAATGCTATGCAAAGCTAATCATTTGCATATCACAGCATCTTCTTTCTGTCGGTTAAATTTCGCGTCTGTAGCACGTCATCTTCGTGGTGTATCAATTTTAATGGCCAGTAGTGTAGTACTTATGTACCACATTTTTAAAATGTGACTACGCTTATTCAGGCTGTTTTAGTTTTATTTCTAGACCATGGCCTGTTACAAAAATTATAGATGCAGGTATATCTTCTGAATAAGGCTGAATTATTTGGGCTGAAACCTAGGTAAAGGTTGATTTCATTACCGCAATCGAGGCTGATAGTTTCTTATATATCTTATATATTTTATCTACACATCCTATATTTCCAAGTAATCTCCATCCCATTCTATGGCCTTCCTCCAGCGCGAAACAAGGGCGAGTATGCCCTGTCGGTACCAACCCTTGTCCTTGTGGCGGGGAGCTTCACCGTGTGAATCACCTCCAGGCACAGCGACAACTGCAGAGTCGTAGTGTGTCTGTCCTCGCGAATGACAACATCAGCTCGCTGCAACATGTCAGGTATGAAAGCCATGGATGATCTCCCCTGCTGCAAATCGTCGAGCTCCGCCGAACCGCCTTCTGATGACCTCACTCTCCGTGCACAGCGACTAACAGTACTTCTGTCGACAGCAGATGCTCCATAGACGTTGCACAAGCGTTTATGAATATTTCCCACGGTTTTTTTTTTTCAGCGGTGAGACATTCCATGTCGGCACATTGCTTGCAACGTACATCACCTACAGGCGCCATTTTGAAACTGTCCTGCAGCTACGCTATCTGTCAGAAATGATGGAAACTTGGGGCGCTCATTCAGGAGACTTCAAATAACAAATGAGTAACATTTCACATTCGTAGCATTGTTTTCGGCTGAGAAAAAAAATGCGGTGCATTACTTTCTGGGCAGCCCTCGTACATTCTAGGTATAAGAACGATTTTCACTTATAACTTTCCACTCGGTCATTTCCAGACCAGGGTCTCTTACCTCAAATTGATACTTATACTCCTTTCCATCATCCCTGAGATCGAGCAGTGCTCAAGAACGTATCGCAAAAGTGTTTTGTATGCGAACTGCTTTGTAGATGAGCTACACGTTCCTAGAAAACTGACAATAAATTAAAGTCGACCATTCTCCTTCCCTATAACTAACCTTACGTGCTCCTTCTATTCATGTCGCTTTGCAATGATACCCGCAGAAATTTAATTAAATAATGTTTAGTTAAATAATAGATGTCAAGAAAGTAATGGAATAAATCCTTTTACATATCAGATGTGAACTTTTTCAGGCAAACAAATTGTTATGGATAGAATCACAGTTGAACAAGAGGTTTCATAACTTTATTTTCTGTCTCTTCATCTTGAGAAGAACTGATATGGCATTTGTTGTTTGTTGGTATTGTTGCTATCCAAACTGATTTTCTCAATCATTCTTTATCCGGTCAAGTAATTTTCATTATAAACCTAACGTTTTTGTTTTATGAATACAAATATTTTTGTAGACAACTCGTTGCATACCGTAGATTTAATCATAAGAAAGATATAATTTCAACTCTTTTAATAAAAAAGATTGTAGTCGTATCGTAGTTGTTGTTGTCTTCAGTACGAAGGCTGTTTTGATGCATCTCTTTATGCTAGTCCATCCTGTACAAGCCTCTTTTTCACTACTTAATTAGCGCAAGCAACATCTATTTGAACCCGATTACTGTGTCATTCCTTGGTCTCCCTCTAAAATTTGTAACCTCCTCCCCCCCTCCCAAACACACCTCATTCCCCCCCTCCCCCACACACACACCTATTTAAATGCTTGATGCTTCAGAATGTGTCCTACCAATCGATCTCTATTAACACTCAACTTGTGCCATAAATTCCTTTTTTTTTTACGAATCGATTAAATGCCACCTAATCAGTTATTGGATCTACCAATTAATCTTCAGTATTCTTATATACCACCACATTTCAAAATCTTCTGTTCTCTTTTTGCCTGAACTGCTTACTGTCCAGGTTTCGTTTCCATAAAAGGCTACACTCAAAATTAATACCTTTAGAAAGACTTCCTAACATTTAAATTTATATTAGACTTTAAAAAGTTCCTATTTCTCACGAACACTTTTGTTGCTATTGCCAGTATGCATTATATATCTTCTTCGGCAAACATTAGTTGTTTTGCTGCCCAAATAGCAAAACTCATCTCCTAATTTCAATGTCTCATCCCTTAATCTTATTCCCTCTGCATCATTTGGCTTAATTCTGCTACATTTAACCACCCTAATTTTCATTTCATTGAAGGTCTTCTTATAATCTCTTTTCTGGACATTATCCATTTCGTTCAGGTGCTCTTCCAAGTCTTTAGCCGTCTCTGACAGAATTACGATGTCATCGGAAAATTGCAAAGTTTTTATTTCTTCGTCCTGAACTCTAATCCGCTTTCCAAAGTTTTCCTTGATTTCCTTCACAGCTTGTTCAATGTAAAGATTGAATAACCTGAGCGATATTCTATAACCCTGTCTCACTCCCTTCTCAATTATGCCTTCCCTTTGATGTCCGTCGACTGTTAAACTGATGTCTAGTTTCTGTTCAAGTTATAAATAACCTTTCGGTCCTTGCATTTTATCGTCTCTAATTTCTAAATTCCCTAGAGTGTAATTCAGTCCACATTTTCAAAAGCTTTCTCTAAATTAACAAATGCTATGGATTTAAGGTTGCCTTTAGTGAACCTATCCTCTAAGGTATATCGTAAGGGCAATATAACCTACATTTCTTTTCTCCGGAACCCAAATGATCTTCACCAAAGTCGGCTCCTATCATTTTTTCCAGTCTCCTGTAAATAATTCGTGTCTACGTGTTGCAACTTTTCCAGCCACAACTTATTAAACTGATGGTTCGATATTATTCACACCTGTCAGTATCTGCCTTCTTTGGAACCGAAATTATTACATTCTTCCTGATGTCTGAGGGTACTTCGTCTGTCTCGTATATCTACACACCTGTTGGTATAGTTTTGCCATGGCAGGCTGCCCTTAGGATCTCAATAATTCTAAGGCGAACGTTGTCTACTCAATAGGCCTTGTTTTCAATTACTTCTTTCTAATTGCTCTCGCAGTATCAGAGCTCCCATCTCATCTTATTTCGTCATAGCTTTCTATAATAATGTCCTTAGGTTGAGAACGAAGTTTTCGCTATGGCACTGTTATATAAAAGATTCTCGGACTTCTGATTGGTCAGTAATTACTTAATTCTGCCGCAAATGGCTTCATTGTCTGTGCTGGCGGTGCCATCGCTCCCGCCGTAGTGTAAACATTGCGACGAATATCTCTGGCTCTCTTCGGCATCGAGAGTTCAACTTCATGCACCGCTACGATTATATCCTCTGTCTTGGTTGAAGATTTTCTCACACATTCTTATTTCTACAGCTGGTTTATTCCATAATTCCAGTACGTAGGTGCCTGGGACAAAACCTTTGTTTCGTCAAACAGCATTTTATGTTTCTTTGTGAGGCTATACTCAGCAACTGAATATTTCTTCAGTTCTCGATTTTTATTTGTCGCTGATGTTCTGTACAGCGGTCAACAACGGTGCGGATGGGTTGACCAATGTAATTACTGCCGCACTCAGAAGAGATGTTGTAAATCCCAGGGATCCACAGGACGAGATGGCCTTAACGGAGCGTAGCATCTCCTTTATCTTCTTAGGAGGTTGGAAAATAGATCTGATAACTTGTCTTCGCAGGACTCTAATTATTTTTCTGGATGTAGTTCCGCAAAAGTGAACGAATACAATCGGTGGCTTATGACGTGAATGTTCAACATTTTCATGTTTCCTTTCCTTGGAGAACACTGGTGAGTTCATATCACGTGGCCCTTAGCCGTTCTTTTGGAACACATACTCCAAATGATTAATTTCGGAATCCAAGGGTCCCTCGTCAGAAACAGTTTTTGGCCTGGGTACCAGAATATTTAAAGCTGCTCTCTTCTGGACTGGATGGTGAAATCGCTGGGCGTTAAGAAATAAAACAGTGTGCAACGGAGTGCGATACCCTGAGTGGTCGAGACGTCCATCCAACTTTCGTTGTACCAAAACATCTAAAATGACAGTTTTCCCTCATTGTTTGCCTCGACGATGAGCTGGATACCCTTAGGTTAGTTCAACTTATCGTGGTATCAGAAATAAAACCTTGTATCTTAGAAATAAAGCGAAAATATGTTTGTTGCATTATTAGTTAGAAAAGCTCTAGTGAGCAAAAAAAACCACGTATATCGTTAGGCCACCATATTAAGCGAAAAAACCAACCAACACTTTTCTGAGATATGAGGTTTCCGTTATAAACGGACGTTATGTAGACCCTCTATATATTCCTTCCAACTTTTAGCTTTTCCTTACATGCTGAGTACAGGTTTGCCATCTGCTCTTGAAGTACACACAGTTGTTAGTCTTTTCTCCAAACGTCTCTTTCATTTTCCTAAAGACAGTAATTATATTTCCCCTACTTTAAATGGCTGACATCGTCAGAAGGAGAGCGGTCTCTGTATTAACGTAAAAGAAGTTTTATTGCCCACATTAAAGTGATGCATATCCCGATTACTGATTTGCCATCTTCAGTTCATCGGATACGTAAATTAGAAAGCCACTACATGTACATTGCCGTCTGGCCATTGAAAATGTGGAGGTGAACTCACAGAAAAGACACTACCATTCAACACTGAGCGCATTAAAATAAAAGCCGTAACCGTTTTAGCAAGACACTGAGGTGTCAAATGCATCAAATAGAGCATTAAGACTGCTGTCAGATGTGTGTATGTTGATAACCGGCTCACACATATCACAACAGTGAAAATGCTCTAGTTGATAACGGCAATGCTGCTACGGTCACAGGTTCGAATCCTGCCTCGGGCATGGATGTGTGTGATGTCCTTAGGTTAGTTAGGTTTAAGTAGTTCTAAGTCTAGGGGACTGATGACCTCAGATGTTAAGTCCCATAGTGCTCAGAGCCATTTGAACCATTTGAGCTCTAGCTGATGTATTTGACACTTCAGTGCCTTGCTGATACATTTATCCGTTTCATTTTAAGTGTACTTAGTGTTGCATGAGAGGGTCTTTTCTGTGAGTTCTACTCCACGTTTTCAGTGGCCAGATGGCAATGTGCCACATGTAGTGGCTTCATAATTTACGTATCTAATTATCTGAAGATGGCAATATAACTTTGCCGAAACTAGTAATCGGGATATCTATCAACTGCGATCTGGGCAGTAAAACTTCTATTATTGAAGCTCTTTTACATTTCGCTTACTTACGTATATTTTTACTGCCTCGCATTTGTCCTCTAGTCAGTCCCGCCTAGCCATTTTGTACGGTGGTTTCGACCTCTGTATTCCCACCGTCTATTTCATTTGCTGAATTTTTTTTGTGTTTTGTCCTATCGCCAATTAAATTCGATACTTCTGGGTTATCTAGGGATCCCTGCTAGGTGTTGTTTCTTTAATTATGTGATCCTCTATTGTCTTATCCCGCGTCCGGCCATCCTGATTTAGGTTTCCCGTGATTTCCCTAAATCGCTCCAGGCAAATGCCGGGATGGTTCCTTTGAAAGGGCACGGCCGACTTCCTTCCCCGTCCTTCCCTGATCCGATGAGACCGATGACCTCGCTGTTTAGTCTCTTCCCCCAAACAACCCAACCAACCCAACTGATGTTCATAACTTCCCTTACCTCTATTGTCTTACCTGTTTCATGTCACAGCAAGTCTATGTTGACTAATTTACAAAGCGTCTGTGATGCAAAAACAGGTCGATTGTGTTAGTAGTTGCTGGACAGTTTCAACATGTATCCATTACATTTCACGACTCTTCTAAGGTTACCTCCTGTGACTCCAAGTGTAAATGGATATCTTAGATTTGTTTCTCGAAACAGAATTTAAATTTTATGTCCCCATATAATAGACTAATCCCAAGGAAATTAGACGCAGAAGAGAGTATTCGCCAGCAGCAGAAGCAGTAGTTTCTGTTTAGACGCAGGATTTAGTTTAATTTTTGTCAGGTGCTTCTGCGAAGAAGTGAATTGAATCTGTGCATTCTACTGTGTTGTACAGTCAGCACTGAGGTGACAGAAGTCATGGGGTACCTCCTAATATCGCGTCTGACCTCATATTGCCCGGCGTTGTGCAGCAACTCGAAGTGGCATGGACTCAACAAGTCACTGGAAGTCCCTCACAGAAATTTTGAGCCATGCTGTCTCTGTTGCCGTCTATAACTGCGAAAGTGTTGCCGGTGAAGGACTGTTTGCACGAAGGGATCTCTCGAGTATGTCCCATCACTGTTCGATAGGATTAATGTTGGGAGATCTGGGTGGTCAAACCATTCGCTCGAACTGTCCAGAACGTTCTTCAAACCAGTCGCTAACAACTGTGGCCCGGTGCCATGCTGCATTATCATCCATAAAAATCCCGTCGTTGTTCGGAACTATGAAATCCATGAATGTCTATAAATGGTCTCCAAGCAGCCGAACATAACCATTTCCAGTCGATGATCGATTCAGTTGGACCAGAGGAGCTAGCCCATTCCATGACAGCCCACACCACTGTGAGGCCCCCACCAGCTTCCACAGTACCTTGTTGACAATTTGGGTCCATGGCTTCGTAGGGTCTGCGTCACACTCGAACCCTACCATCAGCTCTTACCAACTGAAATCGGGACTTATCTGACATAGTCAAGATTTTCCAGCCGTCTGCGGTCCATCTGATATGGCCACGAGTCCAGGAGAGGCGCTGCAGACGATGTTGTGCTGTCATAACCCATTGACGCCGAATTTCGCATGACTGCGGTAACGAATACATCCGTCGTACGTCCTAATTGATTTCTGCGGGTATTTCACACAGTGTTGTCTGTCTGTTAGCACTGATAACTCTTATGCAAACGGTGCCGCTCTTCGTCGTTAAGTGAAGGCGGTCGGCGACAACGATGTGTGTGGTGAGAGATAAGGCCTGAAATTTGGTATTCTCGACACATTCTTGACACTGTGGACCTCGGAATATTTAATTCCCTAACGATTTCCGCGTTCAAAATCTGTCAATTCCCGTCACGCGGACAGCATCACGTAGGAAATATTTTCACGTGAACCACGTGAGTATAAATGACAGCTCCGTCAATGCACTGGCCTTTTCCATCTTGTGTACGAAATACTGCCGCCATCTGTATGTGTGCATATCGCTGTCCCATGATTTTTATTTCTGTCTCCCAAGTTTATACTAACTACCTGCCAATTTTTGGTGAATGTCAGTGCATTTGCATAGCATCAGCTGACTTTGGAATGCAGTAAAAAAACCAACAAAAAGTAATATAGGAACAGAACTTAGAATGGACCCATCGACAGCTTGTATTAATGTTATATAGCTTTTGGTATAGACTAAAATTAATTGAAGGGTGATAACGACTGCGGCTGTTGTCTACGGATGCAGGGGAATTGGCCACGGTTCGTTAACAACTGGAAACTGTGGTTGCCTCATTCGACAGGCTGTAGACTGCTGTCCTGGGCTACGGTGGCGACGGGGCAACTTAGACAATTGCTTTGGGAACTCTGGTCTTGTACTGTCACTGTTATCTCTGATATCGCAGTGCCTTGCGATGCTTACATCCCGGCCCGTCGACACTTACCTGACGGTTTTGGCGAAGAGTGCTGGGATCGCGGAAATCTGGCCGAGAGATTGTTTCCCTGCGCCTTAAAAACTGGTTTGAGGTATTCCCCATCGCTGAAAGTACATCTGAGCCAGCACGGGACACCTGTTCTGTTGGGACTATGGCCGATCTTCCTGATAAGTCCGAATGGCCGGGCAGTCACACCCGCGCTCTACCGGAAGCCACTGAGTGCACCAAGTGCACCCGGATGCAAACCGTAGCTCATGTCGGCACGAATGACGCCTTGGTTCAGAGATCATCCCCTCAGTTCCTACAGATGGCTGGCTGCTTTGATGAAGACAGCCCTCCTCGTTCATAGGGTAGAAACTGAGCTAGCGTTTCCCAGAACAGATCGCGGTCCTCTGGTTTGGAATGGAGTGGAGGGATTGAATCAGAGACTCTGACGATTCTCTGACGATCTGGGATGCGGATTTCTTGGTGTGCACTTTAGGGTGGAGAATTGTAGGACCTCCCCCGACAGAGAAATTCCTTGACAGGTACGATGAGATAGTTTCTCATTTCTGACTGGGAAGGATACTATCCACGTTAATTAAAGGAAGTTGCATTCGCCATAGCAGCTCGGTGAAGGAAACTGTTAATATACAGTATCTGTCAAAAGTACTCAGACATCCCTATGTAATGTGGAACTGACCACCAGATGTCACGAGAAACGGTCTCGCCAATACAAACGGAGGCAGGAAATATTGCACCGTCAGTCGAGAATGAATAACAGCAGAATGGTTTGATCTGGAGAGACTGGTGACTCGAATGTGGACTAGACATTGGGTGTCAGCTGAGTAACAGATCTATCAGGTACATTTCAACCATTCTGAAGCTGCCCAAGTCGACTGTTGGTGATGTGGTTGTGAGCTGGATACGAGAAGGAACAATCACAATTGGATCAAGACCAGGCAGACCTAATGTACTGACGGACAGGGACTGCCGAGCATTGCAGGAGTTTTTGTAAGCGATCACATGAAACCAGCCGAAGGAATGACTCGTAAGTTCCAAAGTGCTATCAGTAGTCCAGATAGCACAATCGCTGCACGTAGTGAGTTAAAGAGAATGGGGTGCAATGGTCGAACAGCTCCTCGTAAGCCACGCCTTTCTGTAGTCAGTGCTAAGCGACGCTTGAGGCGGTGTACAGAGTAACCCCACTGAAAAGCGAATTACTGGAAACGAGAGTTTTGGGGAGGTGAATTACGCTATACCCTGTGGCAATCCGATTAAACAATTTTGGTTTGGCATATTCTTGAAAACGTGACTTGAGATTAAGTGTAGTGTCAACAGTGAAGCACAGAGAAGGTTGTGCTACGGTATGGGGTATTTTGTCGTGGTTAGCGTATGGTCCCCTTAGGGCCATTAAGAAAACACTACAAGTGGAAGGATTTGATCAAAATCTACAACATTGGCTACTGCGTTCATGAGTGACAGTGCACCCAATCACAAAGCAGCATCTGTGAGGCAATGGCGTGTGAAGAGTAAGATTCCTGAAATAGACCAGGGAAGCTCAGGAGCACGACCTGAACCTAAGGGAACATATCTGTCATGAGTCGATTTCGCTGCAGGCCCCAGAGTCGAACATCACTGCCTTCTCTGGTTTCGGTCTTGAGGATGAATGAACTGTCAGTCCTCCAAAGACATTCTTCAGACACATCATTGAAAGTGTCCCAGAAAAAAATAAAGATCAGAGTTTTACGCACCGTCGATAACACGTTCATTAGAGTCGGAGCATAAGCTCAGATTACCGGAGTATGTGCAGGGAAGTTGGCCGTATCCTTTGTTGAAGGAATCATCCTGGCAGTTTACCGGTCCAGTTTAGGGAAATCTGGGAAAATCTAATTCTGAATGACTGGACGGAATTTTGACACGTTGCCCTCTCCAATGCGAATGCAATCTACTAACCATTGACACAACTCGATCGATCCCTAGCAGAGTTGAAACCCTCACAAAGGCGAAAGGTGAACACACCCCTCTGATACTTTTGATCAGATAGTGTGGTATTAGGTAACTGCAGGAGCGTATGTGGAAAGCTCCCAGAACAAGTCTCGCTTTTAAACGGTTGTAACACTGCCCACTTAGTGCTAGCGACAGAAAGGTGGCTGAAACCAGATCTTAATAGATATGAAATTCTAAACTAGTTGGAATGCATATTGCAAAGATAGGCTGGACGCCAATGGTAGGAGAATGTTTATATTCGAGAAAGATACGATAATATCTAGTAAGGTACTACACATTTCCAAAGTGAGATAATTGGGGTGAAGGTAAAAGTGGAAAGTGGGTCAAACATGATCATCGGATTTCTTTATACACCCCCACTCTCAGGCGCAGCAGTAGCTGGTTATTTAAGGGGAAACTTAGAGAATATTTCGCGTATAAATCCTGATAGCGTTGGGTGGATATTTCAACTTAACAGTTGTAGGCTGTGAGATTCAAGTGATTAAGGCGTGTAGTAGAGACTGGGAATTATATGTAATTATTCTAAGCGTCTTATCCGAAAATTATTTTGACTAGTTAATCAGAGAACCGTCTCGCGAAGGCAACAGGCTAGAGCTCCTTGTCACCTACAGGCCAGAATTTTCCAAATGGCTCTGAGCACTATGGGACTTAACATCTGACGTCATCACTCCCCTAGAACTTAGAACTACTTAAACTTAACTAACCTAAGGACATCACACACATCCATACCCGAGGCAGGATTCGAACCTGAGACCGTAACGGTCGCGCAGTTCCAGACTGGAACGCCTAGAACCACTCGGCCACAGCGACCGGCAGAACAGGAAATCAGTGCTCACAAGACCGTTACAGCATCAATGGAAAGAGCTGTAAATAAGGATCTAAAGAAAGATATGAAGCCATTTCTGCTTAGCAACAATAAATAGATTTCACGCTACCTGGGTGGCGAACATGAATATTTTCATCTCCAGTACTGACAATGCTGAGAGCCAATGGACAAAGCTCAATAGTATTGTACGCCACGCTTTAGGTAAGTATACGCGGAGCAAAGTGATGAGGAATGGGGAAGACCCGTCGTGGTTCGACAGCCGCGTTGGAAAGCTGCTAGGGAAGCAAAGAGAACTTCACTGCAAATTTAACCCTACCAAAAATATCACAGGCAAACAAAAGCTAAACGGAGACAAAACCAGCGCAAGGAGAGCCATGCGTGAAGCGTTGAACGAAATCAGAAGTAAACTTCCTCCGACTGACTTGACAGAAAACCTGAAGTGTTGGTCTAATGTTATATCTGTAAACGGATCGAAGTCGTCTTTCTAGACACCTTGTGACCATAGTGGCATCCAAACGGAGAATTACACAAGAAGGGCATACTAACTCTATTTTCATAACTGTTTCACACAGGGAAATAACACTGTAGATCTTTCTCTAAATCGTCGCAAGAACGTCAGAATGACACTCAACAGATGGACCTGAGGGGATACCAATGTGTTGGACATAGAGAATGCAAAACACCGTGTCTTTCCTCTAGCAGCAGTATATCGTCGATACGTCCCTAATGACCAGAAAAAAAGACCACGTCATTCCCGTTTTCAAGGAGGGTCGTCGAACAAACACTCAAAACTGACATCAGACTGTTGTAGAATTTTGTGACATATTTTATGCTAAAGTGTTACGACGTTTCTTGAGACTGAAAATCTGCGTGGGAATCAACAGGGTTCCAGAAAACAACGATCGTGTGAAACCCAGTTCGCTCTGTTCGTCCATAAGACCCAAAAAGAAATAAATACCGGCGCCCAGGTCGATGCCGTCTTCCTCGACTTCTGTTCCAGCAGACTACACTACTGGGCATTAAAATTGCTACACCATGAAGATGACTTGCTACAGACGCGAAATTTAACAGACAGGAAGAAGATGCTGTGATATGCAAATGATTAGCTTTTCAGAGCATTCACACAATGTTGGCGCCGGTGGCGACACCTACAACGTGCTGACATGAGGAAAGTTTCCAACCGATTTCTCATACACAAACAGCAGTTGACCGGCGTTACCTGGTGAAACGTTGTTTTGATGCCTCGTGTAAGGAGAAGAAATGCGTACCATCACGTTTCCGACTTGGATACAGGTCGGATTGTAGCCTATCGCGATTGCGGTTTATCGTATCGCGACATTCCTGCTCGCGTTGGTCGAGATCCAATGACTGTTAGCAGAATATGGAATCGGTGGGTCCAGGAGGGTAATACGGAACGCCGTGCTGGATCCCAACGGACTCGTATCACTAGCAGTCGAGATGACGGGCATCTTATCCGCATGGCTGTAACGGATCGTGCAGCCACGTCTCGATCCCTGAGTCAATAGATGGGGACGTTTGCAAGACAACAACCATCTGCACGAACAGTTCGACGACGTTTGCAGCAGCATGGACTATCAGCTCGGAGACCATGGCTGCGGTTACCCTTGACGCTGCATCACAGAGAGGAGCGCCTGCGATGGTGTACTTAACGACGAAACTGGGTGCACGAATGGCAAAACGTCATTTTTTCGGATGAATCCAGGTTCTGTTTACAACATCATGATGGTCGCATCTGTGTTTGGCGACATCGCGGTGAACGCACATTGGAAGCGTGTATTCGTCATCGCCATACTGGCGTATCACCCGGCGTGATGGTATGGGGTGCCATTGGTTACACGTCTCGGTCACCTCTTGTTCGCATTGACGGCACTTTGAACAGTGGACGTTACATTTCAGAGGTGTTACGACCCGTGGCTCTACCCTTCATTCGATCCCTGCGAAACCCTACATTTGAGCAGGATAATGCACGACTCCATGTTGCAGGTCCTGTATGGGCCTTTCTGGATACAGAAAATGTTCGACTGCTGCCCTGGCCAGCACATTCCCCAGATGTCTCACCAATTGAGAACGGTTGGTCAATGGTGGCCGAGCAACTGGCTCGTCACAATACGCCAGTCACTACTCTTGTTGAACTGTGGTATCGTGTTGAAGCTCCATGGGCAGCTGTACCTGTACACGCCATCCAAGCTCTGTTTGACTCAATGCCCAGGGGTATCAAGGCCGTTATTACGGCCAGAGGTGGTTGTTCTGGGTACTGATTTCTCAGGATCTATGCTCCGAAATTCCGTGAAAATGTGATCACATGTCAGTTCTAGTACAATATATTTGTCCAATGAATACCCGTTTATCATATGCATTTCTTCTTGGTGTAGCAATTTTAATGGCCAGTAGAGTAATTACATGTTAACTAAGGTCTTTGGTGTTTACGTGTCTACAGTGTGTTAGAATATCTATTTCTAACGATTTACGTGAATGATGTTTACATTGGTAATATTTCACGTAATTTACATCGTTTCACGACGTGCAGAGCTTGACACTCGTCTGATTTTACTGTATTTCTACATCGAAAATGCGTATTATTGACGACGACATGTATACATGTCAGAGGGTTTTAAAGTCTGACATATGATGAAGCAATGTCTATTGTAGCACCACTTGAAAATGGCACTAAGGCTGAAATTGCGTTAGCGAAATAAATAATTTCTACAGCCGACGGCGAATATGATGTCCTTTAACAAATTCTACATGACTGTAAACCCCGACCATGAGGAGCCAGTCAGCCATTTTTGTATTATTACACAATTGCAGAACAATCGATGGAAGCAATAACATCCATAAACTATCCTGTAGTACACGTACGGAGTGATTCAAAGGAGAACGGCAACATAAATGTAACCGCAGGTAATGCAGATGTCAGACTAAGATTCAATCGAAGAATCATCACGAAGGGTAGTCCACTCACAAAGGAGATAGCTTAGAAAACCCTCGTTCGCCCTATACTTTAGTATTGCTCGTGAGTATGGAATCCGAACCAAATAGTGTTGCTAGATGAAGTAGAGAATATCCAACGAAGAGTACAGTGTTTCGTTACAGGTTCGTTTAGTAAGCGCGAAAGCGCCACGGGGATGCTCAGCCAGCTCCAGTGCGACGAGATACACGTTTCGGGCTTTCTAATAATGAAATGAGGTGTTGGTGGCTCTCAACTATGACCCTCCGACTCCGAGTTGAAACATTAAAGTTTTGGCCAATTTCGTTGTCTAGAGGCTGCGATACGTATTTGCCGCATTACAGACCAAATACTACTGAGTCAACAGTATACGAGAAGAATACACAAAGGAATCGAATGGTCGAAGGTTTCTATCACTCGGCAATTGCGAATTATGAATGTAACATATAAATTTATAAATGAAAGATCGCAATTAAATAAAATCTGCAAGTACTATCTTAACGACATTAAAGGATGACTACGATAGTAGAAGTATTTTTGAGAATGCGGTATATTTCTGCAAAACACTTATTGCTGTCGATGGTCCAGCAATTAAATAAAATATAAGTTGAATTTCAGGGAAACAATAGATTCCTACAGCATGTAATTCGTTGTAAACAACAACACAGCTCGCGAGATATTTACTTCTAAACGCACACTACGTCTTCACTGTAGAAGCTACGGAAATCTCAGAAGTGCACAAGTCAGCACTCCAAAGTATTTCTATCTGCCGCGACCACGTGCAAAGTGCTCCACTGTCCAAGTCCTTCCCGTGTCCTGTGTTGCACTGTTCCGAACTGCGCACAGCCCAGAACTTCCTCGTGTCCTCTCCGGAAGCGATGCTCCTCCCCAACCGCCATACATCTCTCTTAATAACGAGCGCTGTGATTGGTTAGAGAGCTCCCTCCATGTCTCAAAGCCAACGTGCACTCACAAATATATTGAAACATATATCAAATACCGGATTTAAATTTAAATTACTTGAAATTAAATAAATATTCCTATGGCTGGACCTTAAACTCGCACTAACATACGAGTACATTATTAAATACCTAAACAAATTAAATAAACATATATCAAAGGAATAGCAACAAAAGGTAGGCCAGTAGCCTAAGGTCTCTTTGCTTTCTAAAACACAATAAATATTTAACCAATTTCTTCATGAATAGTATATATCGGATATAAACAAAGACATAGATGTACAAATATATTTATAAGCATGCTGCTACCGTTTCTTCCTGTAACTGTGGAGAACTTACAGCCTGACGCGATCGATAGTAATCGGCCACTTTGACCTCTAATAGCTCATTTAATATTTAAGATACATGCCTGTAATTCATACCAATTTAGGTTTACACTAATAGCTTTCTAAAGACACGTAGATCGATGAAATCGAATGAATCGTTTAGATTTTGAAAATTCGTTGCTTGGTGTTACTTGTATAATTTACCGTCAGATACTTAACTTTAAACTAATAAAGATATTGAAATCTGATTACATCATCAGAATCGTCGTGCAAGTAATAGTAATGTACATGTTTCTTTTTGAGTTATCATGATTCATTTGGCTACTATTAATTTCTATACGCACTGTGTTTCATAAAGTCCGCCATCTTTGGCACTCCCGGCATAGACATCTCCTTCATCGACACAAAGCACCGTCCTCGTCACAGCGGAATTCCCAGCCAAGCGGCTAGACCGGCCGTTGTGCGGCATCACGCTGTTGCTAAGTTAACGTTCGGGACCACGTGGTTGCTGCCGGGCCGCGGGTTTGAGGAACGTCCTGTGCGGCCACGCCAACTTGGAATATTTTCAGGGCGCCACAGTTCGCCCGTTACCTCACAACGTTGTGCAACACGGTGTCATTTGCTTTTGATGTTCCGAGGGCCTAGGTTCCTAATAGAGTTAAACAATATACTGTTTTCTCTTACGTGTATCTCTTTAAAAGTCTGTGAAGGTAATATTAGAGACATTAGAATACCCTCTGCCACACACCATGAAGTGACTTTTGGTGTGTAGATGTAGATCTACAGGGTGACAAGTATTCAAACCGACAAACTCTGGGAAGTTGTAGGGGACATAAAAAAAAATATTTTTTCCTAATGTAATTTTTTCCTATGAGGAGTATTTAAATCGGTAGAGGAAGATTTATTTAAATCGGTAGAGGAAGATTTATCTGGTGGCAAATTAATTAAACCAACAAACACTTTAACATTTTTTTATGACCAAGAGACAACACATTAACACAACCCAATTTCAATTACAGTAGATTTTCAAAAATGCCTCCATTGACACGTAAACAAAGGTTACAAAAAATGGCTCAAATGGCTCTGAGCACTATGGGACTTAAGATCTGAGGTCATCAGTCCCCTAGAACTTAGAACTACTTAAACCTAACTAACCTAAGGACATCACACACATCCATGCCCGAGGCAGGATTCGAACCTGCGACCGTAGCGGTCTCGCGGTTCCAAACCGACGCGCCTAGAACCGCTTGGCCACACCGGCCGGCAAACAAAGGTTACACCGTCGGATCATGTTCTGTCTGACACGGGCAAAAACCCCAGGAGTATCCTGAATTGTTCCTGCTGCTGTTACTATCCAGGCAACCAGATCCTCTTCTGATGCAACAGGAGTTGCGTAAACAAGGCTGCGAAACTCTCCCCACGCAAGAAAGTCCAGAGGGGACATATCTGGGGATCGAGCAGGCCACGGTACAGGACCACCTCTGCCAATCCACGTTTCTGGGAACCGTCGGTCCAAGAATCGACGCACACGACGACTGAAATCTGCCGGCACCCCGTCATGTTGGAACCACATGCGTTGTCTTGTAGGGAGCGTGACGTCTTCCAGCAATTCTGGCAATGCTCTGGCGAGAAAATTGTATTAGTGCCTGCCATTTAATGGCCTAGGTAGCAGATACGGCCCAATTAAACAGTCCCCAACAACACCGACCCACACATTAACGAAGAACCGCACTTGATGAGCGCTAGTAACTGTGGCATGTGGGTTATCCTCACTCCAAACATGCGAATTGTGCATGTTGAAGACTCCATCAGGCCCGAACGTTGCTTCATCGGTAAACAACACAGAGGATGGAAATGTAAGATGCATTTCACACTGCGAAAACTGTGCTCTGGGTGGATAATCAACTGGTTCCAGGTTGTGGACACGCTGTAAGTGAAATGGACGTAACAATTGCTCTCGAAGGACTGTTCTTACATTCGTCTGATTCGTCCCCATGTTACGTGCAATTGTACGAGTGCTGATTGAAGGATCCCGCTCCACATGCTGCAAGACAGCTTCCTCAAATCGCAGCGTTCTTACCGTGCGACGGCGTCCCTGTCTAGATAATCTGCTAAATGACCCGGTATCACGTAGACGTTGGTACACAGCAGCAAAGGTCGTATGACGCGGGATACGGCGATTAGGATATTGTTGTTGATAAACCCGCTGTGCAGCTCGTCCGTTGTGGTGTGCTACGTAGTACGCACTAACCATATCAGTGTACTCACTCCAGGTGTATCGATCCATTAGTAAACAGCATTACTACACTGGTGGACAGCAGTTCTCTACAACTGAAGAGTGTATGTACTACGCCCTCTAACAACTGAAGATCGTAATACGGCCTCTAACAACTGAAGAGAGTAATATGGCCTCCACTGGTTTAAATAATCCTCATAGGAAAAAATCACATAAGGGAAAAATATTTGTTTTGATGTCTCCTACAACCTCCCAGAATTTGTCGGCTTAAATACTTTTCACCCTTTATAATCGGTTTAAAGATGTGTTCGTATTCGGAAGCGTCATTTATCCTCGCGACAGACAACAGAAACAGCAAGAGGGAACTTCTGCCCATTGTAACGCTGACGGACCGCAGGCAGAAGTCTCCGCAGTGGCACTGACAGGCTTTAGGACGTTATATGACCTTTAACGTATTGTTGTCTGTCGTTTTCATAGACTGAATTAGACAAAGATTGAGAGGCACGTAGGGGCACTCTTAATACATCTCCGTAAAGTATCATTTTCAATATGTTTTCGTAGAACGGCATTGTTTCAGCCTTCATATGCCGGACTGTTTTTTCTGTTTATTGCTGTGCAGCACAACTACCAATCGCTAGTAGAGTACTGGCTATGCACTGACTACCAATCGCTAGTAGAGTACTGGCTATGCACTGAGCTGACAATAGCTATGAGATAGAGATACGCACATACACAGAGGGCTGTAGTAAAACGCTCCAGGCTATAAAAGGGCAGAGCACTGGCGGAGTTGACAGTTGTACTCAAGTGATTCGTGTGAAAAGGTTTTCGACGTGAACATGGCCGCATGACGGGAATTAACGGGCTTTCAACGCGGAATGGTAGTTGCAGCTAGACGCATGGGACATTCCGTATCGGAAGTCGTTAGGGAACTCAGTATTCCAAGCTCCACAGTGTCACGAGTGTGCGGAGAATGCCATATTTCAGGCATTACCTCTCACTACGAACAACGCAGTGGCCGACGGCCTTCACTTACCGACAGAGAGCAGCGGCACTTGCGTAGAGTTGTCAGTGCTGACAGACAAACAACACTGCAAGAAATAACCGCAGAGTCAATGTACGACTGGAAAACCGTGATCAAGTTAGATAAGTCACGATTTCAGTTGCTAAGGGTTGATGGTAGGGTTCGAGTGTGGCCAGACCACACGAAACCATGGACACAAGTTGTCAAAAAGTCACTGTGCAAGCATGTGGTTCCATAATGGTATGGGCTGTGTTTACATGGAATGGACTTCGTCCTCTGCTCCAACTGAACCGATCAATGACTGTAAATGATCCTCTTCGGCTACTTGGAGACCATTCGCAGCCACCCATCGGCTTCATGTTCTCCAACAACGACGGAATTTTTATGGATCATAATGATCCATGTGACCAAGTCGAAGCGAATTGTTTGGAGAACATTCTGGACAATTCGAGCGAATAATTTGGCGAACCCAGAAGACCAACATGAATCCCATCGAACAGTAATGGGACATAATAGAAGGTGCAGTTCGTGCTCATAGTCCTGCACCAGCAACACTTTCCCAGACATAGACGGTTTTAGAGGCAGCATGGTTAATATTTATGCTTGGGACTTGCAACGAGTTGTTGAGTCCGTGCCACGTCCAGCTGCTGCACTATTCCGGACAAAAGGAGGTCCGACACGATAGTAGGAGGTATTGCGTGACTTTTGTCACCTCAGTGTATCTCACTAGATTTTCTTCGAGCTGCTCTATCGAATTAGAATAAAATTTCGATTTTAAGAAAGTTTTGTTTCTGGCGGGAACTGGTTTAATACAGCTCTCAACGCTAGTCTGTCCTGCGGAAACATCTTCATCTTTGCGTTACTACCGTAACGTACAACCATTTGTACTATAGCCAAACCTTGGTCTCCCTCTCCAACTTTTATACCCCATACTTCCCTCAATTATCATACTGGCGTTTCCTCGTGCCTCAGGGTGTTTGCTGTTAACTGATATTTTCTTTCAATCAACTTCTTCCTCGAATTCGTTCTCTTCCCACTTAGATTCAATACCTCTTCATTATTTATCGAATATACTCTTTTAATCTTCAGCATTCTTCTTTGACACCACATCTGGAAACCATCTATTTTCTTCTTGTCTGAACTGTTTATCATCCACGTTTCACTTCTGTTCAAGGTTACAAATCAGACAGATAGTTTGCATTTAAATTCTTTCTACTTCTGACACAGTTACTTTTTTGCCAAATGGAAAAACTCATCTATTACCTCTAGTGTCTCATTTACAATTTTTTTTCTCAATCTCTCCTGATCTGACTACATTCCATCAGCTTTTTTTACATTTTTGTAGATGTTCATCTCATAACCTACGAGGGGCGTTTGAAAAGTCTTTGCGAAAATAAAAAACTAGTTAGATGTCTGGGATAAACTTTTTTTATTTTTCGACTTAGTCTCCTTTTAGACTTATACACTTCGTCCAACGCTGTTCTAATTTGTTGATTCCTTCCGAATAACAGATATTGTCCAAGTCTGCAAAATAGCTATTAATTGCTTCAATCACCCCTTCGTTGGAATAAAATCTTTGTCCCGCCAGCAATTTCTTCAAATTGGGGAACAAATAGTAGTCCAAGGGAGCCAAGTCTGGAGAATAGGGGGATGTGAAACGAGTTGGAATCTTATTTCCATTAATTTTGCGACCACAACTGCTGAGGTGTGTGCTGGTGCATTGTCGTGATGGAAAAGGACTTTCTTGCGATCCAATCGTCGGCGTCTTTCTTTCAGCTCGGTTTTCAAACGGTCCAATAACGATGAATGATATTTACCTGTAATAGTTTCACCCGTTTCCAGATAGTCTATGAGGGTTATCCCTTGCGAATCCCAAAAGACAGTCGCCATAACCTTTCCGGCCGAATGAATGGTCTTCGCCTTTTTTGGTGCAGAGTCTCCCTTGGTAACCCATTGTTTAGATTGTTGTTTGGTCTCAGGAGTATAGTAATGTATCCATGTTTCATCCACAGTAAGGAAACGACGATTAAAGTCCTACGGATTCTTCCTGAACACCTACAAACCATCCTTGCATTCCTTCACACGATTCCGTTTTTGGTCAAGCGTGAGCAATCGCGGATAGCTCTCTCATGTCCAATTGTTTATGCAAAATATTATGTACCCGTTCATTCGAGATGCCCACAGCACCAGCAATCTCACGCACCTTAACTATTCTGTCATCCATCACCATATCATGGATTTTATCAATGATTTCTGGAGTCGTAACTTCTACAGGGCGTCCAGAATGTTCAGCATCACTTGTGCCCATATGGCCACTCCGAAAATTTTGAAATCACTTATAAACTGTTTTAATCGAAGGTGCAGAATCACTGTAATGTTTATCACGCTTCTCCTTAGTCTCCTGAGGCGTTTCGCCTTTCATTAAGTAATGTTTAATCACCACACGAAATTCTTTTTCGTCCATTTTTTTACAATCACTCGACCTCCTTGATTCACACGAATGCCAAACACAAAGAAATAGACCAATATGGTTGAAACTTGGTGTGCGCTCTTTCCAAAGATGCTACTAATTAAATACAGGGTGTTTCAAAAATGACCGGTATATTTGAAACGGCAATAAAACCTAAACGAGCAGCGATAGAAATACACCATTTGTTGCAATATGCTTGGGACAACAGTACATTTTCAGGCGGACAAACTTTCGAAATTACAGTAGTTACAATTTTCAACAACAGATGGCGCTGCAGGTGATGTGAAAGATATAGAAGACAACGCAGTCTGTGGGTGCGCCATTCTGTACGTCGTCTTTCTGCTGTAAGCGTGTGCTGTTCACAACGTGCAAGTGTGCTGTAGACAACATGGTTTATTCCTTAGAACAGAGGATTTTTCTGGTGTTGGAATTCCACCGCCTAGAACACAGTGTTGTTGCAACAAGACGAAGTTTTCAACGGAGGTTTAAGGTAACCAAAGGACCGAAAAGCGATACAATAAAGGATCTGTTTGAAAAATTTCAACGGACTAGGAACGTGACGGATGAACGTGCTGGAAAGGTAGGGCGACCGCGTACGGCAACCACAGAGGGCAACGCGCAGCTAGTGCAGCAGGTGATCCCACAGCGGCCTCGGGTTTCCGTTCGCCGTGTTGCAGCTGCGGTCCAAATGACGCCAACGTCCACGTATCGTCTCATGCGCCAGAGTTTACACCTCTATCCATACAAAATTCAAACGCGGCAACCCCTCAGCGCCGCTACCATTGCTGCACGAGAGACATTCGCTAACGATATAGTGCACAGGATTGATGATGGCGATATGCATGTGGGCAGCATTTGGTTTACTGACGAAGCTTATTTTTACCTGGACGGCTTCGTCAATAAACAGAACTGGCGCATATGGGGAACCGAAAAGCCCCATGTTGCAGTCCCATCATCCGTGCATTCTCAAAAAGTACTGGTCTGGGCCGCCATTTCTTCCAAAGGAATCATTGGCCCATTTTTCAGATCCGAAACGATTACTGCATCACGCTATCTGGACATTCTTCGTGAATTTGTGGCGGTACAAACTGCCTTAGACGACACTTCGAACACCTCGTGGTTTATGCAAGATGGTGCCCGGCCACACATCGCACGGCCGACGTCTTTAATTTCCTGAATGAATATTTCGATGATTGTGTGATTGCTTTGGGCTATCCGAAACATACAGGAGGCGGCGTGGATTGGCCTCCCTATTCGCCAGACATGAACCCCTGTGACTTCTTTCTGTGGGGACACTTGAAAGACCAGGTGTACCGCCAGAATCCAGAAACAATTGAACAGCTGAAGCAGTACATCTCTTCTGCATGTGAAGCCATTCCGCCAGACACGTTGTCAAAGGTTTCGGTTAATTTCATTCAGAGACTACGCCTTATTATTGCTACGCATGGTGGATATGTGGAAAATATCGTACTATAGAGTTTCCCAGACCGCAGCGCCATCTGTTGTTGAAAATTGTAACTACTGTAATTTCGAAAGTTTGTCTGCCTGAAAATGTACTGTTGTCCCAAGCATATTGCAACAAACGGTGTATTTCTATCGCTGCTCGTTTAGTTTGTATTGCCGTTTCAAATATACCGGTCATTTTTGAAACACCCTGTATGACCTCGATACGCACCGGTGGTGCCATCTCTCGGACTTTGCACGGACTTTTCAAACGCCCCTCGTATTTTCAAGACACAACCCGTTCCATTTAACTGTGGTTCCCAGGTCATTACCGTCTCTAACGGAAATACATGGTCATAGAAAAAATCGAAGTTTTTATTTCTTCTCCGTGGACTTTAATTGCCGCTCCTATTTTCTCCTATGTTTCCTTTACTTCTTCCTCACTGTAAAGATTGAATAACATCGATGACAGGAAATAACTCAGTTTCCGTCGCATCTCAGCTACTGCTCTCCTTTCATGTCCTTCGAGACTTACAACTGCAGCCTGGTATCTGTACAAATTGTAGATAATCTTTCTTTTCCTGTTTTCTATTCCTGCTACCTCCGGAATTAAATATTGCAAAAATGGAACAGTAAAAATATTCAGAAACACCGGAAAAATGTGCTTGACGGCAGATAGAAGAATCACCCGCTATATCCATGGCTGATAAATTGCAATTTAAATCTTCACATTCTAACCTAATGAGAGAAAAAATGTAAACTAACAACTGGTCCCATCAGGGCCTTTTTAATCGGTCGCGTATTTTGTGGATAATTTCCTCTAATGTTGCCAATTGAAAGACTGCAATATCTGCTAATATCTTCCACTGGAAAGTTCTTGGCATCGTTATACTAATTTGTGTTGGTCAAAAGATCAGTTCAGAAGATAAGAAAGAGTGCCCCTTCGAAACGTCACACAAACTGAGGGAAATACGGGTTCTCGGAAGTTGAGACGGCTCCACTGCAGTGCAGACCCCGTGCGTTTTCGCTGTAATTCTCGCCGATTATAATCTTTTCCTAAATGGGCTTGGTACGAAGCTTAGAGGAACGACACGCACTGCCATAGCGATCGCGTGCTTTGCTGGTGGGCTTACAGACTGCCGTGCCCGGGATCCATCACTCGCTTCAGCGGGCAGCGATCCTGCCATAGCCACGCCCTGCCAACAGCATTCCCAAATTTAGTTTCCGTTTCCTGCTTCAGCGCGTGATTTTTACTTTATCTGATGCTCCAGAATACCGATATAGCCTGTTGCACGCCAACTGCAATGTACTCATTTCTTTGCCATTTGTTAGGAAAATTCCAATGCGTAGCAGTCCACTAGCCGAGAAATAAAGAGTAGCTAAAGAACACAACAAAATCAGAGTTTCTTGAAATCAACCAAAAGAACGCCATTTTCGTACCAGCAAACGGTAGCCACAATATTTCGCCACGAGTAAGAAGATCGGTTGAACTTTTTCAGTTTTGACGAAGCGGAAAGAGGCCATGTATTGAGTGTTATTTTGTTTCTAGCGTCGGTGTAGGATATTCAGGTCTCTTTGTCCACAACAATGTTGGAAAACAAACCGGAAGAAAACCGCTCGTCCGCTTGACATTCTTCGCTCTTTGTGTTGGTCGATAGGCACTTGCGCTGCCATATTGCACACAATTTGCGAGATCTGAGCGTTCCATGACAAATGTTAAATAGCGGTGCGTTCAACATGAGAAAATTAATCGTCTAGAGCACCAATTGTCAGTAGAAGAGGTGAAATGTCAAACGCTATAAGTGCCAAACCGGACATTTGTCAGGAGAATTATAAATCAATTTATATATTTTTGTGCATACTTGTTTGTATCCCAAAAGTTGAAACGATGTTCAGATACCACAGAATTATGTTACCACATCACTGCAAAATATAATAAGACAAAATAGAAAATAAATAGTTTATTGAGAACGTTCCAGGTGCCAAACCAGGTAACTGATTCTAAGTGTCAACGAGAAGGTTTTTGTTTCAAGTGCCATTAATACTGAGGCACTAATTTTTACATGTGATAATATAAGTGCAGAAATACAGCAGTGATGTTTTATCTGTTAGGAATGTAGTAAACAAAAACCATTTCGCGTTACTTTTAGATATTTTACAAGATAAAAACAACATGAAATTGGAAAAAATCTTTCCGAGGTAATATGACTTACTAACCTCATTGTTTATCGGAAACTCTACCTTTTATCTTAATCTTTGCATACTATTCTTCACATACATGTTGTTCTGTGTGTTTAAATCTCTAACTCTTTTTTACTGTCTTTGAAACCCACATTATCACCATCCATTACAAAGATGTTTTACTGATATGAACGAAAGCTTATATACATTCTGCTTACCACACATAATGTGCGTGAATTAAATGGAGGTCGGCTGGTGTGGCCGAGCGGTTCTAGGCGCTGCAGTCTGGAACCGCGCGACCGCTACGGCTGCAGGTTCGAATCCTGCCTCGGGCATGGATGTGTGTGATGTCCTTAGGTTAGTTAGGTTTAAGTAGTTCTAAGTTCTAGGGGACTGATGACCTCAGAAGTTAAGTCCCATAGTGCTCAGAGCCATTTGAACCAATTAAATGGAGGAAACCTTGCCGCTTGACACTTTGAGACCAAGAAGAAGGCCTGTCTGGCAGAAAGATCATGCGCTATCTAGTAATGAATTTCTGAAACATTTCCTCTGTGTTTTTACTAGCCAGCCGGTGTGGCCGTGCGGTTCTAGGCGCTTCAGCATGGAACCGCGTGACCGCTACGGTCGCAGGTTCCAATCCTGCCTCGGGCATAGATGTGTGTGATGTACTTAGGTTAGTTAGGTTTAAGTAGTTCTAAGTTCTACGGGACTGATAACCACAGATGTTAAATCCCATAGTGCTCAGAGCCATTTGAACCATTCGAACGCAATATCACTCACATCGTGTTACATGGAAAGTTGGCACTTACAGTACATAACGTTTGACATTTCCACTATTCTATTGTCGATCAAATAATAGATTTTGGTGCATTTACTTCTCGATTTCGTTGGTCTGGTTACTTGTTCTGCCATTCGGCTCATCGTCCATGTACACACGGCCACTTAATTCGAAACAACCAATGTCCTGCAGAATTTCTATCATTAAGAACTGTAAGCCTATAATCATCCACGAACTTCAGCTCGATCTACCATTATGCCCAGATGAAATGGAACCACCACCAAGGATCAAGAAGACAGGAGTACCAAAGAGGCTGATATCCAAATTATACGGTAAGAAAATTATGTGGTTCACTGCAGAAGTTTAAAGCAGTGCGAAAAATTATCTTATTCGAATCAAAATTCAACCGATATTATCATTTCGTGAAGATCTTTGGATGAAACCGTATATTTATAATAAGACTGAGAAAAGTGTGAATGCAAAAAACTATTTCTAAAAGAATTTTTCAGATTCATGAAAAACAGTGTTTTTGGCAAAACTATGCATAGTGTGTGAAAAAAATGAGTGATGTGAAGGGAACGTAGATACGGAACTACTGCTGAAATTGCAAGACTGTATGTCAAGCTCAGCGTCGTGTTTAAGGAAAATTTTGTTGCTACTGAGGTAAATAGACTTCACATTGTTTGTGACAAACAACATAGCTGTATGAATAGCTATTTGAGATATTTCTTAGACCCTTCTTGTAGACTTGCGTTGTGGGTATATGTTGAACAAATTTAAGGCAAAAAGTATTCAGATGTGTTGCATTGTCACATATAACTGAATATGTCACGTAATTATCTCAGATACATAAACATTTTATAAAAATAGGTGGATGTGTGTACGTACGTTTCACATCTCCTAAACCACTGGACTGATTTCAACCAGGCTTCGAAGACATAGTCCTTACTGTCAGGCAACAATCGCTGTGGCGTAAGAACCACTTACCTACCATAGTTCCGAATATATGGCGTCATAAACAATGAGATGTGTTAAAAACTGCCACATTGTGCATGACGTTTAAATGTATTACTCCTTTGATACTATCTACGTTCGCAACACATTTTGCAGACAGTATCCTCATATGCTGCTGAACGTACGTACACAGCCGGCCGGTCTGGCCGTGCGGTTCTAGGGGCTTCAGTCTGGTACCGCGTGACCGTTACGGTCGCAGGTTCGAATCCTACCTCGGGCATGGATGTGTGTGGTGTCCTTAGGTTAGTTAGCTTTAAGTAGTTCTAAGTTCCAGGGGACTGATGACCACAGATGCTAAGTCCCATAGTCCTCACAGCCATTTGAACCATTTCCTACATACCAGCCGCGCGCGGTGGCATTGTGGTTCTAGGCGCTTCAGTCCGGAACTCCGTGGCTGCTACGGTCGCAGGTTCGAATCCTGCCTCGGGCATGGATGTGTGTGATGTGTTTAGGTTAGTTAGGTTTAAGTAGCTCTAAGTTGTAGGTATCTGGTGACCTCAGATGTTAAGTCCCATAGTGCTCAGAGCCATTTGAACCGTACGTAGACAAATACGTCATTTACGACACAGAGTACAACAGCTATGACGTCGTAAACACATCACTGTGATGCGTGGAAAAAATGCAGCATCATGCATGTAAATTTAATACATTTATTACTTACTAAACAGTTCTATGACACCTGGCAGCGCTTTTGACAGCTCTCAGCTATGAAGCGCAAACGGCTATAGGCGAAAACAATAGTCGACTATAGAGCTACGAAGAGGCGTTGTCACAGAAACGTCTAAAAACCGCATTATAGACTTGCGTTTACCACTATAATTAACAAGTCACAGGGGCAATCTAATAAGTGCTGTGAAATGACTTTGATATCTCTATGTTTATCTTATAGTCAACTTTTTGTCGCTTGCTCAAGGTTGGGCTCACCCGAGAATTTAGTCATTGCAGCTTCTGGACATGTCGGTAACTACAAATATTGCTTACAATGCAGTTCTGCATTAACTTAACATTACAGAGAATTTGTCATTTGCTTACTATATTTCTTAGTTTGGATACTTGAATCTTATACATTTGTATGGTATACATCTTTCTTTGTAAAATTGTTTCACAATTTCAGAGGTGTTTTGTGAATACCGTTATATCTCAGGATAGCGTTCCCGGCGGACTCTACAAATTCGTACAAGTTCCACCTTGGCAGCTCCCTGAAGGCAAACCGTCTGTGTCAGTGATCAGTAGGCTGCCGCTACGGAAAATTTTGAGCAAGTTGCAGCAAACACGGAAGCTATGGCAGAACGGTGGAACGATTGAGCGCCCAAGAAGCGAAGCATAATGTCATCATGGAGGCTGAGAGATGGCGTCACACTAGTGACAAAGCAGAGTTTCGTTCGGAAGGTTAGGCACAAAGCAACAATAAGTATTCAGGTGTCGACCCAGCAGGAAAGAGCCTCTGAAACGTGAAGCTGCGAAAGTCTCAAGCCACTAGCAGAGCTGACAGCGAGGAAAAACCAGGACACACAATGTCATAGCCATCCCAACCGCCGCAGAGCACAGGGGTAACCCCAACATAAATATCCCACACTCCTTAAGGGGATTAGGACGTCAAATGGGCCGACTTGAAGCAGGAGAGGCACCACAGGACATTTTAATTTCCACTGTATATACTTTTACAAGTAAATTCATGAAACTTTGTCAGCATGACCAGGAAGGATTCGGGATTCACACTCATAGCAGTGGAAGTTCAAAAACATAACAAAATAAATTTTGTTTAGATACGAAATTTCATCATTTTTTTACTTACATTTTTCTTCACAAGTAAGAGAGGTTCTTTGATGAATTTCGCATAGCATACAAATCGTACTTACAGGTGTACGAAACTCTAGACTTTTCCTAATCTATTAAAAACGGGTAAAAATTGAGATAATTAACTACAAAATTAGATTTTTTCTATACATAAAGTTTAAAACGTAACAGCTCATTCATTTTTTCATAAATTAAATAGATTCTACAGTTTCAGGCACCTATAAGTATGGTTTGTATGCTGAGCAAAATTCATCAAAGAATCTCTCTTACTTGTGAAGAAAAATGTACCTATAGCAACAAATGCAGTCAACAGTAAGTGAAAAAAATGATGAAATTTCATATCTAAAAAAAATTATTTTGTTATGTTTTTGAACTTGCACTGCTATAGTGTGAATCCCGAATCCTTCCTGGTCATGCTGACAAAGTTTCATGAATTTACTTGTAAAAGTATAGACAGTGGAAATTAAATGTCCTGTGGTGCCTCTCCCGCTCCAAGTCCGTCCGTTTGACGTCCTAATCCCCTTAACAAGTGTCTCAGTTGCTAATTGCTGAGTGCCTATTACAGACTGCCCAGTGTGTAGTCTGAGCCCTTTTGTCAGTTGCAGCTAGTAGGGGAGGCTGTGGAGGTCGACTCTCGGCACACCTAGCTGTCTTGGATCGTCTCTAGAACCACGAGTTCGTTTGGAAGGAAGCTTCTGCTGTCGGCTGCACTGTAAACTTCTGAGGCAATGCTGATGGGGAGCCGAGGCCACCATCACTCTGCAAGCTTGCTAGAGACTCGACCTGCGTGACCTGGACGCTGCCCGTCATCCGCATTGTAGAGGGGGAGCACTACAGCTGCTCATCCTCTTCCCAGAGCCGACACCGATGCTGCTTGCTCCTGTATTGCTAAACAGGGGCTGAGAACCGACCCCTGCGTGCCAGCGAGTACTTCAGGCAGACATCAGTCGAGACTTGTGAGTGCAAATCTTTGACGTCAATGAGAGCACTTTGGAGACGGAGACGTAGAGCTAGAGTCTGCCAACGTCCACAGGTCGACGGATGCCCGTGACAGCGACCACCACCGGACGCTTTGCTGCGCTGGTGGCACTACTAGTCGAGCGAACGCTGCTTTCCACTGCTGACGAGGCGCTGCGCCGTCGGTCCGGCTGACACACAGCACTTGGGAAGACAATACTGTATTAGCCGGCCGCAGTGTCCGAGCGGTTCTAGGCGCTACAGTCTGGAACCGCGCGACCGCTACGGTCGCAGGTTCGAATCCTGCCTCGGGCATGGATGTGTGTGATGTCCTTAGGTTCGTTAGGTTTTAAGTAGTTCTAAGTTCTAGGGGACTGATGATCTCAGGAGTTAAGTCCCATAGTGCTCAGAGGCAGTTGAACCATTTTTTGAATCCTGTATTACTGACCAATAAGTGTGTTGTTGCCAAATGATGTTTCCTTGGCGCTCTCGAGCATAAGTAGGTCCTCGCCACCACATCCCACACAGCTCTCTCCTGACGGCTGTAGGAGTCTGGGACAGAACACCTACACTACTGGCCATTAAAATTGCTACATCAAGAAGAAATGCAGATGATAAACGGGTATTCATTGGACAAATATATTATACTAGAACTGACATGTGATTACATTTTCACGCAATTTGGGTGCATAGATCCTGAGAAATCAGTACCCACAACAACCACCTCTAGCCGTAATAACGGCCTTGATACGCCTGGGCATTGAGTCAAACAGAGCTTGGATGGCGTCTACAGGAACAGCTGCCCATGCAGCTTCAACACGATACCACAGTTCAACAAGAGTAGTGACTGGCGTATTGTGACGAGCCAGTTGCTCGGCCACCATTGACCAGACGTTTTCAATTGGTGAGAGATCTGGAGAATGTGCTGGCCAGGGCAGCAGTCGAACATTTTCTGTATCCAGAAAGGCCCGTACAGGACCTGCAACATGCAGTCGTGCATTATTCAGCTCAAACGTAGGGTTTCGCAGGGATCGAATGAAGGGTAGATCCACGGGTCGTAAGACATCTGAAATATAACGTCCACTGTTCAAAGTGCCGTCAATGCGAACAAGAGGTGACCGAGACGTGTAACCAATTGCACCCCATACCATCACGCCGGGTGATACGCCCGTATGGCGACGACGAATACACGCTTCCAATGTGCGTTCACCGCGATGTCGCCAAACACGGATGCGACTATCATGATGCTGTAAACATAAGCTGGATTAATCCGAAAAAATGACGTTTTGCCATGCGTGCACCCAGGTTCGTCGTCGAGTACACCATCGCAGGCGCTCCGGTCTGTGATGCAGCGTCAAGGGTAACCGCAGCCATGGTCTCCGAGCTGATAGTCCATGCTGCTGCAAACGTCGTCGAACTGTTCGTGTAGATGGTTGTTGTCTTGCAAACGTCCCCATCTGTTGACTCAGGGATCGAGAAGTGGCTGCACGAGCCGTTACAGCCATGCGGATAAGATGCCTGTCATCTCGGCTGCTAGTGATACGAGCCCGTTGGGATCCAGCACGGCGTTCCGTATTACCCTCCCGAACCAACCGATTTCATATTGTGCTAACAGTTATTGGGTCTCGACCAACGCGAGCAGAAATATCGCGATACGAAAACTGCAATTGCGACAGGCTACAATCCGATTTTTATCAAAGTCGGGAACGTGATGGCACGCATTTCTCCTCCTTACACGAGGCATCACAACAACGTTTCACCAGGCAACGCCGGTCAACTGCTGTTTGTGTATGAGAAATCGGTTGGTAACTTTCCTCATGTCAGCACGTTGTAGGTGTCGCCACCGGCGCGAAACTTGTGTGAACGCTCTGAAAAGCTAATCATTTTCATATCACAGCATCTTCTTCCTGTCGGTTAAATTTCGCGTCTGTAGCACGTCATCTTCGTGGTGTATCAATTTTAATGGCCAATAATGTATAATACATGGATATGAAATTTTTTCAATATTACACCACCAACACAGTTCATTTTTATATTTTCGTTTCTAATAGAAACTTGGCAAAATGAATACCAGGGAGTGCCGGGTGGTAGTGTGTGTGTGTGTGTGTGTGTGTGTGTCTGTGTGTGTGTGTGTGTGTGTGCTTGCAGTGTTCTTGCGAGGAAGGACCAGTATTCAAATTTTACAATCTGTCCCGATATGCGTTATTTATTACGTCGACCCAGTCACTAGACACCTAGAAAGCGGTGCACAGCGATTGCCTGCAATATACATACATCACGAGCCACTCAGCTAATCGATTGCATCCCATCTATGTGATTTTGCCCCTCGCTTCAGATGTCCTGAATGTGGGAAGGTGGCCCTCAGCCTTCTCACACCATAGCGTTTATGTGCGCACAATCAACCTGCGATGTCAAACAATGTGGCACAGTCACGGTCAGTGGAAACTTAACGTTGCCTATATACAGGAACTGGACTGTTGACGAATAGTCATGATCACATGGTAAACCTTTGAAAGACGCATCACACAATAGATATCCATACTTCTATGGTGGACACAATGTTAAAGCCTATGCTATGCACTAGTCCAATGTGGCAAGGAACGAATGCAATGGGTACGACATACGACAGAATTTTATTAGATGATACTATGGAACCTTATGGAGTATCTGACATCCTTGGAACGTCAGGTGAAGATTCAACGCGTCAAGTATAAGATTTTGGACCTTACTTGGCGCCGTTTGGAAGGCATAGTTGTCTGACCGCGTTGCCAAGACAACATCAACGGAGGAACTCGCTCAGTCTATCACGTCGTCGCAGATCTCAGACTACGTCGACAAGCACTGACTCATTCTTCAGATTTACCTGACAAACGACGGCTGTTGTTACTGTCGGACATCGCAACAGCCTTCAAAGTTCACTTTCGTCACTTCTATCGTGAGGAAGACCCTAATGTTGTGGCACTTACAGACATACCAAAGACAGTCCATCGTACCATTGATGGTTTGCCACACTCCCTGTTAGCAAACATTTCCACTGAAGGCATGACTGGTATGCTCGCCAAGGAGGCTCTCAGCCAATCGCCAGGACCAGACGGACTGCCGTTACAATTTTATAGGACCTTTAAGGACTAGATGCTGCCGCGATGGAGGGAAATGTACGAGGAGTTACTGCCCCTTACGACACCACTACCACCACTACTGGTATTCCTGAGAGGTCCGATACCAAACCCTGTGGAGGCATACGACCGAACAGCTATCAGTCGATCACTTTACTCAACTCAGATTTGAAGATTTTTCTGCAGCTCCTCATGATGTGTCTCAGACGAGTCCTGTACTAGGTCCTGCAGACGTTGTTGGGCGGAGATAATATAAAATCAACGCTCTGTGATCATAGGGACGTCATCGTCATTGAAACAGTCTGTCGGCTGCAGAGAGCCATGATACCCATCGACCTCGATCAATGATCGTGTGAACCACGCCTCCCTCGACAAAGTGATGAAAAGGCTTTTTCACCTGCCCTCGTCGTCATAATCGTGCACCTAGTTTGTGACTCTTCATCAAGGGTGACAGTAAATGGACGGATGACGACGCCCATACCGATCGCACATTCAGTCCAACAAGATTGTCCCCTTTCAGCGATT